>NW_015505337.1:333495-351811 GCF_001515645.1 Sinocyclocheilus grahami
TAGTATTGTTGCCGCCGCCGCCATGTCGTGAAGGCGCTGTGTTTCATTGTGAAAGCGAAACTACTTTGTTTGGCCTTCCAAAAGAGGACGATATCCGCTTCCTCATGCCTGGAGCTGATCTGTGCTGGTTGCTGAGGAAAAACATAAACTTCGCACTATCAATCGCCGGATCAGCTTTCACCGTGGACGAAGCGGAGTCCAGCCCGGGGTCATCACATGTGGTTGCCGCAAGCCTCCTTTGTCGAATCCGCCGGGCGCCGCTCAATCAAGCCTCTGTGTGTTTCGTTGTGAAAGCAAAACTACTTAGTTTGGCCTTCCAAAAGAGGACATAATGTTTCTATAAACTGGGGCAGTTCCAACTTTACAAGGACAGTCTGGCACTTCTGACTCACAGCCTGTAAGTAAATTTTTTATATTTAAAGAATTTGCCACTGATGATTCAAACGCGAGTTTGAGCAGTGTAGAGTAGCGCTTATTGTTTTTCATTTCTCCAATCAAAAATGCAGACATGGTTTTATGTTTACGTGGCGCAATACGCAACGCAAAGCGTAAAAACACAGTATAAGTCATTACAATCAGTAATTATGTCCCCACTGGATGCAACAAATGCCTTGTTTATAATGGGTTTTATTGGTTTTGTCTCGTCGCGCCGGACACATGGAAACCATAGACTGTATGATGGAAACACAGTATGGTAAGGGGCGTAACATTTCTGTCACACGCTTGAGGTATTCGGCCAATCACAATGCACTGGATAGCTGGCCAATCAGAGCACACCTCGCTTTTCAGACCAATGAGCTTTGTAAAAATCGACGCGACGAGGAGAAACAATAATGTACATTATGTGGAAAATAATGTGTTTTTTTAACCTTAAACCGCATAAACACATTGCATTACACCAAATACACAAAATAATGTTATTTTTAGCAACATCATATGACCCATTTAAAATGTCTTTAAAAGCTTTTATAATTTTTTAGTTTGTTTCATTTTTATTTATTTTTTTGTTTGCTTTGCTTTTTTAGTTTTTTGTTCTTTGCTTACTTAGCTTAATCTGCTTTTTTGTTTGTTTGTTTGTTTGTTTATTCTTTGTTTACCTGCCTTGTTTTGTGCTTTGTTTTTATTTTTCATTGTTTGTTTTTGTTTTGTTGGTTTGTTCTTCATTTACATCGCTTGTTTTGTTGTTTTGTTGTTTTGGTTTTTGTTTGCTTTTGCTTTTGTGTTCTTTGTTTACTTTGCTTGTTCTGCTTTTTTGTTTCTAGTTTTGTGATTAGTTTGTTTTGTCTTTAGTTTTCTTTGCGTGGTTTTGTTGTTTGTTTATTTGTTTTTGTTTACTTTTTTGTTTACTTTGCTTGTTTTGGTTTGCTTTTTTTTATTTTGGTCTGTCGGGTCTTTGAATGACACAAATGATCTTCTTTCTGACTCTTAAAATTAAACACCCTGTTTGATACTTTAACTTCAGGACTTCAGTAGTTAAATTAAGTGTGCTATGATTGACTTAACTTTTCCCCATGTGATACAGTGACACACGATGCCTTCAAATCTGTTGTCATCCCTGTGTTTTCTTCAGGAGTGTCTGAATCCCTGCTGTAATGCTACAACCTGCACTCTCAAGGGAGATGCTGTGTGTGCCCATGGACAGTGCTGTGAAGACTGCCAGGTACTTTTGTAAATCTATCCTGTCCCTCTTTCCACCTCATTCATTCTTTCTCTGTGTGTAATATAAAGGCGTGGAAATCGCATTCTCCTTGCTCCAGTAATAAGTGCAACATGAACCAACATTTGCGCTAAAAACATAGACACTCAGTTTCCTCTCAGGCCTCCAGACACATAAATCAGAGTGCTCAGCTCACTTAATTATTGAGGAAAGAAGCCAGACCAGGGCCCTCCGAAACAGACCCCAGAACAGGAATACATGTTCACACAGACTTTACAACAAACTACAACAAGCTTTCAACATAGTGCTTCATTAAATGAAAATAGCAACTAAAAGTATTTAATCCACTTTCTTGGACTGTATTTCGTTTCTTAGTGCATGTTAAAGGAATAGTTTTTGGAGAACTTTTCCATGAACTACTGACTATTGTACCCAGTAGTCTTTGTAATTCATGCAAAGCTTGTCTCTGCATGACTTTGAGTTTATCCCAAAGTGCCTGCATTGAAGTTGAGTATATATTTCTCTTTGCTTTATTTTGAAAGAAATCTCCTTTAGGTGACACTGAGCACTTTTAGTTTGCTCTCTATTGTTGTCTGAAGCCTTTTGTTCTTGTGTGTCTGTGCAGTTAAAACCAGCTGGGACTCCTTGTAGAGAGTCCAGTAACTCCTGTGACTTACCTGAGTTCTGCACCGGAACAAACCCCCACTGCCCTGCCAATGTGTACCTGCACGATGGACACGCATGCCACAATATGGATGGTTACTGCTACAACGGCATCTGTCAGACTCATGAGCAGCAATGCATCACTCTGTGGGGACCAGGTTGGTACCTCTGTAGATCTAATATGCGGATAGCTGCAGGGTTCCTAGGCTTATTT
Organism: Sinocyclocheilus grahami; assembly: GCF_001515645.1. Classification (NCBI taxonomy): domain Eukaryota; kingdom Metazoa; phylum Chordata; class Actinopteri; order Cypriniformes; family Cyprinidae; genus Sinocyclocheilus; species Sinocyclocheilus grahami. The sequence continues at coordinate 336,030 of NW_015505337.1, forward strand.
GGTTGACCAAAAATGATTGTGGGGTTCTGCAGATATACATTTCATTAATCATTCATTTTTGACATTGTATTCTATATGTAACCATTATCAAGCCAGCACTTCCCTTGCAATCCTGCATGCATTCATATGGCGAGCTCAAGCAATATGAAAGCTCACACTGATTGCTGTTATTCCATATGTCTGTTCGTACTCCCTTCCAAAAGGATTCAGGCCACAGTCTGACATACAGTATGTTATCCTTTCATCTGTTTTTGGTTTATATACAAGCTGAAACAAGATGGAAGGATTGTACAGTGTCATATTTCCATCTCTGACAGTGGGCATATGCTGTTTTATTTTCATTCTTTCTTGTTTTCCAGGAGCGAAACCTGCCCCGGGAATCTGTTTTGAAAGAGTAAACTCTGCAGGTGATCCCTATGGAAATTGTGGGAAAGACTCCAAAGGTTCCTTTGCTAAATGTCAAGCAAGGTACAGTCGGGGCATGCTACTACAGCACTTTGCACTTTAACCTTTTACTTACAGTACAATTACATACTTTTTCAAATTTGCTTAAATTTTAAATTTTAATATATTATTACTTTTTTCTTCTTATATTATTACTTTTCATCTTTTTTGTTTCAGTTCATTTTATTTTGTTTTGCTTCTTATGCTTTGCTTTGCTTTTTGTTTTGTTCTTGTTTTTGTTTCGTTTTGCTTGATTTGCAAAACGACAGTTTTTGTTTAGTTTTCTGTTTCTGTTTTGTTCTGCTTCGTTTAATTTTATTTTATTTTGCTTTGATCATTTATTTTTGTTTGTTTTTGCTTTGCTTTTTGTTTTGCTTGTTCTCCTTGTTTGACACAGTTGTTCTGTTCTGGTTTTTAACCTATTTCTTTGCTGCTTTGAATTTTTTTCTACTTAATTTTGTGGTACTTTGGCAATACAAATGCTTAGCTTTTATAGTGCCAATACAGCATACATAATTAAAATGAAGAACCATTGACTGACAAGGAAATAACATGATTGAAACTTTCATGATGCATTTTCTCAAAACAAAAGAATATTAAAGGTGCTGTGTGTGTAGGATTGACACCGAGTGGTTGAACTAGGTATTGCAGTCCAAATAAAAAAAATATTGGAGAGGGTTTTTTTCACCCGGTCCCTCCTCCTCAGACTTGACGCACACGCAGGTTTGCCAGATTGATGACACCAACAGGAACGAGCGCACTTGACGATGAATGAAATTAAATATGCTTTGTTTTCTGCCAACTGGCAACCCGGGGTCCCAAAATACAATTGAGTAAACTGGCAGTGGGCGGGTTTCACAAACCAAAACAGAGACCTACATTCCGAGGAGATTCCGGCCCGGAACGCACATTTTCAAAGGAGAATAACTGACTATAGCATTGTTTTTCAGATAAACAAGTATGTTAACTTAGCATTTTTCTTAAATATCTGCTAACATATTATGGCATTTTTATGCTTTAGTAGAGTCAAAAACTTACATACAGCACCTTTAAAATAAAGAATAATAAGTGTGAAATTAAGAATAGTATTGCTTAAGGTTGTCCTGATTCATTCATATCACTTGCTGTCTAATTATTATGGGATGGCTCATCAAACCTTGTAATGAATGTCATTTTATTAATTTCTTTGTAGCCGTGACATTATTATTCAGCGACAGTGGCAGCCCCATGGTTTTGCATGTGATCTCTTGTCACTATTAATTACACTCTCTGCTCCTCACAGATGAGTGAGAAGGTGTGAAAGGCGAGATTACCTCAAGACAACACAATCTCCTCTCTGTTTTTCAGGCGTTTTATCACCTTATCCCATTAATTCAGTGTAAAAACATTTAGCACTGTTGTTGTATGCTCACTCATTGTATTTTGTCTGTGTGATTTAAACAGGGATGCTAGGTGTGGGAAAATTCAGTGCCAAGGAGGTGCCAACAGGCCAGTGATCGGAACCAATGCGGTTTCCATAGAGACAAACATCCCTCTGCAGGAGGGAGGGCGTATTCTGTGCCGTGGAACACATGTGTACCTGGGTGACGATATGCCTGATCCAGGACTGGTATTGGCAGGCACTAAGTGTGCTGAGGGAATGGTACGAGAATAAATCATCTGGTAGAGATTATTTGTGTCATCAAGAAATTATGCTAGTGGTTTATCAGCCAGGCTGAGATGATATTTGGCCATTTTTATTGCTTTCCATTGACCATTTAGTGTTTGTTTAGCTGATTAACCTCCCCAATGTATCAGATTCAACATCCACATATTATATTAGGCTATATGTGTGTATAATTATATTATATTATATTATTTACATATTTGTGCCATCGAACTGTTGTATAAACGCAATATCACACGAGTAGGTGTGCGATATGGCTGTATATCGGCACGCTGTGATTACCTAAGGCCGAATCACAGCCGTGCCCATATACAGCCATATCTCACGTCTACTCGTGTGATATTGCTTATTTATATTATATTATATTAATATTATATAATACAATGTAGCACTATATTATTTGAGAAAAAAACGTAAGATCATTTAAAATGACTAATTTGAATAATTAAATAGACTTTCATGATTACTTTAAACACTAAATTATTATATAAATTATTTTATTCTAAAGAAATGCATCAGTTGTTTAGATATAGTAAATGAATTACGATTATTTTGTTCTATTGATAACCCTAGTTTTTAACAGTGAGAAATAAAATCCATATCTGCATATTTTAATTTTCTTTTTTATTTTGTTTAGTTTTAAGCAAATATGTTATTTTCATTTGTACTTTATTTTACAGTATTGCATTTACATGTACTTACAGTGTACTTACCTAAAGAAGTAATGATAATATAATGTGACTATATGGGTTAAGGTTAGGTTTAGAGGTAGGTTCAGAGTTAGTACATAATTAATACCCGGTAACTGTAATTACTATAATAAGTACAGAGTATGTACATGTGGAACATAACTGTAAAATAAAGTGGTACCTCATTTTCTGTTAAAGAATAAATTAATTATATAATACTGGCTATTGGCATTAATTGGCCACCCTGGCACTTAAAAAAAAAACTTTTCAGTCGACCAGTAGTTAAGGCCAATAACATATATGTTTCCTAGCAGTCTTGTTTTTTTTCTTAACCTGCAGTTCTCTCTGTCTCTCTCTCATCATAACAGATCTGTTTGAACAGGCAGTGTCAGAATGTAAGTGTCTTCGGAGTGCAAAAGTGCTCTGGGAAATGTAATGGAAGAGGGGTAAGGTTGCTTCCACTCTGACAGTTGAAATTTCCTCATCTGCTGGAAAAGTTATTCTTTTAAACTCTTTCATTTCTCTGACATTAATTATCAGGCATTAGGCTCAGATTTGAGTCGGGAATGCTGATAGTAAGTCAGCACAAATGATTGCCCTCTACTGAAAGTCTCGCCTTTTACAGAAATGTCCATTTCATTACATTATAGCTGTCTGCCAAGGGGACAGCATGTGCCCATAATAGCACTTAGCTAACTAGGTCCACATACTATAACTTCACTTGAACTAGATTACTACTACGGATGAAATAGCAGTTAAAAGCACAGATAAGACACTGATTCTGTACTAAATTAGATCACAGCGTAACCTTGTGTCAGTCATGGTCTTTCTTGATACATTTAAAGGGATAGTTCACCCAAAATGAAAATCTGTCATAATTTCCTAATCTTGCTGTTTTTTTTGTTTTTTTTGTATGACCCGTATGACTTTCTTTTATCCAGGAAAAACAAAAGGAAGAATGTAGCAGAATGTCCAAGCTGCTCTTTTCTTTGCATTGAAAGTGAATGGATCAGAGCTGTTAAGCAACATTTTCAGGGCAAGATTCTTGTAAATTACTGTTCTTCACAGAAAGCTATGGCTTCAGAAGTCTTCGAATACAGCTTACATGTCATATGGACCACTTTTATGTCCCTTCCATTGTATAGAATATTGCAGCTCGGATAGTCTTCAAAACTTCACTTTTTGTGTTTCAAGGAAGAAAGTCATAAATATTTGAAACAACATTCGAATGAGTTCAGATTTTGGGTTTTTTACTCAATCGTGCCCTGGTTCACCTCAGCGGCCACACTATTGTTTTCCCAGCATGCTGGGTGACTTGAGGCTTGTCTCAGCTGTTGAAGTACTTCACAATCAATCTCTGTCACTCCAATAAGGTTATAGGAGTCATATTTAATTCATTTGTCTACCATTAAAAGTGCCATTCATCATGCACATGCGCTTTTTTTGCCAGAGGACTGCTAAAATGCAATCGCTAAACGTTGTGGCCAAGAACACCCCCACGTTGCCTTTTGCATTTGCACCCACTCTCAGCTCTGGAGGGCATGTGTGCAAGTGTGTAATGTTTTATTTATTTTCTCTTGTTACACGCTTCCTAAATTGGAATTCTTATTTTTGTCTGTAGGCTGTGCAATTGCATCCATTTTTTTCTCCGATGTCTATTTCCTTACTGGAGCTGTGCTGCAAGACGAATTGATCATTGTTAATAAAGATGTTGGTAGCACTGTCAGCATTCTGGGATCCTGGATGCTCCAAATGCTAGTTGTTTTTAAGCCGGATCTACCTCTTAAAGACCCAGACCTAGAACAAAAGAAGACCACTAAATACTGAGACCGATACTAGACCCCTTAAGCCCCACACCAAAACCCCTAAGATCTTGATTAATACTAGACCACTAAGGCTATCGGTTTCTAGTCTTGAGAGGTCTTAAGATCAAGTCCACTAAATCAAGACTCAAACAATCTCATTAATCCTTGAAATGTAAGAGTCTGTCTGCTGAGAGGGTCTGTTTTTTTAAACCATCATAGCATCCAAGAAAGTTAAGAGTTTGAGAGTCTGAAAAGTTTCCTCATGTTTTTATGGCGGGAAATACATAGCTGCATCTTTCCTTTTAGAAGGCAGACATCTAATATTCAGACTGTGATTTTAAACATCAAGTGACATCAATCAACTTATGCAGCGACCCCTGACACATACCCTGATGGAAAAATTTGATGTATTTTTGTGCAAATGGAAAAATGTTGCCCTTGAATGCAACATTGAACAGAGCATCCATGAACTGAATGCTCATGAGGAGATTTCATACCATTATCCCCAAGAATTCCTTAAGCATTGAACAGCAGGATGTTGTTGATAATGTCCAGCAAGAAATTTGATCAGGAGGATTGAGCTGTGTGTGGCATTGATGCCAGTTGCTTTATGTTTACAGGAATGCAACAACAAGAAGAACTGCCACTGTGAAGCTCACTGGGCACCTCCTTTCTGTGATAGGGCAGGGTTTGGCGGCAGCATCGACAGTGGACCAATGAGACAAGCCGGTACAGTGATGGACAACTGCACTTTTGACTTAACTGCTAGAGCAGTATGCATTGCACTAACATAGCATGACCTACTGCAGTGCTTATGTGCTCCTTTCCAGTCAGAAACATACTCAGAAACATACTCTTCTAAGCAAGTATGCAAACACAATATTATTTATTTTATTTTATTTTAATAATTTATTTCAGAAACAACTTATAACTTGAAATGAAACAAAATGACAGAAATTACCATCCTTAGTTACAAATTAGTAACAAATCTGTCTGTCATCTATCTCTATCTGTCTGTCTATCCTTCTATTGATCTAGCTATCATTCTAAGAAATTTCACAAACAACTCTACACCAAGAAATGAAACAAAACAGCAGTTTTCTTAAATCGTTCTTTCTTTCTTTTTTTCAGAAACAACTCTACACAAAGAAATTAAGCAAAATGATGGAAATGACCATCCTTAGTTACAAAAAAAGTAAAAAAAACTTTACATTTATGCATTTAGCAGACTCCTTTATCTATAGCAAATTACAAAAGAGGAACAAAACGATTTGTATACGCAATGACAGGTTTATTAGACAACTATTATTATTATTATTATTATTTAAATTTTTATTTTTTTATCAAACAAACATTAAAGGAAGAAAGAATGTCTATTGAGAATGGATACATGCATTGCATTATGAATTACTTGTTGACATATTTCAGAATGCAAAGATGCACACATTACATTTTGCATACCTAGCAGCGTTTCTGTTTGCCAACATGCATGGAGTATGTTTCGACCTCTTTGGCCTCATGCATTCAGATTTTCCGACTGTACCTCTTGAGGAAGTGCACTAGCTCTAACCACTTTCATCCCCTCTGTGACAGCCGCACTGCAGGTAGAACAGTGCATCCTGAAAGTACAATGTACTTACAAAACCCATTAAACGATTTTCCAGTGGAAAAGCATAACAGCATTGACAGGACACGTCATTGATTTACTGGTGGAAACCTGAAGCACTGCGCTTAGATGTCACTCAGCAGACATTCAAGAACTTTGAGACAGCTTGTAAAAGCAATGCAGGTGGAGACACAGAGGGATGTTGATCAATTCTTTTTCTTTCTAACCTGACTCTGACTTCTTGTGTTTTCCCTCTCTGTGCCGTGCTGTACAACAGATGTGCGAGTGTGTGTATTAATGTGCGTGCTGTCCTATGTGACAACAGCTGACAGCAGCGCTGTGGCCGTGGGCGTGCTGGTCACCCTCCTTTGCTTGCTGTCGGCGGGACTGATTGTGTGCCTGAAGAGTAAAGCACTGGTTCAGATGCTCTGCATCAATAAGAAGAGCGCCATCCAAAAGCTCAGGTACTGTCAATGGTGCAGTTTCCCCCAGCGATGTTTTCCAAAAAGTGTTTGATCCTGGATTCCTGCTGGTTTCCATCCAAGGACACCAAGAGTCCCTAGTTTTATCGAAGCTTAAGGGAATTAAGTTTCAAGTTCAGTTTAAGTTCATATCGACAGGAATTCGGGGCATAAAGTAGTTTGGCACAGAAAATAATTTTGACTCGTTCCTTAACAAATAAAATTCATGGTCAGAGTAATACACTTACAATAGAAGTAAACTGGGCCAGCATTCCAGAGGGTTTAAAAGTCTAAATGTGAAGCTTGTATTTTTGTTAAAGCGCTTGAATTATTCAGTAAAACCCTGTTTATGATTTAAGCTTTAAAGCTGTCTAAATCACCCTTTTGGGGTGAGAATAGTTTTCTTTGTGGACGAACTTCTGCGTTACTCATGTAATTTCTCTGGGTGGAGTCTGCTACCTCTAAAAAGCTCTATACACTTTACAAGTCCTTTTCTAGTATTATTGAGTGTTTTGTGTGAAAGCTATGGGGGTTAGTGGCTTTTTACATCATGACATTGATGCTTAAACAGGTAGGGTTAGGTCAGCAATTGATGGATATACACTACTGTACAGTTTGGGGTCGGGAAGATTTGTTGATGAAAGTCCCTTATACTCTCCACGTTTATTTCGATTAAATACAGTAAAAAATTCTGAAATGTTATTACAATTTAAAGTAACTGCTGTCTTTGTTAATATGTTTTAAAATGTAATTTATTGACAAAGCTGAATTTTCAGCAGCCATTACTCCAGTCATCAGTTTTACATGATCCTTCAGAAATCATTCTGATATGCTGATTTAGTGCTTAAGAAGCATTTCTTTTTTTATTATCAATATTGAAACAGTTGTGCTCAGAATCTCAGGAATCTTAAATGACTACAAAGTAAAGAACAGCATTTATTTGAAATAAAAATCTTTTGTTACATCATGAAGGTCTTTGTACCCACTTTTGATCAATTTATTGCTGAATAAAAGTATTTTTTTAACTTACTGACCCCAAACATTCTGCCAGACCATCTAAAATTTTTAAACCGTGTGTATTTTAATATTTACTGCCTGGACTTTGTTTACTTACAGTACATTGTACATGCCTTAGTATAAACATGATTTTTGCTCTTTAAGAATAATAATGAACAATAAATTGCCACAGATGCTGCAATAGAGCTTAATAAAAAGTGGACATCCCTACGGTAGTAATTATATTCACCATACCTAAAACATGAAACTTTTTGAAAACTGTTTCTTAATTTTACAGATCAGTAGGGCGAAAGCGAGCTCCCAGCCCCCCACAGACACAGTCAGTGTTCAGGGTCTCGCCTCAGCACAAGCCCGCCTCTTTACCTTTACACTCCCGCTGTGACAAGGTAAGTGTGATACTCTACTCATCATCACAGACTCGGGCACACAACATGATTATAACGTCCAAAATATGTAATAATATTTGAAATAATTGTAGTTACATATTATATATTAAATATTTTATATTTTTAATATGTCTTATCCAAAATTATTTGCCTATTTTTATTATTGCATTTGTGAAAATAATTTTTTAAATAATCATACTAAATTGAATCAAAGCAGACCATTTGTGACCAAATACCGATTTTATTATATATGGTATGATTTTGTGAAGAATGGTAATCTAAATTAATATTTACACCCTTACTAACAAGCACTAACAAGATCTTTTATTAAACCTCAAATTCCATAATTCATTACCTCGTGTCTGTCCTGCCCAGCGAGGAGCAGATGAGGTCAGCTCAGAATTACTATGCCTGTCCAAACCAATCCATCCCTTGCTTTCTGTGTACACGGCATGAGACTTAGGTGCATAATTGATTTAGTCTCCAGTATCGACCATCAAAGAATATTAATGAAGTCCAGATCTTCATCTAAAACCTCAAAGATTCATTTGGAAGGATTTCTGTTTTAATTCAGTCTAATGTACTTGAGTAGCATAACAATATAATTATTGAAACTGTTTGTTGGAGTTGGAAGCCTTTGTTTGCTCAAAGGGGGAGAGCAGGCCTCAATGTGATTGGGCAGTTGCCAATGAAGTGTGTTGGAAAAGTAAAGCACTCATTGATTGCTTCATCTGGGTATTTTTAGTCTGTGTGCCATGCCACAACAGCATGTATGAATACCTTTATGAAGGAGGACCTGGAACAGTATTGAATTGTGAAGCAGCATATGCAGAAAGATGTTTAGATTGATTCCTCGAAGGGTCTTAAAGGTTAGCAGTAGCAAGCAGTAGTGCTCGTATTAAATTCTTGTGTCTTTATTTTCAAGAGCTGTCTGTTTTCCACAGATGTCTCATCACAGTTCGGAGCCTCTCCTTCCTCCACACAACTTCCACAGTTTGCATCGGCTGCCTGAATGTCCCACGCGCTGCCAGCCCATCCACATCAGCCACCCCATGCCCATCACAGGTCTGCAGCCTCACAGGACTCTAGTGTCACACACACACTCACCAGGCAGAGCGGCAGGCTTCCACACACTCCCACGCCAGCTGCCCTACGCCAACATCCAGGTAAGTGCTGTCAGCCTCAGACTGTCACCATGTACCAGACATACCACCCTGCAAAAACTCATTTCATGAAAGTAGCATTACTACCCCAATTGAGTTTGGCCTCAACATGTAGTAGTACATCAATGAAGTAACTCCTTAATGTAAATAACATTGGCACCAAAAATCACAGCTGTTCTCCCTTATCATTTTCTTTTGCTTTATTTCCCACTCACTCGTAAGCCACATACACAGGTTAATTCAGTCCCGCAAAAGTGATGTGGTGTTTGACAAAATCCGAATAGAAGTGGTCAAAGAAGACGGATTCAAAACTCATTTATACCAGGTGATAACTGTAAATGCATCTCAGCTGACAACCTGTGATTGAATCGCCAAAAATGTACTTTAATACCCTGGAAATGGGGCTTCTCTCTCTTGTTCTATTTCCGGGATATTGTATATAACTTGTGGGTGTCAGAGAGCTGTTATTAATATGCGTGAGACTGCTGGAACTTCTGGAAGAGCTGGGATGTCTGATATAGGTGCAACATGAGTGTTTTTTAATAAATAAATGTAAAATAATACTCTAAATAGAAAAAAATATTCTTTCAGTGGTGAAAAAAGATTTAATATAATGAAATACAAGTTTAAATGTTTTATTTATATATATATATATATATATATATATATATATATGAGAAGGTGACTTTTCAGGACATTACCCCATGTCCCCACTTTTCAAAACGCTTATAAATCACACAGAATGGAGTGTATTGAAAATCTGAAATAGCACAAAGTTTCCTGTAAGGGGTAGGTTTAGGGGTAGGGTTGGTAAAGGGCAATAGAATATACGGTCTGTACAGTATAAAAACCATTACGCCTATGGGATGTCCCCACTTTTCACAAAAACAAACCTGTGTGTGTGTGTGTGTGTGTGTGTGTGTGTGTGTGTGTAATATTTTAAGATAGATATCCATTTTGAGATTTAGATAAGAATTACATTTAGTAATACACAATTAAATATCCATTATCAACATATATATTTACAATAAAAATATTGAATATTATCAGATCAACTTAAAAACAATGTCATGTAAAATCAATGCTTTATCCTGTAGCTCCTGATTAGTACACAATGTGAGTATGAGCATTATGTACATAATTAGAATCACATATTCATTTTTTATGAATTGGAATTAGCATTGTTAGCCTGTAATCACTAAAATTATTGCAAAAAGGCTTGTGGGTCAGGAGAATGCAAAAGCACATTCTACGTAAACCTGCTAGACTGATGTCTTACGTAGGCCTGGGCGATAAAACGGTATCGATATTTATTCGACGGTACACCTTCTTCGATAACGATATAAAAAATGTTCAATATAGTGCACGATATAGGCATGTGCTATGAGTGACGCAGACAGCACACACAAACACGAACATGAGTGCAGTGCCTGCCTGTGATGAGGAGATTGTGAATAAAAAAATGAATATTAGTGCAATTTAAAATTCGAATAAAAGTCACGAATTTGTGGAGGTTTATTCCTTTTCACTGCGTCTCATATGTTTTTAAAGGCAGTCTGTGTGAATGGCGATTCGGCTCTTTGTATTAAGCAATGCATAAATACGTGATGTTGTTTTGTTCATAATTGTTTATGCAATTTACAAAATTATATTTTATTTATATGAGTTCATTTAGACGTAATGCACGTTTTTTATAGACAGTTATTTCCTTGCATTGACAATTTAATGTGCTGCTTTATTTTGCTCATTGTGCCCTCCTGTGGCCTCTGGAAACAAGCCAAAAGTTTAACCTATTTCATCTGTATATAAAACATTATAAATTAGGTATTTATTTTTTAAATATGAACAAAAAAAGTTTTGTTGTTTGTCTCAATAAATTGAGTTAATTTAAAAATACAGTGGTTAAATGTAAATTTTTTTCTGTTGCTCTGTTTTATAAAAGGTTATAAAAAAAGTCAATAATTATCGATACCAAACTATATGAAACATGATATCGTTGATACATTTTTTAGCTATATCGCCCCCACATCTTTTCCAGCGTCTCGTGCATGTCTCTGCATTCTAAAAACGCAGCACTCAAAGTTAAAATGTTAAGAGCCGTCTTGAGTCCTTTTTTCCCATTCTAAGTTTTGTAATGCAAAAATGCGTTCTGTGTAAATGACCCCTAAGACTGCAGCTGATACAACTTCATTGGATGAAAGCTACTGACAGATGCAGAAACCAAGTGGAGGGAGATAAGGAGACATTAGCAAGGACGTTACACTTTCCATTGCTGCACACAAATAAATTTCTTATATGAAGTTTCCAGTTGAAGATAATAAAACGAAGACAAAAAATATTAGAGTGGGGTAGACAGAGCAGGCGGAGGAGTGAAAGTGATATGGCGAGAATGAGATTGGACGGGTGCATGAGAGCTTTCCTGTGAGATGGGATGAGAGACGTCCGTGTGTGAAGGTATGTGGTTTAGACGATAAGTGCTGCTCGGGGACATTGGCAGGATATGCTATCAGACAGCATGAAGAAGAACATCTGTTGCTTTGAATCTCAGCTCGACTTCACGGCACTGCAGCGAACTAACTGTGGTTACATCCAGCACACTATGAAAGGCTAATCTCAACGAGACATTTATCTTGCTATAAAAGTGCAAGATGGGTATTTTGATTATAACACATTGTATTCTAAAATAACAAACAGAAAAGTTAATCCATGAGATAGGTTTACTAGATTCCCTTTAAAAAGGTCTAAAGGTAGAAAATAGTATTAAGGTTGCAATTTTGAGGTAGGAGGTTGTTTGGCTTGTGCCCGTAAGGTAAACATGTTACTCCAGAGGAAATAATATCCTAAATATACAAGCATCTGTGACATACTGATGAAAAAAAATTTGTAATTACAATATAAGGCTAGACATTATACTTGAATAAATGGTAAAGTATAAACAAAACAAACATGCTAGCATTGATGAAATCATTTACGAACCTTGTCTGTGCAGTTATCCAATGTAACTACCTGTAACAACCATATTATAAAGCTCATAAACCTGTTAAATGTCACAGTATGTGCAAGGATACCAGAAAGGGATGACATTACTTGTAAAATACTGTTGACATGGAGCTCCATACATAGGAATTACATTAGTAAACACGTAACAAGATCCTACTTTTAACAATACAGCTATGCATTTTTGTACCAAAAATGAATTCATTGCCCCATAGGCTTGCATTGTAAATTCATTACTGTATTTTGCTACAGAAGCTGCAAATAGATTATGCCACAGATTCTGTCTTGAACACGTTTTTTGCTCCCCATCAGTGGCGTTTCATCCAAAAGCCTTTTAGAGCTCACATTCTGTAGCTGTGCCACACAATACAAAATGATTGATACATTGACGCTTGCTTGGTTTATATAATGACCTCATTGAAAGCATTCACATTAAACCCTTTTACATATGAAATCACCGTGGTTTGTTTAGTGCTCTCTGAGTGCCCTTTTCTACTTGACTGAGTTCACATTTATTCGGGGAGCCATGAAACACTTCCACCTCTTACGGTGTTCTCACAAATTGGCCTCATGGCTCGACACACCGCCGTGCGCTCATGATTAAAAGGTCTTGTATTGCCGTAATGACATTGCTTTCTCTAGGATGAGGGTTTTGCAGGAACAAATCACTTGTGTACAATGGTTAGAAAAATAAAGGAGGAAAAATGTTGTTCCAGAAAGACACAAAAATTGATTGATTTTGTTGTCTCAGCATTTTGGATTAGTCAGTTTCTCCACTGTTTTCCACAAAACAAGGCTGAACAGCTGTGGAAAGGCAACAGCTGTATGCCATGACCGCATCCTCTGAGTAAATTGGTAACACACGATGACCTCTTGACTTAACATGGGGTGAATTGGGTGTTGGGGATGGGAGTGCTGCACATTTTGTTTTGTTATTCTGCATTGTTGCCAACAGGGTTTACCAGGACGAGGAGTGTAATCACAGCTCCATCTAGTGACACTAGTTTGCTATCACTGTTTACACACCTTTTTTTATCTATGACTGTGGTTCTCAATTCTTTTGACTCAAACTGTTGTCCAACATATTACTGGATATTTTAAATTAATTAACCATGATTCATGTGGCGATTCCAGAGGTTTTGAATTTCAAGTACCTGTATTAAAAATAAATAAATAAATAAAAAAGGCCTAATTTTAAGATTTATGTATTTGAATTGCATATACAATTTCCATCCATTTGGATTACACATTTTTAACATGAGAAAAATATATTTATAACCTTAATGTGATGCATATTTGTCAGTTGTTTTTAAATGAAGCAGAGAAGAAAAATATTTCTGCACTCAAAAAAAAAATCATGGCATAGTTTATTATTAGCTGTTTGTATCTATTGTATTTTATTTAAATAGTCATATTTTAAAAATACATTTATTCAATTGTGAAAATAATTACATTTGTTCTGTTAAAATAACAAACAATAGGCCTATTCACTTACTTAAAATGTATGAGACTAAATTCATATATATTTGTGTGTATTTAAATTATTATTATTATTATATTATAAAACATTCAGTTTATTAGTACTATTACAGAAATCTTATCTCCTCTTTGCTTGTTTCATTTATGTATGACTGACAAATATGCATCACATTAAGTTTATTAGTGTTTCATGTCTATGTAATTTAAATAGATATTATTATTGAGGTTAGATTACAGTTAGATTGCTTTAATATATAATTCATAATTTAAATACTTCAGCTTTAAGTCATAATGTGGCCCCCTTGGAAGTTTGTTTGGGACCCCCTGGTCTATATAATAGTTTAAATATGTGTGATAAACCAGGAAATCTTCTGTCTTGCTATCTGTAGGACCACGACAAGCCCAGTCCCCCACAGAAACCACTTCCCGCAGACCCCTTAATCAGAGGCCACGGGGTGGGTCGAAGCACATCTGCAGTGGGAGTGCGGATACCTGGACCTCTAGCCATCCCGATTCCAACAGTACCACGACCGCCCTCTGCCATACCACTGCCAAACCGGTCAGTCCCACTGTGATACTGCTGGCAAAATCACATATTTATGGATGAAAACTAACTGCTTTTTTTGATACATTGTAGACCTCTTCCCAGATTACCACAGCAACCCTTTTATGATCACTGACATATGGACACCACAGCACTGGGTGAATTTCACCAGCATCTGAACACACTTGTTTGCACTATGAAAACTGTTGGACCAAGTGACCACCCCTGCAGAAACTCCACGGAGGGTCTCACAGAGAAGAGGGCTGACCCGACACCTTGGTGCTGCACCTCCTCAGAAAAGGTGTTAGTTTGTCCTCGCTCAGGTACTGCAGAACTATTTAAGATGTATATTTATTGTGAGGAGGAAACTATGTGCTGTGTTTGACACTTTTTTTACTGTATGACAATTTTTTGTTTGTTTTTACATGTTGAAAAAATGATGATTGACCAATCATGTTTTCCTTTAAGTGTTTTTCTTCAATTTATCTTATGGTAAGACTTACATTGGTGTTGTGAAGATCAAAAAAAGACCTGCTTTAAAATGACGCGGCATGTCTGGGATACTGGAGTACAAGCTACATGAAGTCTAAATGACTAAACACAGAGCGCTGGAATCAGTGCCACTAAGTGCAAAAAAACCTTAATAATTACTTGAATGAGGCATGATGACGAATTATGTCATGAAGGAGGAAGTGATGTTCACATTATTGTTCAGTCATCTGTGAGAATTGACAAACCAACTTTTCGTGAACTACAGTACCTTAAAATCACATGTGCTTGAGCAAATGCAGTGCTACAGTATCTGCCAAAGCAAGAATCGCTATTACTATTGCTACAAATTTTAGCCCTAAGCATTCAGCTTTGTTTGTAATGATACCTCAAATTCTGTGACTTCTTGAGGAGAGATGTGCTGGACAGTTAACAGCCACAACTGAGTTACATCAATTAGGGCTGAGTCATCTAGAGAACAGAATATGCATTGCAACTGCATAGCAACGGCTTGTCAAGTTTATCTACAGAAAATGAAAAAAATCCAGTCAGTATTTATAGTTCAAACACTTGAAAGGTCGTGATGTTCCTTTTTCCAACATGTTTTGAAACATTCAGAGAAATACCAGTGGCAACACAAAATATGTAGTGATACACCACAGACCTTAAAATATCGCGGAATAGCAGATCAGCATTCCCACTAGTCATTATGGCCTTGTTGTGCTGTATACACACATTCTGTAAAATATCTTCCAACACTTGAGGTTATAGATGTTGAATTTTCTGTACTGTATTTCTTGTATTACTTTCAAAAGTTTAGTGTCAGTGAAATTTTCTTTCAAAGCAATGAATGAATACTTTTATTCAGCAAGGATGCATTAAATTGATCAAAAGTGACAGTAAAGATATGTATTACTTATCAGTAAAGTAAAATAAATGCTGTTCTTTTGAACTTTTTCTTCATCAAAAAAATTCTTATTATATATATATATATATATATATATATATATATATATATATATATATATATATATAT
>NW_015505337.1:352183-358255 GCF_001515645.1 Sinocyclocheilus grahami
CACTAAAGACTGGAGTAATGATGCTGAAAATTCAGCTTTACCTTTAAAAATATATTAAAACAGAAGACCGTTATTTTAAATTGTAATAATATTCCATGATATTACACATTTTTACTGTATTTTTGATCAAATAAATGCAGCTTTATAAGATACTTTCAGAAAAAATCTTACCGACCTCAAACTTCTGAATTATTTAACTAGTCTCTTTAGGCAAAGTCATTTTTCATTACCTTTTCACAAAAGTGTTCAACATCAAGATGATGTAAAGTACACAGGATGTAGTAAATATCACTGCTGGTGTGTGTCGTCACAACTATGGCATTTTTACACAACAAGTGGTTCCTTCTTGCCCATAACACAGCTCTCTTTATGCACAGCTGGGCTCACTGTAATTCATAAACTTATGAGATTGTTGTTCTGCTTGGTACTTCACCCTGAGAGGGTAATTACACTTCAGTTTTTCCATATAATATTCCAGCGTTGTTGCTTTGGGAGTATAACAAACCCAGCTGTCACAGTATTTCATTCAAGCCAAGCCTGTGTGTGTTTCTTTATGTTCTTGTTTACCTATTCACAACAATGTATGTACATTTCACCTTTTTATATGCACTCATGTGGATGTGTTAATGCTCACTTCTTTTGTTTTTGTTTTTTATCTGTGGTCAAAGATGATTGCTCAGTTTTTGCACTGGGTGTTGAATTCATTGTGTAACGATTTTATATTCTACAAAGTCCATTTTAATTTCTATGAATTAGGATATTAAAAGGGAAATGTGAATGCCTTCAACAAATTAAACTGGATACTGATAATGTAAGGACTTGAACGAGAACAATAAACGAGGATATTACTATCGTGAATTCAATATAATTTTATTTTACACTACTGAAACATAAAAGTTGTTTTTAAAAACTTAAGGCTTTAATGTAGTGTAAAATATGACATTAAGATAAAGATCATTTCTTGTCTCCATAACAGAACTGTCCTGCTGATGTCAGTCGATTTGAATCTTCCAAGCTTATATTATCCAGCAAGCTTATGATGCTCTGAAACAGAAATTGTCTTTTTGTTCCAAGCAACAACATATTAATTTGTTCATGTATAGTTTGTCAGGTTACCTGTCTCCCAAATGCTTTTGCCATATCCGCTGCACCTGCTCCATACTACATTAGGGTGTAAATATAATTTTATGAGGAGTGTTGTTAGTTTTCCTGTGGCAAAAAGTTTTATTGCACTACTCGTATTGTTTAATCATTTATGCATTATGAATAACATTGTGACCATAATCTGTTACCTCGTTCTTCATGTGGTGATCTGCCCCACTGTCAAGCAGAAGTTTTACCAGCTCTACATGGTTATTCAGCACAGCGACCTGAAAAATTATAACCAAAAACTCCAATGATGTCATCCATCTTGTCCTCGACAATTTTAGTGGCTGTTTTGATGATAAATACCATTAGTGGTGTCTTGCCAGCTTTGTCACGGACATTTACATCTGCTCCAGCCTGGAGGAGGATGGAGGCGACCGCAGCGTTTCCACTGATGGCTGACACACGCATGAGAGGAGTCCAGAGAGACACTTTATCCATCACATCCACCTGTCAGAGTACAAGAACACATGCTTTAAACTGACAATATAGGGTCAAGCTCACCATTTGACAAAGTAATGGGCCGCAAACGGTACATCTAAAAAAAAAAATTTTAAATCTGTGAAATAGTGAAACTGAAGTTCGGTAACTTCAGATACCTGATCATATGAAATACCTTTAAAGGAATAGTTCACCCAAAAATTAAAAATTGCTTAAAATTTGTCTTTGTAATAAACAAGTCCATTAAGACACTTTTAACTTCAAATTGCTTCCAGCTGAAATACGAGTCCTTTATCCATAATATTGTTTTCTCCAGGGAGAATGTCGTCTTATCTAAATCAGGAAAGAAATGTGCACGGATCAACAAGCAAAAACAGTTCTAAACAAACATGTTGGTCGATTTTGATATAAAAGGACAACAGGGTAAAGAATTTTTCACTGGATGAAGCATTATTATGGACTCGTCAGTTTAAAGTTAAAATGCCTTAATGACAGATTTGTTTCTTACAAACACGCAGCTTTTTGCTTCACAAGACGTTAATTGATGGACTGGAGTCGTGCAGGTTACTTGTGGATTATTGTGATGTTTTTATCAGCTGTTTGGACTCTCATTCTGACGGCAGCCATTCAAATTCAATGCAGAGGATCCATTGGTGAGCAAGTGATGCTAAATTTCTCCAAATCTGTTCCGATGTAGAAACAAACTCACCTTGGATGGCCTGTGGGGGGAGTACATTTTCAACAAATATTCATTTTGGGGTGAACTATTCTTTGAATGTTGTTTTTTTGCAAACATTAAATGGTTGAAAAATTGACCTCGGACCTCACAACCATCCTGGATCATATATGTAATGACAGGCAGGTGTCCTCCATCCACAGCCCAGTGGAGCGGCGTGCAGCCGTCCGTGTCTCCGGACTGCCATGTGGAGCCGCAGTTACGCAGATACTTCACTGAGTTAAGGTGACCAGCAAAACAGGCCTGCATTAGACTGATAAAACACATGCATAGATGAAAATATATATTAGAAAACATGAATTATTCTAAAATTCAACTGCATTGAAAAAGCATATGCAGGCTTACCTGTCTTTTCCAGTGCTGTCTCTCTTGTTAATATCAGCTCCATGCTTCACTAAAATGTCCACTAAGCTAGAAAACAAACAGATGCTGATCATGATTAGAAATACATGACTATATTTCAACGAATTTACTCTTTACCACATAGCAGTAACTGAACAAAGACTAATGGGAGATTCAGTAGCTTGCTGTGAATTCATCTCTTTGTACACCAGCTTTCTGTTTAAATGTATAACATCAGAAGCATGTTTACCTGGTGAAACCTTTCTGTGCTGCCACCATGAGAGGGGTGAACCCCATTTTGTCATAAACATCCACGTCGACCATTCTAGGAGAGGAATTACATGAGAGGGGTTATGAATAATGTGTGAACTGGCATTTAAGAGGATATTTCACATAAAGATTAAAATTTTGTCATTATTAATCACCCTGCACCACAGAAGAAAGTAAGTCAAACCGATTTAGAATGGCATGAGGGTGATTAATAATGACAAAATTTTCATTTTCGGGTTAAATATTCCTTGAATTAACTCACCCTGACTGCAGAACTGTGGTCAGCTCCTCCTCATCCTCCCTGTTCACAGCCTGGTGGAGGTTCTTCCCACTGAAAGGCTCTCCTGTGGACAAACCATCAAAACATTGTAAAACATTAAACAAATGCACTACTATCCAAAGGTTTAGGGTCAGTAAGGTTTTTTAACGCTTTTGAAAGAAGTCTCACTTAGCGAGGCTGTATTTAATTGATCAAAAATACAGTAAAAATTGTGAAATATTATAACAATTTAAAATAAATATTTTTTATTTTAAAATATAATTTATTCCTGTGATGGCAAAGAAGCTATTACTTCAGTCTTCAGTGTCACATGATCCTTCAGAAATCCTTTTAATTTGCTGATTTGCTCAAGAAACATTTCTTATTTTTATCGATGTTTTAACAGTTGTGCTGCTTAATATTTTTCTGCAAACTGTGATAATTTTTTAGGATTCTTTGATGAATATAAATTTCAAAGTACACAATTTATTAGAACTACAAATCTTTTGTAACATTATAAATGTCTTTACTGTCACTCTTGATCAATTAAATGCATCTATGCTAAACAAACTTCTGAAGTATTGTACATTTTGTGCGAATGAATTCCTAAATGTTTGTGTTTCTACTAATAACAGCAGAGAGGATCATGAGATTTACTAGATTTAAAATAAGAAAATAAAAGACCAAAGCTTTGACTGGAGGTACAGTAAAATATCTCACGGGTGGTGAAGACAGATACCACGGGGCTGAGGCTGCACTCCCCTGAGGCTCTGGTGACCCTCAGCCTAAAATTATAGGAGGTGCTGGACTCCAAGCCCTCTACAAGATGATGAGTGCTGTACCCTCTGTGATAAAACACCAAAAAATTGTTATTACATGGACTGTTGCTAAAAAGCCGGTTTTGAACATGTTGTAATAACTTTAATATTCAAAGAAATGATCTTCACCATCAAACAGAGAAAACTGACATGTATACGGTGCTGTATGTGTGTGTTTTGGGGTCCATCTGCTCCACAGAGAAGCGGGTCCAGCGTTCAGGAGGGCCATTTCGAGGTTTATTCTCTTCATTCATCCAGCTCAGCTCAATACTGTGGTGAGTGACCTTCCCAATCACAAGAGTAAGCTCTGGATATTTTGCTGGAGAAATTGAGAAAATATATGGCAGATTCTCTTAATATCATGTATATCGTTTATAAAGTTGTAGGATTAATGTGAATTTTTAGATATATTTAGCCTTGCAGTAATATCTAACACAGTCATACTACTTTTTGTATGCGTGTTTTGACAATGGCTGAAACCTAAACCAATCTATGGTTAATATGCAGTTATCTGATACAGCAGCATCCATGGTATGATCTTGCTATTCAGGTGTGACTTATGGGTAAACTGTAGCCTATTGGTTTCATCTTAATAAAGGTCACGAATATCACATAACAATACACCGAGAATAACTAACCACAAAAGATTGCTCCTGGATTAGTGATTAAATTAAAAGATTACCCATTACTTTTTAATCACTGTTGCTGGAGAAAACTTTAGCCTTTTTTCGTTTCTCCTAAACAGGTCTGGGCACATAACATAATTATCAAAAAAATAAATACATTGATTTGTTAAATAATTAATAAAATGCAGCTCTTTATAAGGTTATAAAATATTATATACTGTATATATATAATAGCATACTACTTGCATATTAGCATTACTAACGTTACTAGCATATTGTCTTGTTTATTAGTACTTATAAAGCACATATTAATGTCTTATTCTGCATGAACATATTTTTGATCCCTTAATTCTGCCCCATACCAAAACTTAACAACTACCTTACTATTAATATGCAGCAAATTAGAAGTTTGAGGCAAAGTCGTAGTTTTAGTTATTAGTCAGAATTGGTCCTCAAACTAAAGAGTGGCCGAAATATAAAAAAAGGTTTTTGCTTACTGTATTACCATGCTAATCATAAATAAACGCGGAATAAAGCAACTCTAACAGTTATATGGTAGGCATATGAAGACTGCATTATTAAAACTATGTTGCAATAGTGGTGTTTGAATAAAGCTTTTCTGACATTTTTAAAAACCTTTCTATCAAACATTAAACAGGCTGCCTACTAGCCTTAACACAAATCAAATGTCTACCTGGGTTCATCGCTGTCTCAGTCAGTCTCCTTGTGTTTGCCTCACTCTTCTCTCTCGCGCACATCTGACTGTGAGAGTATTAATGTTGTCATGGTGACAGCACTGGTGCTGCAGTGCGCGCGATCTTTGGACCATTTAATTGTTTATTTTAGTTACACAGAACACGAGTTTCCAAAAGGTATTAATATTAGTCTTGTTTTAACATGAGAGCGATGTATTGTTATTGAGACTGAATCCTTGTTTTACCCTGTAGTCACTCACTTTCATCAGCTTGGGCTCTTTTGTGATGGGATTAAATGACCACATGACCGCTCAAAATCTCTGCCTGCGAGTCTGAGCGGTGATTCAGTGCGCTAATGACGAGACGTTCGAATCGGTTCTTTCGAACAAATCATTCAAAGAACCGGATCAAAAACGATTTAGTGATTCTTTTACGTCATCACGTGGTCCCTGGGATGTTAAACTCTTTAAAGGATTTGAAATAAATGCTTTGTTTACAATTTCTCAAATATTTTAGAACTTGCATAACCAGAAGAAAATGTACGCATATCATCATAAAAATACCCTGATGTTTTGAGAATTTATTAGTTTAAATTACCTTTTCAGCTCTAGAAATAACTTTTATAAATAACTTAATTAAAATTTAAATCATTTTAAATCATCTTGAGGCCCCCTGGACATTCACTGATACCCCCCCCCCCCCCCCCCCCCCCCCCCCCCCCCCCCTCTCTCTCTCTTTC
>NW_015505337.1:358364-381339 GCF_001515645.1 Sinocyclocheilus grahami
CCACCCCCCCCCCCCCCCCCCCCCCTTCTTTCTTTCTTTCTTTTTTTGTAATTTATGTGTCCACATTCAGTTTGTTGCATTTATGAATCAGCTGATTAAACATGAACCTGTAGAACCTAAACACGCTTGAATTTACAACAAACAATTCTATAAATTAATTTACATTCCTTGGTTAAAAAAACATTTGCATGTTTTAATCATTTATTAAAATCAACTCAGTTTCATGTCTTGATCAAGCTGTCAATTCAATAAAAATTTAGTTGTTAAAATTTCTGCTATTAAACTAGCTTTTTAACCATTTGGTAAATGTTACCACTTCAAAAGCTAGCAGCTGATGACTCGAGAGCGACCGGATTCAGTGCAATTTGGGAACGACCGGTTCTCGGTTCATTAAAAAGATCCGATTCAAAAGAATGATTCGTTCACGAATCGGACATCACTAGTGCACTCACTGAGCGGGACAACTGATGTCACAAAGGGTCTGTATCTCGCTTAGCTCGTTATTTTTGTTTGTATTAAATCGATGCTGACTCTTGAAGAAACCTGCAGTGCCATCTGTTGCTTTGCAGATACTGCACAGATGATGTGTTGCTCCGGGAAATGATGTCGGACCCCCTCTTGGAGCAGAGTGGCGTGGTGGTCATTGATCAGGCCCAGGAACGCACGGTCAGCACAGACCTGCTCCTCGGGCTGCTCAAAGACGTGCTCCTCGCGCGGCCAGAGCTCAGGCTGGTCATCCTCACCGCCCCTCACTCCGCTGGGAAACTGCTACGTCACTATGGAAGCGTTCCTCAGATCCAGCTGGATGGGACGCAGCCGTGCGAGGTGGTGTACGGTAGTGGGAGAGGAGGTGTGAAGGATTACCTCTGCTCTGCTCTTAGACTGGCTCTGGAGATACATCAGAATCAAAATCATGGAGACATTGTGACATTTCTGGCAACTGAGCAAGTAAGACATTTAAACAATGATATTTTGTTGACATTTTTAAAATATTGATTATTTACAAATCATTTTATTAATGAACAAATAAATGACATTCTTTACATAATATAATATAATATATTTTTTATTAGTAGTATTTTTATTGAAGGAAGAACAGTGACGTATTATTACATACAAAAAGAGTTAACAATGCTCTTCTTGATTTAAAATTTTTTCTCCCTTATAATATAATATAATATAATATACATTTATAATGTAATATAATATATTATACAGTTTTTTATTTTTATAATTAATTATATTGTTAATATTTCTATTTCCAAAGTAAATTTTGACATTATTTAATTTATTAATACATTAAATAAAAAATTTTTATAAGTTGGTATTTTATTATAATTAAATATATAATTTCATGTGGGTAAACAGACATAAAGTACTTTACATATATATTGTATTTTATGTATTAAATAGATACTGATTTGCATTTAAATGTATTAATTATCATGCAATTTTATATATATATATACAATAATATAATTGTTAAAAATTTTTATAGTGTGTATTTGTATATATGTATATTTTATCCTTTAAAATGTATAACGATTTAATTTCTATATTTATAAATTGAATAATTATTCACTGAATTTATTAATTTATAAAAAAATATATATATAATTATTTATAAATTGATAATTTCCTGTTAGGTGTAAACAGACTCAGCTTTCAGAACTCAGTTTTAGTTGTAATTTTACAGTCTTAACAAAAATTTTATTAGGGTTTTTTTTGGTAATTTTTTTTTATTATCATCTCAACCTCTGTTAGCCCAGGCAATAGGCAGATTATTATTTTAATGGATCCTTAGTTTTATGTCACATAAATTCCAACCTGCCTTCCTTCAGAGAATCTTGCATAGAACAGAAGATGGTCCCATTTCCATGGTAATAAAAAACTTCTCTTCTTTTTTTTCCAAGGAGATTGAATGTGCCCATGCCATTTTGCGGAGAGAGGGTGCCAATCTTGCATTGTCTCATGGCGAGCTGGTTCCTGTATCTCTGTGCCCTGAGCAAGGAGACAGTCCCTCGGTGATCTCTGAGGAGAGCAAGAGTAGGAGAGTCTTCCTCACCTGCAGCCCCAGTGAAGATTTGTTCTGGGCCGTTCACAGCATTCGCTTTGTGATTGATGCTGGAGTGCAAAAAAGATATGTATGTAGTGATTTTGTTTTTATTTTGAACTTTATAGATACTAGTGCTTATTATGAGCTCTGTGTTATATGCTGTATAGATTATGATTGGCGGACATGAAACATTGATGTATTGTGACAGGTGTACAATCCTAGAATCAGAGCCAATTCCATTGTCATTCGACCAATCAGCAAGAGCCAAGCTGAGAGCCGCAAACAACTTGCAGGCCCAACAGGTGAGCACTTTGTGCTTTCTAAATACATTTTTTTTGACAATTCTACACATTAACATTCGAAGGTTGGGTTCAGTTGTTTTTTTCTTGAAAGAAATTAATATTTTATTCAGTGAAGACATTAAATTGATCTAAAGTGACAGCAAAGACATTCATAATATTACAAAAAAATTCTACTTAAAATAAGTGCTGTTCTTTTGAACTTTCAAAGAAAAATGTATCATGTTTTTTCCACAAAAATATTAAGCAACACAACTGTTTTCAACATTGATAATAATTAGAAATGTTTCTTGAGCAGCAAATCAGCATATTGGAATGATTTCTGAAGGATCATGTGAAGAATAGAGAAATGATGCTGAAAATTCAGCTTTCCCATCACAGGAATAAATAACATTTTATAATGTATTAAAATAGAAAACCGATCTTTTAAATTGTAATAATATTTCACAATATTATTAATTTTACAGAATGTTTGACCAAATAAATGCAGTCTGGATGAACATAAACAAATATAAAAGTGTCTTAAAATTGTTGGCATGCACTGAATCATATGCCTGAAATGTTTTATTTCGGCAGGCAAGTGTTTCTGTTTGTATCAAGAGGACACATCACTTCCTGCTGAGAGCGTCCCTCATATTCTTGAGTCTGACATCACTTCCACTGTGCTCTTCCTGAAGCGCATGGAAATTGCTGGCCTGAGCCACTGCGACTTCATTGACAGACCAGGTAAGATACAATTCTTATACGATATATCAATTCTCTTTCAATTTCAATCAAATCTCTTAAAACACAGCACTATAAGGCACACATACAGTTGCTAGGGGGAAGTTGTGGCCTAATGGTTAGCGAGTCGGACTCATAACCCAAAGGTTGTGGGTTCGAGTCTTGTACCGGCAGGGATTGTAGGTGGGGGGAGTGAATGTACAGCGCTCTCTTCCACCTTCAATACCATGACTAAGGTACCCTTGAGCAAGGCACCGAACCCCCAACTGCTCCCCAGGCGCCGCAGCATAAATGGCTGCCCACTGCTATGTGGTTACTTCCAAATCAAGAGGATCCATTTAGAAGTAAGTCTCTATATATGGCTTGGGATCTGCCTTCAGTGTAAATTTAGGTGATTTTTTTGCACCACTAATAAAATATTGGGTAATCTATGTAACTACACTGATTCTAAACAGTGAATGTACTGTATGTATATTTTTTCACATAATGAAGATAATCACATTAAATTATTCATAGAATCTCTCACACGAATCTGAGCAGTCCTTCTAAACACAAACAGGTTATTCACTGTCCACTGTTTACAATAACCAAGCAAAGCTGGGATCAGCCAGGTTCTCTTGGCTCACAGTAAGGGTGCAGATGGGCCTGTCCCGCTCACTGCTGGTATTAAGAGGTGGTGAGCCGTGTGTTAGCTGAGCCGACAGCACTCTGACTGGTTTCATTGTTCCAGAGATAACTTGCTTCCATAACACGCACCAGTCAGATGAGCAGCATCATTAGTGGAGACAACAGCATTTCTCTGAAAACAACATGGTGGGATGAACTAGATGAACTTGTTTATCTCATGATGCAAATATGTGAGGCACTTTTGTTATGCCGCAAATTAGTGAGAGTCTGTTGTCTATTTACTTTCTGCACTGTCAGACCAACGGGCATCTCTATAGGAAAAATGCATTGCAGATCACAATTGATACTCTGTTGATTAATTCCAATAATAATACTAGTTGGTGTTTTTTTACAATCACCTATAGCTTTAACGACTCTTTTTGTTCTTATTTTATTGAAATTAACTAGACTGCTATTTTTTTTTTTTATCACACAATTAATTTTTAATGCCGTTGATTAACTTTATTTATTTAGGTCAGTTGAGTATTGTTTTAGTATTATTTATATACTTTTATAGTATTTATTAACATTTTGAATTAACATTTATTTTTTATATTTTCAGGTTTCATTTTAATTTTTGTTTAAGTTTTAGTTTGGTATGTGCTTTCGTAACTTTATTAGTGTTTTTTTTCTGTTTTATCTTTATTTTATTTTATTTTTCAGTTTTAGTATAGTATTTCAACTGAAAATTATTTTATTACAGTTAGTTGTCAAGGCAGTTGACATTCATTTTAATACAGTAGGTTTTAGTTTTAATTAACAATAGCAAAACTGGGTCAGTTTATTTTAATTAGCCAATCAATATATATATATTTATATATTATTATATTTAATGATACAATTTTTCTAGAATAGATTAATAGCAAACTTGGAAAACTGTTATTCATATTCATAAAAAACATATGAAATATTTTGTTCACTCTTACAATAGATCCAGAAGGCCTGATGCAAGCTTTAGAGGAACTTGACTATCTTGCTGCTTTGGATGATGACGGAAATCTGTCCGAGATTGGAATTATCATGTCAGAGTTTCCTCTGGAGCCACAGATGGCTAAGACTTTGCTTGCGTCTTGCGAATTTGACTGTGTGAGCGAAGTGCTGACCATCGCTGCCATGCTAACAGGTAATCCCGTCTCAGTACAATCCACTCAACAGCTGTACCACCATGTGTCTGCGTTTCCATTATGTCTGTGCTCCATTCAGTTATATTTGGAACTCATGTCAACTCACAGTTGTTGGACCTTCAATTTAAATATTAAAAATAAAATAAAACACCACATTTTTATCATTATTAAAAATATATTTACAAATACATGTATGATTGATAATAAAGCTTTTTTTCTTTTTTATTCAGCTCCGAGCAGTTTCCTTACACCCCCAGTGGAACTGAGACAGAAGGCCTTACTGTGTCATCAGAGGTTCCAGCACGCAGAGGGAGACCACTTCACCCTTATTAACATCTTTAATGCTTACAAATATGCTAAGGAAGGGCCATGTGAGTGATTTTTGTGCATTAAAGCAATTAATTGAAGCCACCTAAGTGTATAATCCACGTGCATATCCATTAACAGCCATTACTGTGAATTAAGCAAGACAGTAAACAGTAGCTGACTAACAAAATCTGTCAATTGTAATATATAAAGTGTTGAATTCTCATTCACATGTGTATTTCAGACTCGAATGTGGAACGATGGTGTGAAGACCATTTCCTCCGTCTGTCTGCTCTTCAGACAGCGGATGCAATACGCTCCGAGCTAACAGAAATCCTGAAACGGCTAGAGCTGCCAGTGTCTTTACCTGCCTTTGGCTCTAAAAGCAACAGCCTGAACATCAAACATGCCCTACTAGCTGGCTTCTTCATGCAGGTATAGATATATCATATACAAAATGAAACCCTTTTGAAAATTGTAATATATTGTTGTGATTTGTACTAGAGCAACTCTCTAATGTTCAAAGGTCAGAGTCTCTCTAAAACTGAACTAGAAAGTGGACAAATCTCTTTCCAAAGTGCACTGTGTTAATGCACAACCGTGGAAATGGGTGCACTAATTCTCTCTCAAATAATTGCACTGGCGCAGTAACGTCTGTGATGAAGGCAGATTAGTAAACGTCACAGTGGTGTTACAAATTTAGTGTGTTCAGTGTGCTGTTCTAATGCATTTTCCATTGTTTAATCTCTGTGGGGTTTTCCAGGTGGCGAGGGACATTGACGGGTCAGGGAATTACTTCATGCTGACCCATAAACATGTGGCTCAGATCCACCCGCTGTCTGGCTACGGAACAGAGATGCACAAGAAGAACCTGCCAGAATGGCTTCTGTACCATGAGCACACACTGTCAGAGAACAACTGTATCAGAACCGTCTCTCAGATCTCAGCACATGAGTACGTACTGGATCATCTGCTTTGTCTAGAACTAAACCACAGAATTAATACTCACAATGAAAACATCTTCAGCTGTATTTGTTTCAGAAAGTGACTTCATTATTCTGCTTTGTTCATTCCACTTGAATAATTCCCAAAGACAAAAGCTCCATACTGACTAGGGCTGTCAAAATGGCTGAAAAACTAAATTCGAATTTTGTACTTAAATATTATCAAAATTCGAATTATATTAGAATTTAAAATGCATAATTTCAGTCAGGGTAAAGAAAAGCTTTTGGCTTCTCTTCTGAGGCCACAAGCGGGCACATCGAGCAAAATATTACTTATGCACGTTTATTCAAAGCATATCTGTCATAAAAAGTGCATAATGTTTAAAATAATGTTTATAAACCAATTATAATTAATTAAGTTGCTTAAACTACTATAAACAAAACAGCATCATGTATGTATGCATAGTTTAATACAAAGGACGGAAAGCCAATCACACAGAGTACATTTTTCATTTAAAAACATGAGATGCAGTGGGATGGGGAAAAAACCCCGCCATAAAGTCTCGATATATGTTTTTTTTCAAAGTTAAACTTGCATTAATTTTACATGGCCTCCTAAACATGTGGCTCCTTTGTCCGAGATGCGAGTGCAACGGTGATAGATGGGCGAAATATGTGTTCTGTGTGAACAGCTTTGTTTCAGTTTTAATGTAAACAAGATCTTCTCCGCATTGATGTTCTCTTTTTCCACAATGTTTTGAATGAACAACACAGCAGCGCTGCATCTAGTGGCTTCAACTGCATAGGCTAATAAAAACATTATAATGCAACGACACTTACATCGTCATCGCATCTTGTGCGCCACTGATAAAGCTGCCTCTTTAACGCACACTTAAAATTCGAATTCAACGTTTTTGCATTCGAATGTGGATTTTTATTTTAAATTCAGCGAATATTCGAAATTCGATTTTTTTTTTTAATACTGACTGAACAGTTACAGTACTTGGCAGTAGTTTATCTGCTTGTGATAGAGCAAATGTATCTTGTGATAAAACCACTATTTTATGAGGTGCCGATTTCATATGAATTTGTACAATTTGATTTGTATGAAAGCATACGATTTTTAGAATAAAAATAAGAAGGTCCACCCCTAAACCTAGCCATCAGTGGGGAGTAAGCAGATTGAACAAAAACGTACGAATGAGATCATACTAATTCCTATGAAATAGCCACTTCTTCACCACAATTTATAACAGTTATGAATTTCCATGAGAGACAAGAGAACTTTAGAAGTGTCTCCTTTATAAATCGTGTCACATTGCTAGAGGTTTTAAATGCATTGTTTTAGAATTACAAATGTATTATAAGTATATAATTGATTTTATGTTTGTGAAATAAAATATTTTCATATGGTTTCTTTTGCTGTTTGCTTGTGACAGGTTCATTATGAAATAGCCACTTCTTCGCCACAATTTATAACAGTTATGAATTTCCATGAGAGACAAGAGAACTTTAGAAGTGTCTCCTTTATAAATCGTGTCACATTGCTAGAGGTTTTAAATGCATTGTTTTAGAATTACAAATGTATTATCGTTTGAAAGTATATAATTGATTTTATGTTTGTGAAATAAAATATTTTCATATGGTTTCTTTTGCTGTTTGCTTGTGACAGGTTCATTCAGATGGCGCCGCAGTACTTCTTCTACAACCTGCCACCTACCGAGAGTAAAGACCTACTGCAGCACATTATCGATCACGGTTCAGCTGCCCCATCCAAAGGCAAAAGAAAATCCCAGACCCCCATCAGCCCTGCCAGTGAAGAGCAGAGCCATGAGCGCTGTACCATACAATGACTGAGGAAATAGAATGCCTCGCCACGTTCTTACCATGACAACAAACACCAGGATGCTTACACTGCTGCTCTGTTACACAGTAACCATGGAATTTCTGAAACACGACCAGGAATCCAAATTAGTTTGACTGATTAATCAATAATGATGAAAAGAAAAGATGTAATCTGTTGCTTAAATTCAAAGGGCAGGGGGAAAAACATTTAGTGCCCCCCTTTTCACAGTGCCCGGGACAATGCTTCTAAGTAATAGCAGTTTGTACAGTTTGTCTTCTCTGCTGAATTAATAGCAATTTAAATAACCTACTGCTGTGCAGTAGTTAATGAATAAACTGTTGACTTCTTCTACAACCTGCCACCTAGCGAGAGTAAAGACCTACTGCAGCACATTATCGATCACGGTTCAGCTGCCCCATCCAAAGGCAAAAGAAAATCCCAGACCCCCAGCAGCCCTGCCAGTGAAGAGCAGAGCCATGAGCGCTGTACCATACAATGACTGAGGAAATAGAATGCCTCGCCACGTTCTTACCATGACAACAAACACCAGGATGCTTACACTGCTGCTCTGTTACACAGTAACCATGGAATTTCTGAAACACGACCAGGAATCCAAATTAGTTTGACTGATTAATCAATAATGATGAAAAGAAAAGATGTAATCTGTTGCTTAAATTCAAAGGGCAGGGGGAAAAACATTTAGTGCCCCCCTTTTCACAGTGCCCGGGACAATGCTTCTAAGTAATAGCAGTTTGTACAGTTTGTCTTCTCTGCTGAATTAATAGCAATTTAAATAACCTACTGCTGTGCAGTAGTTAATGAATAAACTGTCGTTGACTTTATGGTGTCTAAAATGTGCTTTTTAAACTGTAGCTACTAGTTAGCATTTTAAATAATATATAAAAAATAGAATGCGATTTAGCCATATGCATCATAGTATCATTGGACATTAATTTAATTTTTGCATTGATTGTGCTTCCCATTGGCTAGTGAATAGTGTTGTTTTTTTATTATTATTATTATAGTATATGTATTTATTTGCAAGGTATTTGTTCAGCTAATATAATTTTTTTTATTATTAATGTTAATCTCAAATTCACTGTGATAGTTTGCATAAAATAAGAAGTTTAAATGTGTATTTGACTTTTTTTAAATAATATATAAAAAATAGAATGCGATTTAGCCATATGCATCATAGTATCATTGGACATTAATTTAATTTTTGCATTGATTGTGCTTCCCATTGGCTAGTGAATAGTGTTGTTTTTTTATTATTATTATTATAGTATATGTATTTGTTCAGCTAATATAATTTTTTTTATTATTAATGTTAATCTCAAATTCACTGTGATAGTTTGCATAAAATAAGAAGTTTAAATGTGTATTTGACTTTTTTTTGGAAGTGGTAGTTCTTTTTTGCCAAGTTTTTTTTTTTGTTTTTTCTCCAAACTTCTTATACTGAATAAAGTCCAAAAATGTTCCGAAATGATCTAGAACTTAATTCATCACATCTATTGTTACATAGTGTACACTTGCCAAATATCACTGCAACTTTAGATTCTGATAATATTCATTCATGTGTCACATCACATTGAACACTGAAGACGTAACTCAAGGGTGTCATTTTAAAACATAAGCAGAAAATTGTGACTTTTTATTTAGACATAAGGTTTTATGATGATGTTGAAAATTGATGTATAGATTTACATTTGATTCAATAAAAGGCACAGGCTTTTATCACTGTTTTAATTGGTTTTTTTAATGTGTTAGTGTGTTGTGTCTTGCAATGTATCGTCACGCAGCTGTTCTAACTTCAGATCCAGTTCACTCATATTATTATGACAGAGGGCAGAGGTGGACGCGACGCGTAACGTTACTTGCTTTTCGCTGATTATGAGAGCCATGTACTGTAGTTTTTCGTTGCGTCGCTGTTTGCAACAAATGCAATATTAAATCTAATAATACAAAAAGAAGACTTTACGGATGTAAGTTGTTTTTACGTGTTATTGTTTTCTGAAATGTCTATTTTATCGTTATTTTATATTATCAGCTACTCAACTAGTCTTCTAGCGCTTGTAGGGTTGTGGAAATTGGCATATTTCACAACGATGGCGTGAAAATGTTTCATCTGAAAGATGGGCATATCAAAAAGCAGAATGAAAAAAGTCGCAGCTGTGTCAGTGACAGAGGAAACCGTCTGTACTAGCAGCTGCATTCACCGGGATCAAAGTCAGTTGTTTGGTCCCTCAAACACCAAAGCTCCAGATCTGCGTGTGTCAATCAGAAGGAGAGCCCAGGCAGACTGTGACAGTGAGGCACAGGACGATCTCGCTGAGTGTGCCAACACTGATATATCACTGAACAGGACTTCTTATAAGATGCCAATGTTTGGATCGAAGTCTTTAGGGCTTTACTACTACGCCAAAGGCCAAGACTGCAACAACGTTTACAGTGGCAGCACACGTGACAACAATGAAATGACCACAGTGAACATAACAACTTCCATTCGTGAAAAGGTAGAACTACTATTTGCCCCTTAAGTTTTTAAAGTTTTCCCATTAAAATGCTATGGCTTCTTCTTTTGACAATGGCAATATATTATTCATAGAAACTATTAAAGCCATTAAGTAAGGAATACCTATGTATTTCCTGGCTTTCTGAACAGGTCAGGTCTCCACAGGACCTGCTAAACTGTGCCAACATAGAGAGCACAGCAACAGCTTCCTAAGTGTATTCCATCAATTATTGATCTGAACTTAGTGACACACATCATTTCCACTGAAAGAAGTTAGCTTGTGTCCAGTGCCATGCTTGGTAGAGAGTACTGGTCTGTAAAGTTAATTAAAAAGAAAAATAAATATTTATGCATTTTACTTGTATATGTTGTACAATATATTTGATCATTTGGTGAATTTAGATGTCTACTAAAAGGGAAAATCCCTGCATTAACTGTGAAATTCTCTCTTTTTATTTTTAGAGGTTAAATAAAATAAACAATAAATATTGATGATGTGGTAACACTTTAGAAAAGGTTCCATTAGCTAATGTTGGTTAATGCATAATGCATCTTTGTTAACATTAGTTAATAAAAACACAAATATTCACTGTTAGTTCATGTTAGCTCTATTAAATAACATTAACAGACACAACTTCTTATTTTAATAATGCATTCATAAATTTTAGAATTAACATTAAGTTTTAGTTCATTGTTAGTTCATGTTAACTAATATTAACAAATGTAAGCTTATTGTAAAGTATATTTTACACACACGTATAATTTGATGACTTTAGATCTCTATTGAAAATGAAAAAGCACTATTGACGTATTTTACAAGACTTTTTTATCATTTGATTTTAGATGTCTAATGAATAGCAAAACCCCTTTATTAACCATAAAAATCCTCTTTTTGTTATTTAGAAGTTCTGGAATTGGTAGTGGTTCATCTGTGGCCTTGCCTATCATGTATGAAGCTTCAGAAGAGGACCTCATGAACACAATCGAGAGGGAGTTTGGATCACAACCACAATGATCTTCTGAGACAACAAAGAAAAAGAGAAAATATGTATGAGAAGGA
Organism: Sinocyclocheilus grahami; assembly: GCF_001515645.1. Lineage (NCBI taxonomy): Eukaryota > Metazoa > Chordata > Actinopteri > Cypriniformes > Cyprinidae > Sinocyclocheilus > Sinocyclocheilus grahami. The sequence continues at coordinate 369,904 of NW_015505337.1, forward strand.
TTATTGATAAATCACCAAAAAGTATTATGGATCATTTTTATATTAACCACTGATGTTTTGGCATGACATTTTTGATTTTAAGACACATATGCAGGCCTGCCTAAAGTGATTTCATTTACAGCTGAGTCCATGCTATCAGGAAGGCTGCTATAGAAGCCTGTAATTCTATGAGAGATTGTATATGCCTTATGGTTCAGAAAGGAGTTTATTCAGTTTAAGTCATTAGGAATAAAAAAGGAAAGGAATAAAAAATATACTTTGCTTTTGACATTTTTTAAAGAATAATATTCTGTAAAGCAGCTTGCCTGAGAGAAAAACATATGGAGTAGTTCCATTTCCTGACCACATTTCCAAAATCCTCCACCCGTCTAAGACAGGAATGCACATCAGCAGTTTTAGTGGCTCCATGGAGGCCCCCTAGCTACCCTAAACTACCCTGACGTATGTTCACCAGATTGAATAGCCTCCAAAATGCTGACTACAATTTCTTTTAAGGCACACAATGAAAATCATGCATATACTGGTAATGCATTTTACCTTTGGAAATAATCTGGCGATGTGTAGCTTGCATTAAAATAATTTGGTTCATTTTAGATAAGTAGCAGTAACAACAACACAAAAACTAAATTTAATTCATGTCTGTTAAAAAATAGTTAGTTTTGTCAACACCGAAAGCTGTCTATATCGTATTGTCTTTCTTTCTGACAATTTAGTAGGATGGAGACGAAAATCGGCATGAAGACAGTCTCCTTACTAGACTTGTCACTGTGTTTAAAAATATTTGATGTTATTCTTGTATTGAGTGATAAGCAAATTACCCTACAGGACAAAGGTAAATATGGCCTATCATTTAAATTATAAATATGGCCTATCATTTAATTTGATATGCCTTCATACGCATTCGAGATAAAGAAAAATACATTGAGCTATTAACCACACGGTGTCGCTGTTGCTGCATTATTGGACAGTTGATTAAACGCTCATGGTTGGAGAAAGTCGGTCAGTAAGGCAGGAGGCGGGGCACGGTTCTGAAAGCTGATTGGTCGCGCCTCCCACATCCACAGTTTGCCTTGTAATCTGATTGGTCCTCGTTTAAACGCAGTAGTCGAGTGCGCCACTGCATATTTTCCATTAAAAAACGTGACAGTGTTCTGAGTAATAATTATAGACATCCGGTCTCATTCTCTGAGGGAACATTAATATTAACTGGAAAGCATACGATTTTTTTTCTGCCTGTGGTAAGCAATAACACAACGCACAAAAACAACACATTTTTTTTTTTTTGGTACTTTCACAATGTCCTTTCCAAAACTAACAGGCCTACGCTAACGTTACAGGTTGTTTTTCCACATCGGAACTGCATGTGTTTGGCAAATAAATAGAGCTTTTCGTCTGGATTCAGGGCCTTATTACTGACACGTAAAATATGTGACTTACAAAAATAAATATATACATATTTATATCTTGTGAGAGAAGGAATAAATAATAAGGACATTTTTTAAAACATGTAGCTGAAATTTCTTAGTATTTCTTTACAAAAAAATGAGTGGTCTATTCTTTATTTAAGGGAGTTTCTTTTAAATTAATTTGGCACATTTGTACTGACCTAAATGTTGCTGACAGTAAACAAAATGACTTGTATCAACTTGTATCACACCATCCCAAAACCACAGAGGAGTTGTTGAATTTTTCTATTGCCACAGATTTCAGCTCTTTTAGTGCTTAAGAAAATGACAAAAACACACTTAATCGTCATAGTTTAATAAAAAAGGGGATATTAAATAAAAGTATTATATGATAATCACAGTGTAGATAATTATCCACATATACATTTTTACATATTTTCCTTTTTCTAATTTTGTGTAGTTTAGCATTCATTTCCACTAGATATGTACATATAAATGTATACAGAAACAAAGAAAAAGGAAGAAATTTTAAGACAAACATAGTACAAAGACTTTGGCAAAAGAGTGCATCAATCTTTTACACAATAGTAAACAAAATTTTCCATTGCAGAGTGCGAAATATGTGCAGCAAAGAAGACAGGAGTCCAGTGCATAATCACATTTTGCCTATGAGAGAATCAGCAGCCTTGCCCTCATAAAGTGAGTCCCTGCATAATATCAGTGAGAGTCCAGAGTTCAGTTTCAAAGAAAGTCAGTTTGAGGCTGGCAGCAACATGCTGACCGGTAGTGCTGTGCCAGTGGGCAAGGCCTTGGCAGCAGTGATCTTGAGGTTCCGCACCTCTGTTTGCCAGGTTGGAATCTTCTTGGTGGTCATGTGTCGCCGTGCGTGCTTGGTGAGGTGGTCGCTGCGCATAAACCGTCGGTCACACACCGGACAGACAAACTTCTTCTCACCCGTGTGTGTTCGCCGATGCCGGGAGAGCTCGTCGGATCGAGCAAATTTCTTATCGCATCCTTCCCAGTTGCAGCTAAATGGTTTCTCTCCTGAAAGACAGAAGACTTGTTAGATGACCTACTTAACCTAGACATTAGAACATTACATTACATTGTCTTATATATGCTAAACATTATTTACCTGTGTGGGTTCTGAGATGCGCCTTTAGGTGAGAACTTTTGAAATAGGTCTTCCGACAGCCTGGGAAATTGCAGACGTAGTTGCGCCTGCGGGAAAAGTCGACCTGTGTGGTGCTGCTCTGTCCTGAAGGCACGTATACAGGTGCGGGAGCCAGAGGCAGGAGCTTAGTGTTGCCTAGGGTCATAACAGTCTGTTGGCACTGTTGAGCCGAAGACACCGGTGTCTGCGGCATCACGAACATCACCGTCCCCTGAGGCACTGGCGAGCCCATCAGGAGCGGCTGTGGTAAGATAGACTTCACCCCAGGGCTGGGCTTCTGAATAAACGTGGCTGAGATGACTCCAGGTTGGGCCACCGGGAACATTTGGCATATGATTGGCGGACTGGAGGTTGGGGGCGGCGACTGAGGAGATAATGTAATGGAGGGGTTATCAGCCTTAGAAGGCAGTTTGCTGCTGTTTTGGCATGTGCCTCCTGTAGGGGTTTCGGTCTCGGGTTGGCGGGACGAAGGAACTTTCTCAGTCTTTTGTGGCTGGACAGCTTGTGGAATGTTCTGATATAAAGAGCTGTCGGCTGTGTGGCGTATTACGCTGGTTGCCATTGCCCTGCAAGGTGGGGGTGTAGTCTTTTCTGTGGGGTGCCCAGAAGAGGGCATCTGTGTGATGGAGGCCATGGTAGGGCATGCAGATCTCGGACTGGGGAGGCTGGGACAGGGCCGAGCCAGCGGGGAGGGGGGGGCTGGCACTGATGTGGTGCTGGAGGTGTCGGTAAAGCTGGGGCTGTGTGGTGGGGTCATGCACTGCAAGGAGAGAAGACAATCGGAGTTAAGTGGTGCACAAAATATTGGTACTATATCGTTAACTGCCGATATTAGAGATTTTTTTATTTAGCGTTATCAATATTGGACATATAGACCAATATTGTATTTTACTTTATTTAATTGTGCATGCAATTCATTACTTTTGACTTTTTTCACATTTTTATAAATATTTAGCTGTCATCTAACACTCACATAAAGTTAACCTTTAAAAGCACTAATAATTTAATACTATTGTTAAATGTAATCTAGGGATGCACCAATAAAAAGGCCAATAATGGTAAGCAGATTTTTATCTTTATGTTACGGCCAATAACCGATAAATGGAAAGTAAGTAAAGTAAAGTAAGTAAATTAAAAAATCTAACTAAAATTTTCACAATTTATAAACATTCTAATGTACAGCATGAAAACAAATATTAATTTTGAGATTTAATTGTGCATGCTAATTTCCTGTTTACATTTAGAATTGATATACATTTTTAATACTGTACATTATAATGTTGTGATGTCAAATTCATATAAATTTGGTTTTAGTGTTTTATCTTTAATTTAATTTACTTTTTTATTTGTAAAGTATAGAAATATTGGCTATCCACCACAATTATCGGCTTATCGGTAGGTATCAGACATTTTAATCCCTAAAAATCAAACTCTTTGCCAAACAACTAAATCTCCTTGTGGAATTTTTTTATGGATGACTGGCTTCTCTTTTCAGTAATATCATAGCTGTACTATTTTGTCTGTTCCTCTCTCAGCATCATTATGGCACAGGGGATTCGTGTAATCACAGTGAAGGAGCCTGTGCTGAAGTTCAGTTGCAGATGTAGCTTATCTCAAGACTGCCACCTGTCCAGTGTGTCATAAAACCCTCCCAAAGTTTTCAGCAAACAAATCAGGTTCTGATAAGAGCTTTGTGCTACACCATGTGGCGCCAGAGGACCGTGAGGTTCCCTGGAGTGAATGTTGACAAATTAAACTTGAAGTGTACATATTTTACCTTCTAGCAGATAATTCCAACCAAAGAAGACTTACCAGTGAAGAGAGTGAGACAAAGTCCTTCGGGGTCTCCGGCGGTTCGGGGTGCAGGAGAGAATCGCAGGAGTCTGACGCTGGTGTGAGAGGGCGAGGTTTGAAGGCATTGGGTTTTGGAGACATCTGACTCCAGAAGCTCATATAGACCAGAGCTTCAGCAGCCTCAAGATCATTGTATTCCAGAACACTGCACGAAGAGTGCTCACTGTGCTTTTTCCCTTCCAGAAAATCCTCACAGACCTCCATCCGAGCTCCCTGAGAAGAACCACAAGAAGACAACAAAACAAATGTAACGTAATGCGTTACAGGCGAAAGTAAGCCCTCTGGTTGTTTTGACACATACAGCTCAGCTGCTGAGTGGATCTGAATGAGTCTTTCTCTGTCTTTATCTATTCATGGATCCAGAAGCAGTATGACGGTTTAACAGAGGAGCCCTTTTTAACACAGCCCGTCTGGAGAGACCCTCTATCACTAGACTGAAGTCACCTCCCACTGCCAAATAAAGCCAAAACAATGACGAGCTCACAAGCTGCCCATGTGAAACGGCTGTGAGCAAAACTTGAAACCCCCTGACAGACACGGGAACAGCCAGAGGCCGGAAAACTTTGACTGAATTCAAGCCCCTCCCATCCGCTGCTCTTCAGAAAAATAGCACCATTAGCCAGCAGCATCAATGGGTTAACAAGTTGCTGTACACTTGATTGACTTCTGTACAGTCTGCATATAGTGAGCAGTATGGTCATCTCAACCAGCCTCAATTCTTTTCGTAATACATAAAATGCACTGGTGGGATATTCAGTGGGATCCAAAAGACAACTTGTCTTCTGCATTTTCATAATTGTAAATAAGAATTACAGATCAGTGTGGTTTGGACAGCACTGAATACCAAATATCCAAATACCATACTTGGATATACCAAAATATTACACTAGAATTCTGATGTAAACATAAATGAACAACAAAGGAGGCTAAGAAAAAAACGCAAGAAAAGTAAAAGGTATATTTACACAGACAGGTATACACATAAAAATATAAAGGGAAGACAACACAATTAAAATGTTAAACAATGATTACTTCCTTGCAGACGGCGAATTGAGGGTTAAATGAGGCTAACAGGAATAACGGTGCCCGCTGAAACGGAATGTTTGTATACTACAAAAGAGCCTTGTTTATTATCACAGGGCAAGTCAACTCAAGACGTAGGTGGTGATAGATGCATGTATTCATTACTTCACAATGTTTAGATACATTGTAACATTTCGTGATGCTGAGATAAATAGTTACTATGTAACATTAAGTGAGAGTTGATGTCATGCGTTTCAGTTCCATTAGCAGTTAAACGCAATCAGCAATAACCTGCCAGTGTCAGTGAATCATAAAATAATGTATATGACATAAATATAAATATTGTATAATTAAATATTCCGGGCTTACCCCACATATTTCTTCCATGTTAGAAAACTGACGTGTTGACATCTGCTCAAAACGTATGAAAAATAACTAAATGAAAAGTAGAGCCGAACAAAAGACACGGAGCTGCTCCGCCCGTTCAGTGACGCGACTCGCACCGGAATTCAGCTCGCCTTTACCAGCAGCTGAGTAAAACAAGCCCCAGGAAAAAAAGAAAACTAAATTCACAACAGTTTGACGGGTGGCAACCCGCCACCAATGAAAAACAAATGTGTGTGAGACCTTGCCCAATGGTGTGAAGGCCGACGCGTGATCGGTGCGTGATAGGCGCGCGATTGGCGGAGCGGGGGTGCGTGGCTCCGGTGGGCGTGTGGAGGGAGTCAGCAGTGTCACTGTAAACTCTATGAACTGAAAGTCCGGATCTGGTAGAAAGGTCGCAGGCTTTAGGAGCCGTGTATTAGTGAAACATGATTGTGTGTCTGGTCAGCTTAAACATGTAAGGGCAATACACAAAGCACGAGGAGCAGAATTGCAGACGCGAAGAAGCAATATAACGCTTACAACCAATCTATTAATGCATTAAATTCATAGTTTTAATAGAGATGAATGCTTATGGATCATTACAGATGAGGATGAGTGGATTAGTGGTTTAACCATCAAGGAAGAAGAATTAAAAGATTTTTCGTGCACCTTAAATGCATGCAGTAATAATACTAAAAGACCTAATAATAATTAAAAAATAATAATTTAATTTCAAACCAATGTGTTTTTATGGTTACTCCAAAAGGCAAACTATGTGCTATTTTTAACTCATTTACTTTTGACACATACCTGCAGGGTCTAAAGGGGGTCATCTTTGTTTTTTTGGTTTCCTGCTCTTTTAGCTTTTTAATTTGAATGAATATTTGTATGATCTCCAGTTTGCCTTTTTAATGTATTTTTGACTTAATAAATCATTTCCGACTAGCCTACATAATTTACTCTTATAACATGATTGCACACAGATGTGAAAGTGCAAATGTGAACAATGAAAGTTCCAAGACCTTCCAGATGCTTAACTGAACATAAATAAATACAATCATGCATACATAACATTTTTGTAGAGATTGTATTTGCAAAAAAAAAAAAAATCATATTTACAATGTAGCCTATTATTTTAAAGTATTCAAATTAACATTATTAAAGGGATTTTATTAATTTCCAGGTTTCCAGCATTCACATTTCCTGTTGCAATGTAATAGATTGTGTTCAAATCACAACACTTTAGGCCCAGTATAGTTTGAATGTTTACCCTCTATATATATAGTTTAGTCATTATGCAATGACACTTAAACATAAAAAGAGCAACGACTCTTATGATACTGTGCTAGTACAATATAAACCATCTTACCTCAATCTCTGGTCTGATTTGAACCCAGTTAAGGGCCTTTAGGTGGATGTAACCATCTCTGTGTATGATAATGTGTCAAGTCTTTCTGTCTTGCCTGAATTTAGTAGTATTTAAGTCCCATCCTCTCTGTGAGGATGGGGTGACAGTAACTCATTCATCTGCCTTCAGAAGCAGTGACATTTAAGTGAGTCGATGTTAAACGAAGTCATCCTGGAAAATGTCAGGACGTTCTGATCACGGTCCCTGCAGGTGACAGATGATGCTGTAAAAGTGCTGTAGATGAGGCTGCTCTGTGAAAGGAAAATCTGTTCAGGAAATGTATTTTTCAGTCCCTGCTACAAATACACACTGATACCGACAGACTGGGCATGAACACTGTCAGACTTCCAAGTATTTTATCTCAGTCATTTTGTAATTTGAAAACTTACATTATGCATGACTCTTTGAAGAGAATTTCCCTAAAACGGGAGAAATTAATGGGAAAATATGTTATAATGATTTCCACACCCCTAAACTGCATTATTAAAGCCAGTGAACTATTAATGAAATGTTTAATGAATAAATTGTTTAACACAGCAATATAAAAATTGACCCTAATAAAATAGATAGGCTAATGTTTGGCACGTATAGATATATTAGGATTAAAATGGGTAGGAAACCAAAATGTATGATGTTTAACTTTAAAATATTTAACTTTTAAAATGTATATATATAAAATATACATTTATACTGTATATCATTTAGCATTTCATTGATTTATTAAAATTCTCATTAAAATTATTTCAAAAATCAATACTGTGGGTGAACAATAGATGCCCCATAAGTAACATCTCAGACAGAAGCAGTTCAAGAAATATAGAATCTTATTATTTGTTTATTTTAATCATTTCAATTTAGTTTATATGGATGAGACATTTGTTGGGACAAAAACATTCAAATGTGCTGCATTGCTATGTGTTATGCCTGTTAAATAAACAAATAAATCACAATTATTTTTATTTGAAACTTTTGATCGAGCACTAATATTTTAATTTAATTTTCATTTCTGAAATACAGTGGTGGCTAAAATTATTAGAACACTAGTATTTTCACTAGCTAAAAATGGTTTTAAATCAGTTATTATTTTTATCTTTTGCTGTAGTGTCAGTTGGAAATATCACTTTACATTTCCAAACATTCATTTTGCCATTAATTGTAATAATCAAGTGAGATTTTTGTTTGCACAAGGAGTCTGACAACAGCCAGAGATCTGGTCTCATCATCATCCAGTCTGTCTGGAATGACATGAAGAAACAGAACAAACTGAGACTAAATCCAGAAGAACTGTGGCAACGTCTCCAAGTTGCTTCAAGAAACCTACCTGTAAAGCTACTGTACTGTTAAAAGTTTTGTGTAAAAATGCTGTAAAATATATGCTGTCAAAAATAATGTCATAAATAGATTTTCTTTATCAATTAACTTCTATTAACTAAATTAAATCAACTATGGATGAGACATTTGTTGGGACAAAAACATTCAAATGTGCTGCATTGTTATGTGTTATGCCTGTTAAATAAAAAAATAAATCACAATTATTTTTATTTGAAACTTTTGATCGAGCACTAATATTTTAATTTAATTTTCATTTCTGAAATGCAGTGGTGGCTAAAATTATTATAACACTAGTATTTTCACTAGCTAAAAATGGTTTTAAATCAGTTATTATTTTTTATCTTTTGCTGTAGTGTCAGTTGGAAATATCACTTTACATTTCCAAACATTCATTTTGCCATTAATTGTAATAATCAAGTGAGATTTTTGTTTGCACAAGGAGTCTGACAACTTTGATCGAGCACTAATATTTTAATTTAATTTTCATTTCTGAAATACAGTGGTGGCTAAAATTATTAGAACACTAGTATTTTCACTAGCTAAAAATGGTTTTAAATCAGTTATTATTTTTATCTTTTGCTGTAGTGTCAGTTGGAAATATCACTTTACATTTCCAAACATTCATTTTGCCATTAATTGTAATAATCAAGTGAGATTTTTGTTTGCACAAGGAGTCTGACAACAGCCAGAGATCTGGTCTCATCATCATCCAGTCTGTCTGGAATGACATGAAGAAACAGAACAAACTGAGACTAAATCCAGAAGAACTGTGGCAACGTCTCCAAGTTGCTTCAAGAAACCTACCTGTAAAGCTACTGTACTGTTAAAAGTTTTGTGTAAAAATGCTGTAAAATATATGCTGTCAAAAATAATGTCATAAATAGATTTTCTTTATCAATTAACTTCTATTAACTAAATTAAATCAACATTTGGACCCACTCGGAACAAGAACGAGGTGTGGCGGTGAGGACCTGGGAGAGAAGGGTTACATTGGTGCCGTGACCCGGATGGGAGTGAGGATTAGGGGGGTGAGTGTAACGGAGGCCAGCAAGTAGGTGCTGTGCAGGTAAAACCTCACTCCTCTGATCTCTAGCGACAGACACTGGAGGCTGCAGTCTTCAGCCTCCTTGTTAGTGCGTCCGCCTCCCATGCCGGAGACCCATGTTCAAGAACCACTCGGAACAAGAACGAGGTGTGGCGGTGAGGACCCAGGAGAGAGGGGTTACATAGGCAGGTCTCTTGAAGCATCTTGGAGACGTTGCAATAGTTCTTCTAGATCTGTCTCAGTTTGTTCTGTTTCTTCATGTCATTCATGTCGGGAGCAACTGCTTTAATCAATGAAATTTGTCAAATCATTACAAATGCAATAAGAATACATGAAAATATAATTTAGTAGCTGACTGTCTTGCTACAACTGCTTTATAGCATAATTCAGATTTGCCTCATTTTTGAAGTTTGCATCATTGATTCAGTCATTCTGTTACTTTCTATTTGCTGTTTCAAAGCTGCTTTGAAACAGTCTCTAGTGTATAAAGCACTTTAAAAATAAAGGTAAAAAATCCTCCTCAACTGGCCATCTAGGACGTAAGGCCACATGTCAGTTTGTCTGCTGGTGTGCACTTATTAAAGCAGCATGTTCAGCGGCAGCAGGACGGCCGAGTGCATCACGTAAGCTCAGGCGGTCTGTGCTCTAGTGAGGATCGTGTTCTGCCAACAGCGAGCAGCGTGTGGGAAGTGTAGGAGTTATGTTAGGAGCGGGAGGCATGTTTGTGATACAAGTGGGCCAGACTGAGAGCGAAAGGAAGGAAACTAGAGGAAAGGTTATGCTATTCGCATCACCCCTTTCCCACCCCGTCCCAAACCTCCCAGCACCCGACACCAGTTCTCACATAACGGCTTCAGTCCAGAGAAGAGCGTGGGTCAGTTATTTTAAGAGGTGCTGAAAATACTACTGTGCTTGTGGCGTTGTTGTATTATGCAGACAATTTGGTCTCATATTTGTGAATCTTTCCGCATACAACGTGGCATAATGTTTTTAGTTTTATTTTTCTATACTACATACTTTACTACATTACTTCCATCTTTCTATTATTTAGATCTTAAGACCTAAGCTGAGGTTCTTAGACCGTAAGCAGCTGTCATTAAAAGGTATTGGCTGCATGAGTGTGTGTGTGTGTGTGTGTGTGTGTGTGTGTGTGTGGGAGAGAGAGGGGAGTGTTGTATGAGCCCTTTATTTTGGCTGAACATATTAGTGCAGTCATTAGACCTCAATATATGATAGTGTTTATTTTTATGAAAGAAAAATAAGAGGTAAGGGAGAAAAAAAGAAATGTAAGTTAGGTTCACTCCACCACCACAGGCCTTCAAAGCACACTGTTGTCAGGATTTCCTTTAATAGACCCCTAGAGGTTTGTGCTAGAAATGCAGGTTTGTGAGACTGTGAAAGTACCAACCCTTGTAACGCTTTATCATACGTTTTCTTAAAAGTATGCAAATAATATCCTTTGCCAGAATTTACTGAATGTAATGTTTTAAGACACTTGACGACATGTTATTTATAATTACCTGTAAATGCATTATTTATATTAAAAGCAATTAGTTGAACTTAAAATAGCTTTTTCGACCCACTCAAGTAGGACTTAAGTACATCTGCATATCTAATTTCATAATTACTTCCATTGTCTTTAAAATATGGTTAAAGTGTACTGCAGAATGTACTGACAAGCATTTATGGTTAACTAAAATATATTTTAATATAATTTCTATTGAGAATTGTATGCCATAATTTTAATACATATTTGTAATGACATTTAAAAATATTTTAACATTAAATGTAATATTAATAATACACTACAGTTAAAAGTACTTTTTTT
>NW_015505337.1:381433-431431 GCF_001515645.1 Sinocyclocheilus grahami
GAGCCGCTGTCTTTAATATATTTGGTGTGTGTGTGTGTGTGTGTGTGTGTGTGTGTGTGTGTGTGTGTGTGTGTGTGTGTGTGTGTGTGTGTGTTTTGGCAGCACTTATGGGCAATTCAGATGCACGTAGATCTCAACAACAGGCTGATCAACAGAAACTCCTCACTTGCTTCACTACAGTGGGTGTGTATCTGGGTGAAAGGGCAACGTTTGGAACAGAACGTAATTTTTGTTTTAAAACAGATCCTGTTTTGTGGTATGTGAGGCACATTTGACAAAGTCATGTGTAGAGACTTGTACGTGACCTGTATATGGTTACAATGGCAAAGCAAGTTATACTTTAAAATTAAATTTATGGCATGTAACATAGATGCATTATACATTTTATACACAATATATATTTATTATACAATATATATATATATATATATATAAAATGGTACAGATTTTGTGAAGTTGTCAAGAAGTTGTGAGCGTAATGGTAGCCTTCTTTATTATATATTTTGGATAATACGAACAAAATAAGAACAAAAATTATACATATATATATATATATATAAATTTTTCAAACCACTTGTATAATGCAGAGTCCTTTATTATTATTTTATTTATTTATTTATTTTTCGGGGGAGCATGTGATTAAAGCCCATGAGCATAATTAATTGAGTCCTGATCAACCAGACAAACCTGTCAGTGGTCAAATTAAGTCTCATTCACAGCCTTCCAGGCTATACTGATCATCTGATGCATGGTTCGTCACTGTACTTTCCAGTATTTTCCCTTTGCTAGATATGTAAGTTATGAATAGTGTTTTTTTCTTTTTATGATTTTAATCTTCAGACATCATCTTTTTGTGCTCTCAGTAGATTTCTGATAGATGGAGGTTTTTAAATGCATCATCAACTACTCATTTCGTGTTTATGATTTGTTTTGTGAGCTCAAAGTTATTAAGATCTGCTTTGTCATTGTGTGCAGAAGTTATACAACAGACACTTTCTGCTGTCCTAAAATGTCGATATAAACTATAAAGACAAAGTAAGACATATGTAAACAAAACAGATGGGCAAGGTCAGCCTAAGTCAGTAAACAATCTTCTGTAATTCCACATGAAATAGCTTGTAAGACACATTTTCAAATGTACCTTTAATCACATTCATAGTAACATCTTAAATCATCTTTGTGTCTGAGTCATATTATGAAAATAATGCAGATATGCCTGAGCTTGTCACAGATGTTCCACAGACTTACCTCACAAACAATATGTTATTGAGGATACTTGAAACGTGGTGTTCTTTTATACTTTTATATAAATGTGATGAAATATACATGTTCAGAAGTTTGTGATTGTGTGATTTCGAACACACAAAGCAAATGAAGCTAAGAATATGAACCATTTTAGTGTTTGATTCAGGATTTGAATCTGTAGTCTTGTGCACAAAAGTCTAAAACATATACATTTGAATGAAAAGGTGTACATGGTACATACAAATGTGCAAAAAAATGTTCTAGTTCTTCACGTTTGTTTTCAGAGCTTCAGATGAGTTTGGTTAAGACCAATGTTTGTGTATTTAAAAAACAAAGGCACAAAGGCAATAGCAAACAATCTCCACCTCCAATGAAAAATAATAATAAAATCCACAAAACCATAAACAACAGGTGGAAAGGAATGACACCTACAGGACATTTTTTTGTTTTGGCTACATTGATTCGTTACTGTGATAGTTTGTGTTGTTTTAGATTTGAAAGTTAAATGGTAAAGAGTTTCTCTGTCAATGTCACAAACAGAGTGCAAACAAGCTTGCTTGAAGTACCCAGCCACAGGATTTGAGGTCACTCTGATATTAATTAGTTTCCTAAAATTAAAAACACAAAAAACAGCATTGCTAGAACTACAAGTGATCAATCATAAGATGCCAAACTATTTGAAAGCAAAACAATAATACAAATAAAAAAATATCTTGGAATTATGACATGAGTATAATGTTGATGGGGGAAAAGCCCTTTGTACCTTCCAAAGTCATGAGGCATCTTTAGTGAGATTCCAAATCACAGGGAGCATATATATGTGTAAGGCATAGGGAACAAGTGCACATGACATACAGTATCTTTACCCAGCAGTCATTGCACACCATCTTACTGAAAGATGTTTTTTTTTATTCAGCTTAATTTACTGCATTTGTGGTAAATAAAGCACATAAGATGTGACTGATACAAAGCTGTTGTATTGTATTAATACACATAAATGTATTATATAAACTATTGTTCAAAAGCTTGGAATCGGTATGATTTAAAAATATATTTTTGAAAGATATTTCTGATGCTCACCAAGGCTGCATTTATTTGATTAGAAATACAGTAAAAACTGTAATAATGTAGCAATGTAAAATAAGAGTTTCTATTCAAATATAATGTATGTGATTTATTACTGTAATGGCAAAGCTGAATTTTCAGCATCATTACTCCAGTCTTCATTTTCACATGATCCTTTAGAAATCATTCTGATTTATGCTGATTTGCAAGAAACATTTCCTATTATTAGCAATGTTGAATGTTGTTTAATTTATTTGAAATATAAATCTTGTAACATGACTACTATGACTACTGTCACTTTTAATCAATTTAATGCATCCTTGCTTAAAATTAATTTTTAATATTTTATCAAATGTATTTCTTTTGATAGATAGATAGATAGATAGATAGATAGATAGATAGATAGATAGATAGATAGATAGATAGATAGATAGATAGTGTATATTAAAGTTATAATAATTTATTTTAAAATGTTTTACTCAAGGTGTGTGCTAGATATTTAGTGTTTTGTTATGGGCCATATATAGGCTTCTGTCAGTTTAGAGCAGGCTGATGGCCAAGTCGGGGAAACCAAATTTGAGCGAGACATACTTCAACCGTTGTAGTGAACTATAAATAACCCAACGTCTGCTTCCTATGCGTTTGAAGAATATAGGCCAAGATGAACAATGGTAGTGTCTGTTTACACAGTTTTACCAAAAGGTCTAGAGCAATAGGAACGAAAGACTGTTGCCCTGTCAGTCAGCAGTCAGAGCGAGCGGGCTAGTGAAGGGTATGTCTGTGCTGAGTATTGAGGTGTGCTGACTCAGAGCCATGGCACAGTCCTCAGGGCCTAAACAGTCACAGCTGCGGATAGGGCCAGGATGAGCCTATATTGTTTCTCCACATGCTGTCTTTGTGTTCTTTGGCCGAGTTCAGCCATTATAGCTCAAAATAAGGTGTTTAGAGGTATGGTTTCAAGTAAAGAGTAACCACTGACAGGAAGAGAGGGAATGAAAAAACTCAGAATCTCTCCACAGATTCTCTGTCACGGCAGGGCTTTTTTTATTGCAGGCCTTTCAGAATTTTGCCCACTTGAGTACAAACAAGTGCTGTGAATGAGAATGGATTAGGACAAGAATGTTTGCAAACAGCATAATGTATTTTTTTTGTGTGCGTGCAGACACACACAGGAAGAACAGTCTACTTAATACCCCTCCTGAACTATATTTTAAAGGGGTCATATGACGTTGCTAAAACGAACATTATTTTGTGTATTTGGTGCAATGAAATGTGTTTATGTGGTTTAAGGTTAAAAAAACATTAGTTTCCACATAATGCACATTATTGTTTCTCCACTATGCCCTGCCTTTCTGAAACGCATCGATTTTTACAAAGCTCATCGGTCTGAAAAGCGAGGTGTGCTCTGATTGGCCAGCTATCCAGTGCGTTGTGATTGACCGAATACCTCAAGCGTGTGACGGAAATGTTACGCCCCTTACCATACTGTGATGTGTCCCGGTGCGACGAGACAAAATCAATAAAGCCCATTATAAACGAGGCATTTGTTGCATCCAGTAATTGATATGATAGTAAAATAGTAAAAATATAATTACTGATTATAATGACTTATACTGTCTTTTTACGCGTTGCATTGCGTATCGCGCTGCGTAAACATAAAACCATGTCTGCATTTGTGAGCGGAGAAACGACAAACAACAAGCGCTACTCTACACTGCTCAAAACTCGCGTTGGAATCATCAGTGGCAAATTCTTTAAATATGAAAACGTACTTACAGGCTGTGAGTCAGAAGCACCAGAGTGTCCTTGCAAAGTTGGAATTGCCCCACTTTATAGAAACAGACACCGGCATTGTAGGCTAGTCTTCAGTTTCTGGAAACAGTCCTCGTCCTCCATAAAATGCACTGCACACATCTGAATATTTGGGTTGAACTGTTCTGGAACAGTGTTGTAAATACAACTTAACCACTGATTTCTAGTTGTGTCCTCTTTTGGAAGACCAAACAAAGTAGTTTCGCTTTCACAACGAAACACACAGCGTCTCCATGACATGGCGGCGGCGGCAACAATACTACAGCGAGAATCACAGTTGCACCTTCTTTCTTTGCGTGAACATTTGGGCGGTGTTATGCAAATCTTCCCACACAGTGATGTAGACATGTGGGGGCGTGTTAGAACGAGTTACAAGCCCTTTTAGGTAGGCGTGGTTGACTCTTAACTTCTATAAAGAATATCTCTTTGGAGACTTAAGGCCCCGTCCACACGGAGATGCGTTTAGCTGTATAGCATACATTTTGTATCGTATTGACGTTTCATCCAGACGGATCCGGTGTTTTGGGAGAGTGAAACCGATATTTTTTTAAACCGGGTCCCAGAGTGGATAAATCTGAAAACTCCGCCCTTGCGTTTTCGTGTGGACAGCGAATCCGTATTTTTTCTGAAACGATGACGTCATCAGCCCATGTCTCGCCCCTAGTCAGACACCGCTACGTCACATAACAGCAACAAACACATGAACAGACACTGAACGATTGTCTTTTTAATAACTAACATTAACACAGATTAATAAATGTCTTGTTCCATGTT
This sequence comes from Sinocyclocheilus grahami, assembly GCF_001515645.1. Taxonomy (NCBI): domain Eukaryota; kingdom Metazoa; phylum Chordata; class Actinopteri; order Cypriniformes; family Cyprinidae; genus Sinocyclocheilus; species Sinocyclocheilus grahami. The sequence continues at coordinate 386,330 of NW_015505337.1, forward strand.
CGTTTATATACCGCAGGCAAGGTTTATGCGCATAGTCCAAGTCTTCTCCGTTTTTAGTGTATCTCTGTGGCAGAATTACAACGCCACATGCTGGTCTGGCATGTATACTACATAGTTTTTTGTCGGTTTCGTGTGGACGCAGATATTTCTTGAGACGAGGGGAAAAAAAAGATTGGATAGGAAAAGCTCTGGCTTCGTGTGGACCCCTTTAACATTTTAAGTGTGTCAAACTTCCTACGGGTCAAAGTAGCCTATAGTTCATCAAGTATTACAACAACAAATAAAACTATCTTTATGGATTTATTTAGCTCTGTCTGCACTAGAAAGCCTTGAGCTTATATAAATGCTATAAAAAAGCACTTATCCTTCTTAAATTTATTATTGAGTATGTGTAAGGATGAAGCCAAATCTAGTACTTTATGAGATGTTTTAGTGCCAACCTATGAACATGCTGCGACAAAAAAAAAAGTATCACGTTTCCACAGAAATGAACAGCAACTGTTTTCAAATCAGCATATTAGAATGATTTCTGAAGGTTCATGTTACTGGCTGCTGTAAACAATGAGAATTCAACTAGGAGGTTATTGGTTGTAGCCAATATGTTGCATGAGGACAGAGGTGGTTCATGGAAAATTGTGGAAGAGAGATGGAGGTGTAAAACACAAAGCAGATGGCTCACTGCATTGTTGTGACTAAACGTCCCTGAGTAAAATCTAACCAGATCTCTCATTATGGTCTCATTATGGTGAAGCCCTCTCATGAAGAGGCTCATGATGAAGATTAACTCATTTTTTTCTCACACTTACACTTCTAGAGCTTAGCATGCACAGAAACAGTTCACTTACCACTTGGACTCTTTAAAAAATTGTTTTTAATATATATATATTTTTTGGCATTCTTTTTGTGTGTGTGCGTGCTGCAGGAATTCTAAAATACAGAAAAATATATATTTACAATAAATCAATCAATCAATGGATAGAAATACTGTGAATTCATAAAATAATAAAAAAGATTAAAATATTATTTTGTACAAAAGAATACATACAAAAATATATATGGAACATAATTGAAAGAAAAAATATTGATATAAATAAATATTTAAAAAAAAAAAGTGGAATAAAAATATAAAATAAAACAACTATCTCCCTCCTTCCTGGTGAAGAGTGATGTTTTTCCCTCCATGAAGGAACTTAAAAGAGGGGAACTGAGGCTGAGGGGGTATTTGAGGCCACTGATCTGAGAGACTCTCTATTTAGCCGCCCACTTCCTGTCCACCAGACAGATGGGCTATTGGAGCACAGCCTGTTTCCATGACAACTCTTTTGGATACAGCTAGCTGAAAGCCACAGGACACACAGACAGCCAAATAAAATACAAGGGCCCAAGTGGCTTTTATTGGAGCTTCAGATGTGTATCTGATACAAAAAGGAAACATGTCTGACTAATAGTTAAGAAGTAAAGGAAAACAATATCTGTGTGTATAAGAACACTTAAATATGCACATTAAATCCAAATCAGACATTAACAACAAACTACAAATATTCCCATTTGCATAAATAGATCATTTTGAATGATTCCATGTAAAAATTTAAAATCGTATAGAAAACTTTGTTAACAGTCCCATCCCAGTGTTAATAAATATATACAAAAGAAATGATACAAAGAGTGTATCAGTTACATTTAGAAAAATGAATCAAAAGCTGTACATTTAATCAGAAACAACATTTTTTTAGAAAGGGGAATGCATAATCAGAAGTGAAATATGAATTATAGTTTTAGCATGTGCACTGAGGTCAGCAGAATCAAAATAACATTCGTTTATGGGGCGTCATATAATGGTTACTGTGTAACCAAATAAACAAAATGTAACTATTTATTTGATTGTCTTCAAAGATACTTGCATGCACTTCCTGATATTGTAACTTTGGCAATCATGAATTACATTAGCACTGATTGCAAATTCAACAAAATCACAGTTCATACCAATACAAAATAATGTGCTTATAAATCTCTAGTGTTATTTAGTTAAAACAAAGAAAGTTTATACCGATTCTCTAAGGATCACATTTTGAAAATGCCTTCTGAAGGATTTATCAGATGCTCTGTTGTATGGACCTTATTTGTTCATATAAGGAATGACAGACTTTGGGGAAGTCTAAAGTTGAATTTAGATTGATGTTGACTTTTTTCTAGGGAATAAAAGTTACACACATACTGTACACACAGTGCTTATGACACTGCATCTCATAGAGTTGCTGAGCAAGAGATAATATACTGTACTCACTAAATACTGCTCAGGGCTATTAATCAGAGCGATTCTATTATTTCACTCTCAATTCACAAAGTACTTAAGGCTCATATACTGTATTAGGTCACCCCACAACTGTTCATTAGACTATGCTAAAAGATGACAGTGAGTTGCTGAGGGATCTGTTGTGTCCTAATAGATCAGGAAGCCTGGTGTAAACCAGTCTGTAGGATCTTCAAATCTCTGTCAGCGTGAGCTTAAACATTCCTCCCATTTCCTCAATCTGGATCTGGAAGGTGTCCTCGTTGGAGTAGTGCTTGACGATGTTGTCGTCCATGTTTACCAAGATCCTGAAAAGAACCAGAGATGGAGGGACACTGCGGTTTAGTTTTACCCCTGATCATTGATCAAATGGTTAAATTAGGTCTGTCAATTTAACATGGTAATTTAGTCAAATGATTTACAAAATACATTCATAATAGAAACAGACACCGGCATTGTAGGCTAGTCTTCAGTTTCTGGAAACAGTCCTCGTCCTCCATAAAATGCACTGCACACATCTGAATATTTGGGTTGAACTGTTCTGGAACAGTGTTGTAAATACAACTTAACCACTGATTTCTAGTTGTGTCCTCTTTTGGAAGACCAAACAAAGTAGTTTCGCTTTCACAACGAAACACACAGCGTCTCCATGACATGGCGGCGGCGGCAACAATACTACAGCGAGAATCACAGTTGGACCTTCGTGTTATGCAAATCTTCCCACACAGTGATGTAGACATGTGGGGGCGTGTTAGAACGAGTTACAAGCCCTTTTAGGTAGGCGTGGTTGACTCTTAACTTCTATAAAGAATATCTCTTTGGAGACTTAAGGCCCCGTCCACACGGAGATGCGTTTAGCTGTATAGCATACATTTTGTATCGTATTGACGTTTCATCCAGACGGATCCGGTGTTTTGGGAGAGTGAAACCGATATTTTTTTAAACCGGGTCCCAGAGTGGATAAATCTGAAAACTCCGCCCTTGCGTTTTCGTGTGGACAGCGAATCCGTATTTTTTCTGAAACGATGACGTCATCAGCCCATGTCTCGCCCCTAGTCAGACACCGCTACGTCACATAACAGCAACAAACACATGAACAGACACTGAACGATTGTCTTTTTAATAACTAACATTAACACAGATTAATAAATGTCTTGTTCCATGTTCGTTTATATACCGCAGGCAAGGTTTATGCGCATAGTCCAAGTCTTCTCCGTTTTTAGTGTATCTCTGTGGCAGAATTACAACGCCACATGCTGGTCTGGCATGTATACTACATAGTTTTTTGTCGGTTTCGTGTGGACGCAGATATTTCTTGAGACGAGGAGAAAAAAAAGATCGGATAGGGAAAGCTCCGGCTTCGTGTGGACGTAGCCTTATTCATTTACATTGCTAGGGGCTGTATTTTTTTCAAATAGTCAGTGAAATACATTATATGGACTTTATAAGGACAATATTATCCTTTATATGGCCGGATACAGATATTGCCAAAAATGTTAGAGTATGTGTAGCCAAATCTAGTACTTTATGAGATGTTTTAGTGCCAACCTATGAACATGCTGCGACAAAAAAAAAAGTAAAAAAGTATCACAGAAATGAACAGCAACTGTTTTCAAATCAGCATATTAGAATGATTTCTGAAGGTTCATGTTACTGGCTGCTGTAAACAATGAGAATTCAACTAGGAGGTTATTGGTTGTAGCCAATATGTTGCATGAGGACAGAGGTGGTTCATGGAAAATTGTGGAAGAGAGATGGAGGTGTAAAACACAAAGCAGATGGCTCACTGCATTGTTGTGACTAAACGTCCCTGAGTAAAATCTAACCAGATCTCTCATTATGGTCTCATTATGGTGAAGCCCTCTCATGAAGAGGCTCATGATGAAGATTAACTCATTTTTTTCTCACACTTACACTTCTAGAGCTTAGCATGCACAGAAACAGTTCACTTACCACTTGGACTCTTTAAAAAATTGTTTTTAATATATATATATTTTTTGGCATTCTTTTTGTGTGTGTGCGTGCTGCAGGAATTCTAAAATACAGAAAAATATATATTTACAATAAATCAATCAATCAATGGATAGAAATACTGTGAATTCATAAAATAATAAAAAAGATTAAAATATTATTTTGTACAAAAGAATACATACAAAAATATATATGGAACATAATTGAAAGAAAAAATATTGATATAAATAAATATTTAAAAAAAAAAAGTGGAATAAAAATATAAAATAAAACAACTATCTCCCTCCTTCCTGGTGAAGAGTGATGTTTTTCCCTCCATGAAGGAACTTAAAAGAGGGGAACTGAGGCTGAGGGGGTATTTGAGGCCACTGATCTGAGAGACTCTCTATTTAGCCGCCCACTTCCTGTCCACCAGACAGATGGGCTATTGGAGCACAGCCTGTTTCCATGACAACTCTTTTGGATACAGCTAGCTGAAAGCCACAGGACACACAGACAGCCAAATAAAATACAAGGGCCCAAGTGGCTTTTATTGGAGCTTCAGATGTGTATCTGATACAAAAAGGAAACATGTCTGACTAATAGTTAAGAAGTAAAGGAAAACAATATCTGTGTGTATAAGAACACTTAAATATGCACATTAAATCCAAATCAGACATTAACAACAAACTACAAATATTCCCATTTGCATAAATAGATCATTTTGAATGATTCCATGTAAAAATTTAAAATCGTATAGAAAACTTTGTTAACAGTCCCATCCCAGTGTTAATAAATATATACAAAAGAAATGATACAAAGAGTGTATCAGTTACATTTAGAAAAATGAATCAAAAGCTGTACATTTAATCAGAAACAACATTTTTTTAGAAAGGGGAATGCATAATCAGAAGTGAAATATGAATTATAGTTTTAGCATGTGCACTGAGGTCAGCAGAATCAAAATAACATTCGTTTATGGGGCGTCATATAATGGTTACTGTGTAACCAAATAAACAAAATGTAACTATTTATTTGATTGTCTTCAAAGATACTTGCATGCACTTCCTGATATTGTAACTTTGGCAATCATGAATTACATTAGCACTGATTGCAAATTCAACAAAATCACAGTTCATACCAATACAAAATAATGTGCTTATAAATCTCTAGTGTTATTTAGTTAAAACAAAGAAAGTTTATACCGATTCTCTAAGGATCACATTTTGAAAATGCCTTCTGAAGGATTTATCAGATGCTCTGTTGTATGGACCTTATTTGTTCATATAAGGAATGACAGACTTTGGGGAAGTCTAAAGTTGAATTTAGATTGATGTTGACTTTTTTCTAGGGAATAAAAGTTACACACATACTGTACACACAGTGCTTATGACACTGCATCTCATAGAGTTGCTGAGCAAGAGATAATATACTGTACTCACTAAATACTGCTCAGGGCTATTAATCAGAGCGATTCTATTATTTCACTCTCAATTCACAAAGTACTTAAGGCTCATATACTGTATTAGGTCACCCCACAACTGTTCATTAGACTATGCTAAAAGATGACAGTGAGTTGCTGAGGGATCTGTTGTGTCCTAATAGATCAGGAAGCCTGGTGTAAACCAGTCTGTAGGATCTTCAAATCTCTGTCAGCGTGAGCTTAAACATTCCTCCCATTTCCTCAATCTGGATCTGGAAGGTGTCCTCGTTGGAGTAGTGCTTGACGATGTTGTCGTCCATGTTTACCAAGATCCTGAAAAGAACCAGAGATGGAGGGACACTGCGGTTTAGTTTTACCCCTGATCATTGATCAAATGGTTAAATTAGGTCTGTCAATTTAACATGGTAATTTAGTCAAATGATTTACAAAATACATTCATAAAAATACATTATAAAAATACGTTTTTAGTATTTTATGCAATTATTTTTACATTTTCGATCTTAGAATAAATGACTAAAATGAATTTTGTAATCGAGAATCACAGTTGCACCTTCTTTCTTTGCGTGAACATTTGGGCGGTGTTATGCAAATCTTCCCACACAGTGATGTAGACATGTGGGGGCGTGTTAGAACGAGTTACAAGCCCTTTTAGGTAGGCGTGGTTGACTCTTAACTTCTATAAAGAATATCTCTTTGGAGACTTAAGGCCCCGTCCACACGGAGATGCGTTTAGCTGTATAGCATACATTTTGTATCGTATTGACGTTTCATCCAGACGGATCCGGTGTTTTGGGAGAGTGAAACCGATATTTTTTTAAACCGGGTCCCAGAGTGGATAAATCTGAAAACTCCGCCCTTGCGTTTTCGTGTGGACAGCGAATCCGTATTTTTTCTGAAACGATGACGTCATCAGCCCATGTCTCGCCCCTAGTCAGACACCGCTACGTCACATAACAGCAACAAACACATGAACAGACACTGAACGATTGTCTTTTTAATAACTAACATTAACACAGATTAATAAATGTCTTGTTCCATGTTCGTTTATATACCGCAGGCAAGGTTTATGCGCATAGTCCAAGTCTTCTCCGTTTTTAGTGTATCTCTGTGGCAGAATTACAACGCCACATGCTGGTCTGGCATGTATACTACATAGTTTTTTGTCGGTTTCGTGTGGACGCAGATATTTCTTGAGACGAGGGGAAAAAAAAGATTGGATAGGAAAAGCTCTGGCTTCGTGTGGACCCCTTTAACATTTTAAGTGTGTCAAACTTCCTACGGGTCAAAGTAGCCTATAGTTCATCAAGTATTACAACAACAAATAAAACTATCTTTATGGATTTATTTAGCTCTGTCTGCACTAGAAAGCCTTGAGCTTATATAAATGCTATAAAAAAGCACTTATCCTTCTTAAATTTATTATTGAGTATGTGTAAGGATGAAGCCAAATCTAGTACTTTATGAGATGTTTTAGTGCCAACCTATGAACATGCTGCGACAAAAAAAAAAGTATCACGTTTCCACAGAAATGAACAGCAACTGTTTTCAAATCAGCATATTAGAATGATTTCTGAAGGTTCATGTTACTGGCTGCTGTAAACAATGAGAATTCAACTAGGAGGTTATTGGTTGTAGCCAATATGTTGCATGAGGACAGAGGTGGTTCATGGAAAATTGTGGAAGAGAGATGGAGGTGTAAAACACAAAGCAGATGGCTCACTGCATTGTTGTGACTAAACGTCCCTGAGTAAAATCTAACCAGATCTCTCATTATGGTCTCATTATGGTGAAGCCCTCTCATGAAGAGGCTCATGATGAAGATTAACTCATTTTTTTCTCACACTTACACTTCTAGAGCTTAGCATGCACAGAAACAGTTCACTTACCACTTGGACTCTTTAAAAAATTGTTTTTAATATATATATATTTTTTGGCATTCTTTTTGTGTGTGTGCGTGCTGCAGGAATTCTAAAATACAGAAAAATATATATTTACAATAAATCAATCAATCAATGGATAGAAATACTGTGAATTCATAAAATAATAAAAAAGATTAAAATATTATTTTGTACAAAAGAATACATACAAAAATATATATGGAACATAATTGAAAGAAAAAATATTGATATAAATAAATATTTAAAAAAAAAAAGTGGAATAAAAATATAAAATAAAACAACTATCTCCCTCCTTCCTGGTGAAGAGTGATGTTTTTCCCTCCATGAAGGAACTTAAAAGAGGGGAACTGAGGCTGAGGGGGTATTTGAGGCCACTGATCTGAGAGACTCTCTATTTAGCCGCCCACTTCCTGTCCACCAGACAGATGGGCTATTGGAGCACAGCCTGTTTCCATGACAACTCTTTTGGATACAGCTAGCTGAAAGCCACAGGACACACAGACAGCCAAATAAAATACAAGGGCCCAAGTGGCTTTTATTGGAGCTTCAGATGTGTATCTGATACAAAAAGGAAACATGTCTGACTAATAGTTAAGAAGTAAAGGAAAACAATATCTGTGTGTATAAGAACACTTAAATATGCACATTAAATCCAAATCAGACATTAACAACAAACTACAAATATTCCCATTTGCATAAATAGATCATTTTGAATGATTCCATGTAAAAATTTAAAATCGTATAGAAAACTTTGTTAACAGTCCCATCCCAGTGTTAATAAATATATACAAAAGAAATGATACAAAGAGTGTATCAGTTACATTTAGAAAAATGAATCAAAAGCTGTACATTTAATCAGAAACAACATTTTTTTAGAAAGGGGAATGCATAATCAGAAGTGAAATATGAATTATAGTTTTAGCATGTGCACTGAGGTCAGCAGAATCAAAATAACATTCGTTTATGGGGCGTCATATAATGGTTACTGTGTAACCAAATAAACAAAATGTAACTATTTATTTGATTGTCTTCAAAGATACTTGCATGCACTTCCTGATATTGTAACTTTGGCAATCATGAATTACATTAGCACTGATTGCAAATTCAACAAAATCACAGTTCATAGCAATACAAAATAATGTGCTTATAAATCTCTAGTGTTATTTAGTTAAAACAAAGAAAGTTTATACCGATTCTCTAAGGATCACATTTTGAAAATGCCTTCTGAAGGATTTATCAGATGCTCTGTTGTATGGACCTTATTTGTTCATATAAGGAATGACAGACTTTGGGGAAGTCTAAAGTTGAATTTAGATTGATGTTGACTTTTTTCTAGGGAATAAAAGTTACACACATACTGTACACACAGTGCTTATGACACTGCATCTCATAGAGTTGCTGAGCAAGAGATAATATACTGTACTCACTAAATACTGCTCAGGGCTATTAATCAGAGCGATTCTATTATTTCACTCTCAATTCACAAAGTACTTAAGGCTCATATACTGTATTAGGTCACCCCACAACTGTTCATTAGACTATGCTAAAAGATGACAGTGAGTTGCTGAGGGATCTGTTGTGTCCTAATAGATCAGGAAGCCTGGTGTAAACCAGTCTGTAGGATCTTCAAATCTCTGTCAGCGTGAGCTTAAACATTCCTCCCATTTCCTCAATCTGGATCTGGAAGGTGTCCTCGTTGGAGTAGTGCTTGACGATGTTGTCGTCCATGTTTACCAAGATCCTGAAAAGAACCAGAGATGGAGGGACACTGCGGTTTAGTTTTACCCCTGATCATTGATCAAATGGTTAAATTAGGTCTGTCAATTTAACATGGTAATTTAGTCAAATGATTTACAAAATACATTCATAAAAATACATTATAAAAATACGTTTTTAGTATTTTATGCAATTATTTTTACATTTTCGATCTTAGAATAAATGACTAAAATGAATTTTGTAATTTAATTCATTTGAATAAAAACGTGTAATTTTTTAGTTCTAGATTTATATTTTTAATTTATTAATTTATTTTTTATTTATATTTAATTTGTTTCATTAAACTCATCAGTTATAATCATTAAAAATAAAAATTAATAAATGAAAAATATAAATCTAGAAAAAATAAATTGAATTAATTCAATTAAAAATAATGAATTTAATGCAAACCACAGCCCCTAAATGTAATCAATTGACAGCCCTAGTTTAAAGTAATCTTACCCTTTCTTGCATTTCTTGCAGACCTTTCCCATCTTCTCAAGAGGAACATCATATTTCTCTGAAATCTGGTGGAGAGCAAATCCATTAGCAGGAAGTTAAGTCTATTAACATGCAGTTGTTAATTGCATAGTAGTAAGGACAGCAATTGATCATTTTAAGCAACTCAGCACAATAATAATGAAATGTGTATGTATTTCTTTGCAAGTACACTTAAATAATTAGACTTTTAGAATGGCTGAAAGAAACACTGTTACTCAATACAAGGTGGTTACAATAAAACAAATCCATCTTAAAAATCACAGACTGGTCCCTTCCTTTAAAAAGACAGTTCAAAGAAACAATTAAAAAATAAAAAATAAACTATCTTTATTCATCAAAGATATTTGATAACAGACATTTATCAAAGTGTCTTCTTTTGTGTTCCACAAATGGTGACAGAATTTTCATGTTTGAGTGAACTATCCATTTAAAGTAGTAATTCGGTGAGTAATGCAACACTATGTACTGATTAAATGGAACATTTGTAGGCCTAAGTAAGTTTTCAAGCCAACTAGTATCAAAGTTCATCTTATTTCGGGATACGAGTGGTTCAGTTTAATGATTTCCCAACCCCCCCTGATGTTATCCTAACATTCCCTCTTCCCATTCTCAAAGCTGGCTGGAGTGTTGCAATGCTTGGTTAGCGTTGTGTTACGCACACTACATTCTTATACCTGTCACAGGAACCTCTTTAGCCCTTGCCAGCTTTTGTGATTATTAGATGGATGTGTTTGTGAGCCAGCGTGATTCTCGTTGTGGCCTCCTGCAATGTTTTAATGCAGACGGCCTGTTGACAATCGATCTCCTGCTATGCAACTCAATGCCCCCATTAAATCACCCAGCTTCAGACTCTAATTTCAGGGACTTTTCTGCACTGGCCACATGTTAGTGCACTTCTCTGGCATCTGAATTTCTCTGGGAGGTGCTGTGCTGCATTAGACACGTAGCTGTGGGTTTGGATGGGATGTATAATTTTTGGGTGGGAGCTTTCTTGGAAGGAGTATTCGTGTGTGTTATTGTCTGTTTGTGTGGTGCAAGCGATGCTTTACTAAACAAAATTATACTGTTATAATGTTTAGAACATTAAATGAATGTTTTCCCCCATTCTTTCTGTGACTGTGTCCTTAAATAGCCCTGCACTACAGGCAGTGAACCTGTATTAGTTATATTAGATTTACATTTCCTAAAGAAATCTGAGTGGTTCTTGTCTGAACAAATTACGGTACCATGACGCTAATGTCATAGGTGGTCAGTTATGCAGTTATTGCAAAGGTACTCTTCTAGTGTTTTTAGTGCATTGCTATTAGTTTTATCATCAGGCAAGGAAAAATTCAAAGAATGATTGTTTCAAAAAGTGAAATCAATTCCAGGTCATATGGTGTTTTAAGTTAGCATGTTGCTAAGCTAACAGAACAACAGTCTAACAAGCATACATTTACAAAGCACAAACACATATTTTATTTTATTTATTATACATTTATTATAAATATTTTATTTATTAAATAAGTTAATTTTTTTATTACATTTTATTAAATAATATATATTTTTAATAAACGGGCAAAACTCTTTGACATGTATAATCTATATTGGATTTATTTTTTATAGAGCTCATCGCAATGCATTATGGAAATGTTTTATGGTGTTCAACTGATTTCAATAGAGTTTGATGTTGCACATGCAAATGTCTATTATTAAGCATAAAAATACAAATAACAAAAAATATTTTCATAATTAAACCTAAATTAGTATTATTATTAGTAGTATTATTACACGTATTATTTTAGCATCTTAATTTTATCATTATTATTGTTGTTAGATAAAAACATATTTTATGGATCATTTTATTGGATTTATTTTTTACACTGAGCCCATCACAATGCATAATGGGAATACTTTAGATGGTGCAATTAATTTCAACACAGTTTGATGTTAGCGTGTTGTTAATATAATACAATAATAAGCATAAAAACACAAAGCACACACAAATATTTTAGTAAATAATCCAGAATTATTATTTTGTATTATTTTAGCATCTTAATTTTAACATTATTATTATTGTTGTTGCTGCTAAATACAAATATTTTTTAATTACACTATTTTATTGAAAATTGTATAGGATTAATTTTTTTACACTGAGCTCTTCACAATGCATTATGGGTAGGGATGTAACGATTAACCGCGAGCCGGTTGAAAATCGATTTAAATATGCGACGATTCAAATCGGTTGAGATGCTCAACAAATCGCGATTCAATTAGGTGTAGGAGTTTATATGAATGTATGTCTGAGGAGAACTTACTGTCTTTCGATTGTATTTTTTCTTTTTATCTTGCCTCTGTATAATGCACATTAAAGTTCATAAGTGCAGCGCTGCTTTGTTTACAGCGGAAACCAGGAAAAGCTTTAAGCGCCACCTGCTGGCAGAGAGTGAATCTGCGTCTCATTCAGCTCGTCTGCTGTTTCTGTTTCATGCAGATATTTTTTCTGCATAGTTTCACAAAACTGAAGTCAGACCATTGTTTTTGCTTCAAATTTTGAAATTAAAAACTGCTCATGTTGCATGTATGCAGCATCTTTGTTTGGATCAAGATTAAAATGCAGTGGTTGCCTCTAATTTTACATGGAAAGTGCACAGACAAAGCCTTAGTTTGTTTATATGAAGATATATATATTTTTTGTAGTTTCACAAAACTGAAGTCAGACCATTGTTTTTGCTTCAAATTTTGAAATTAAAAACTGCTCATGTTGCATGTATGCAGCATCTTTGTTTGGATCAAGATTAAAATGCAGTGGTTGCCTCTAATTTTACATGGAAAGTGCACAGACAAAGCCTTAGTTTGTTTATATGAAGATATATATATTTTTTTGTGTTACTTATTTATTTGATTTGGGGCTTGTTTTCAAATGTAAATTTAGTTTTGTTATTTACATTTACATTATATTTAAATTTTGTTATTTAGCAAACACTTTTATCCAAAGCGACTGAGGACAACAGAAGCAATCAAAACCAACAAAAGAGCAATAATTTACAAGTGCTATATTAGTATATTATTATAGCGTTAGTCTATATTTCAATTTCACAAAGAAACGTACAGTATTTTGTCCAAGCAATAATAAAAGGACACATTTAAGTTATAATTAAAAAAAAAAAGTGAATCGAATCGTGAAATCAAAATCGTGAATTCCAGAATTATTATTTTGTATTATTTTAGCATCTTAATTTTAACATTATTATTATTGTTGTTGCTGCTAAATACAAATATTTTTTAATTACACTATTTTATTGAAAATTGTATAGGATTAATTTTTTTACACTGAGCTCTTCACAATGCATTATGGGTAGGGATGTAACGATTAACCGCGAGCCGGTTGAAAATCGATTTAAATATGCGACGATTCAAATCGGTTGAGATGCTCAACAAATCGCGATTCAATTAGGTGTAGGAGTTTATATGAATGTATGTCTGAGGAGAACTTACTGTCTTTCGATTGTATTTTTTCTTTTTATCTTGCCTCTGTATAATGCACATTAAAGTTCATAAGTGCAGCGCTGCTTTGTTTACAGCGGAAACCAGGAAAAGCTTTAAGCGCCACCTGCTGGCAGAGAGTGAATCTGCGTCTCATTCAGCTCATCTGCTGTTTCTGTTTCATGCAGATATTTTTTCTGCATAGTTTCACAAAACTGAAGTCAGACCATTGTTTTTGCTTCAAATTTTGAAATTAAAAACTGCTCATGTTGCATGTATGCAGCATCTTTGTTTGGATCAAGATTAAAATGCAGTGGTTGCCTCTAATTTTACATGGAAAGTGCACAGACAAAGCCTTAGTTTGTTTATATGAAGATATATATATTTTTTGTGTTACTTATTTATTTGATTTGGGGCTTGTTTTCAAATGTAAATTTAGTTTTGTTATTTACATTTACATTATATTTAAATTTTGTTATTTAGCAAACACTTTTATCCAAAGCGACTGAGGACAACAGAAGCAATCAAAACCAACAAAAGAGCAATAATTTACAAGTGCTATATTAGTATATTATTATAGCGTTAGTCTATATTTCAATTTCACAAAGAAACGTACAGTATTTTGTCCAAGCAATAATAAAAGGACACATTTAAGTTATAATTAAAAAAAAAAAGTGAATCGAATCGTGAAATCAAAATCGTGAATCGAATCGTGAGTTGAGTGAATCGTTACATCCTTAATTATGGGAATGCTTTAATTGGTGCAATTGATTTCAATAGTTTGATGTTAGCATGTTGTTAATCTAATACCATAATAAGCATAAAAACACAACCAAATATTTTAGTAAATAAATCTGACTTATTTATTTATTGAATTTATTTTTTTACCTACTTACACTTTTTTTATGGATACTTTTTAATGTCTACTATATTGGATGTATTTTATAGCCTGAGCTCACCGCAATGCTTAATGGGAATGTGTGCTCACCATTTCCTAACCGTATATGATCAATAGTGATGCTTGCTTTAGCAAACGGCAATAATAATGTTGAATGTGGACATTTGGGAAAAGAGTAGTGAACTCACCGCTTCCACCAGGCCTTTTAGAGAGGGAGTTTTCAGCATGAGAGCATCAAACACTTCCTCTGCCTCCTTGCGCACATACAGCAAAACTGCAAAGGCAGAGAAATGTGGTCAGCTATGGTCACTCATGCACAAACTGCAAGCCCAGTTTTCTTGAAACTGAGGTCAGACTTGGAAACCAACATAAACTAGAAAGTAAAGTCCAAGTCGTCTGCCAAGGCTTTCATGTGGCAGAAGATTTGATATGCTCTTCTAATGCATGCCTTTAACTTGTGACTCACATGCTGTTCCCTGTAGTTGGGGTTGCTGCTGATATCTATAAACACCGGTGCCGTCCCCTCCTCCCCTTTCACCCAAAAACCCCAGAAGGACTGGGCAGCATCCCAAGCCATTACTGGGAACACTGAGCTACAGCAAGGGATGTTCAGTGATGTGGACAGTCCGGAGTACACAGATTACACACATTACATTCTATTCCAAAGCCGACGTGTTGCCTTTGGCAAGACGTTTGGTTAAATCCACACAAACACGCACCCTCCCACACATGGCTGATCGTGACTGCTATTCGATAGATAAACAAGCAGAGGATGGCCACAGAGAGACAAGGCATCGTGTTGGGAGGGCTAGCAGCCTTCGATTACCTGCAAATTTCCATTTTTTATATACTAAATCCCACCCATGTTTGGTTCTGCATCCTTTGTTAAAGGGGTCATATGATGTTGCTAAAAAGAACATTATTTTGTGTATCTGGTGTAATGAAATGTGTTTATGCGGTTTAAGGTAAAAAAAAACACATTCTTTTCCACATACTGTACATTACTGTTTCTCCTCTATGCCCCGCCTTTCTGAAACGCGTCGATTTTTACAAAGCTCATCGGTCTGAAAAGCAAGGTGTGCTGTGATTGGCCAGCTATCCAATGCGTTATGATTGGCCGAATACCTCAAGCGTGTGACAGAAATGTTACGCCCCTACCATACTGTGATGATGCCCTGTCAGGCCGGAGCGATGATTCAAAAACATGAAAACCCATTATAAAGGAGGCATTCGTTGCATCCAGTGGGGACATGGATTATAATGGCTTATACTGTCTTTTTACGCGTTGCATCGCGCCGCGTAAACATAAAACCATGTCTGCATTTGTGATCGGAGAAATTACAAACAACAAGCGCTACTCTACACTGCCCAAAAAACTCGCTTTAAATATAAAAACTCTTTAAACATAAAAAACGTACTTACAGTCCGGCATTGTAGTCTACTCTACCAGGATCAGGAAACGGTCCTCCATAAAATGTGCTGCACACATCTGAATATTTCGGTTGAAGTGTTCTGGAACAGTGTTGTAAATACAACTTAACTTAACTTTCTAGTCGTGTCCATTTTTGGAAGGTCAAACAAAGTAGTTTCGCTTTCACAACGAAACACAGAGTCACACACGGTGGCCTAGAGTGAGCGGCGGCGGCCTAGAGTGAGCAGAGGCCGGGGGCTAGAGTGAGGAACGGCCGGAGGGCTAGAGTGAGCACCGGCGGATTCGATGAAGGAGGCTTGCGGCAACCACATGTGACGACTCCGGGCTGGACTCTGCTTCATCTACGGTGAAAGCCGTTCCGGTGATCCACAGCGCAAAGTTGTTGTATTTCCTCAGCAACCAGCACGGATCAGCTCCAGGCATGACGAAGCAGATATCGTCCTCTTTTGGAAGACCAAACAATGTAGTTTCGCTTTCAAAACGAAACACACAGCGCCTTCACGACATGGCGGCGGCAACAACAATACTACAGCGAGAATAAAAGTTACCCCTTTTTTCTTTACGTGAACATTTGAGCGGCGTTATGCAAATCTTCCCACATAGTGACGTAGATATGTGGGGGCGTGTTAGAATGAGCCATTTTAGGTAGGCGTGGCTGACTCTTAACTTTTATAAAGCATATCTCTTTGGATTTGAGACTTTAGTCTTTGCAACTTCACAGATCTTCTGCATGCACCAAGAGCTTGTAACACTCCAAAGAGAAAGGAAAAATTTAAATCGCATCATATGACCCCTTTAAAGTGATCTAAGCAGCAGTGATTGCCACTGAAATGTTGAGGCATGCTATAGTTTATAATTAGGACCTATCCGTGTACAAACAATAACTCTGTTCCAAAACCTAGTCAGCTGAATCACTGCCTATTACCCACAAAGGCAACTGCCTTCTAAGGCAGCATCCTAACATCATGGGACCTCACAAGTGACCGATCTGGAACACTGTACAGAGTGACTCCACACATCACGTAAACAGTGCCCCACACACGCAATTAATTAAAAAACAAAAGTTGAGCAAATCCATGAGCATGAGTATTTCCTACGAGCCTGGGTTGGCATGAGCATGTTGCTAAGCTAATTAATATTACAATACACATAAAATTAATGACATGCTGTAGCACACACAAATACGGGGTGAAATAATCAAAATAAAGAACAAATAAAATAAAAAAAAATTATTATTATTATTATAAATAATAATAATAATAATCTCAATTTAAAACAATAATTTTTATATAAAAATAGATATTAGTGTTAAATCAAATGAAGTTATATATTATTATTTTAATTACATTATATATTATTATCGTTATTATCATTATTATATTTTTTACAATTATTCAAAATAATTTTAATTATATTATTTTATGGATACTCTTCAGTACTGCATGAAATGTAAATATAGGTGCATTCACGCCATGTCGGAATTATGAGATTCCAACTTGTAAAAAACATCCACATCCTCATAGAACTTGTAAACTTGCACAACTGATTTCAATAAAGTTTAATAACAGCATGTTGCTAAGCTAATTAACATTCTAAAAAATATAAAATAAATGACATAGCACACATACTGGGTAAAATAATAATTTAAAAAAACTATTTATATATAATTAATATGAATATAAATAAAACATATATATTTTTAAAATATTATTATTATTATTATATGTTAACAGTTATTTTCACAATTTGTTTGTTTACAATTGTTTACAATTTACAATTATTAAATATCTATTATTATTATTATATGTAGATTTAAATTTTATATTAAAATTAAAAATATGTTATACTATTTTATGAATTCTTTTCAGTACTGTTCACATCATGTCAGAATTACTGTAATTACGAGTTTCTGACTTGTAAAAAGCATTGAAGTCCTCATAGAACTTGTAATTGCAACTTGTAAACTCTGAATTTTCTGAGAGCTGTGACTTGCATCATGTGACTGCTGTACCCCCTGACTGTTGCAAATTCATTTTGGCATTGATAGTGTTGCCACAGAAACACATAATTCCTAGTTCGTGGACATGAACACCTCAGAGTAGAACATCACGAGTTGTCATCTCATAATTACGGTAATTACAGCATGACTTGAACGCAGCATATATTTAAAACCAACATTTCTCTCAGAAAGTCTGCCATCTTGATTTTTTATTTTTACTGGGCATACTGTAGTGCATCATGGGATTGTCTTTTCCATGAAGGATACATGTGATATTGCCTTAGAGTTAGTCAAAAACAACATCTTAGGAGATATCCTTCATAGGCAGCTCACTCGATTTTGGAACAGAGCAAATGTGTTTTGAATTAGGATGTTTTTTTGTGTGGTTACTCACAAGCAACCAAATGGCTTTGCACCATAACAGTGCCGATACTTACAGCGCCAACAATACTGAAATAAACACAAAAATACCCCAAAAATCTGTCTCATTCACAGCAGGGACAAAACAAATGACATATAACCCAGTTCCAGTTAAAACACACCTCTTTTGGGCTCATCCATCCTTGCCAGCTTATTGGGAGGTGATCCAAACTCCTCCTCGGAGTAAGGTAATCTCTTCATAGCTGAGCTGAACATTGAAAGAAGGAAGAGAGAGGAGACGATGAGAAAGATGCAGCAGATGAGTGTAGTTCTGAGAAAACCTCCATCCCTATTGAAAAAAAGGCACTAACAAGTACATCATTACCCATGACACAAAGAGCACCTGCACATTTCCTGGAAGCGCTGTACAGGGAGCAGGGCTTCAGGGCAGAGCTAATGGCCGTATTGCTCTAATAATGCACATTCGAAACCCTCCCCAGTCTTGAACAAACATTGCTGACATAAATGAGCACAAAGTAGGCAAAAGACAGAAACTCACCCCTCCTCTGAGTCCTCCGGAGAGAAAGGCTGCAATGAGAAAAGCCACAAAAGAAGCTAAATAACATTCATTAACAAATACCTTTAATATTTCAGAAAAAGGGGGTCATTTTTCAGGCCAAGAGCCCCATGCACTGTAAAAATGTTGCACTGAAAATTTTCAGTTGGTTCAAGTGCCAGTGTTAAAAGTCTTTCAGTTCATGATTTGGACCTCTCAAATCATTTACATTATATTAATAATATTAAGCAGCACAACTGTTCAACATTGATAATAATAATAAATATTTGTGAGCACCAAATCTGCATATTAGAATGATTTCTGAAGGATCATGTGACACTCAAGACTGGAGTAACGAATGCTACTGAAAATTCAGCTTTGCCATCACAGGAATACATTACATTTTAAAGTTTTCAATTGTAATAATATTTCAGGATATTTACGTACTTTGCCATGAAGCTCACATTTAAAAGTCATTAAAAACATTATATTTAAATTTTACTGGATGTATTTTATTGTTGGAGGAGAAATAAACATTCAGCTGAACTGCTTCATTTTGTTTGCTGCAAAAATCTGTTTAAGATGAAACAACAATTTCCAGATCCCCTGCAGGATGACCGCAGACCCCCTGTTGAAGACCCCTGGGTTAAACCATGAACACATGCTAACACGGTTAACCTACTTGGGATGATTAATTATGCGCTTGTAAATTGAGACCAACTTTTTTTTTTTTTTGCTCAAAGTCCTACATACTGCAGTGTAAACTCATCACAAAAGACCCCCAGAGTAAAATCTGACCATTCAGAACAATAGCAAGAACATTTGAATCAACACCGATGTATAAGCACATAAAAGCACATCTTTCCACAGCTCTGGACTCGCTTCGTTTGTGTGGCACTAGAAAGTATGGCAAAGTTCACTTTTCTTATTCTTTTTGCGTGTGATTTTAGTGAAAAGTAAATAGCCAGAGGGTTTATTTTTGGATCTAGATATACTCTGGGTTTCAATGTCACATAACTAACTGATGATCAAAGGTTATGTTAGACAGGACACTATCTAACATTTGCTCTCCTGTGTGTCATGTGATTTTAGTTGTATAGGTGACCAGGTTTTTGAGTCAAAGGTTTCTACCAAGAAACTGAACTGATTTAAAAAATAACTTCCAGGTCTAAGACATGTGAGTCAGTGATGGGTACCATTGATGTTTATGACCGGAATGGTATGCTGAACAAAGTTGGCGGGGTAAATTATGCATGTTTTGATTTGTTAAGAAACCACGCGTGGGCTTTAGATGTGATCCCTTGCCAAGAACCCTCTGATAACAGCCAATCCCATGCCATAAATGGCAGATTTCATAACCGTGAGAAATGACTGTATTCCTTCCAACTGACTGCATCATTCTGGTCACCGTGACCCAACGACAATCTGCTGTTTCCGTGACATGTTTCAGCAGTCTGCACTCACACAAGCAATAAAGAGCACTGAAATGATAATGTCAATATGCTTTTACCTACAGCCACTTATATGTAAATGATCATATGGAACATTTCTGCTAGGAGGCTTCATCACAGAGGCACTGGCACATAGATAATTAATACTTTTTGCCAGAGACCACAAATCATAATCTTAAACAGATTTTTTTTTAACACTCCCAAGAGCATTATATATGTTTAATAGGTTTTAATACATATACTTAATTACATATACTTGATACTTAATTACTTTTCTTAATTTAATGTAAATAAAAATAAAGTAAAATTCATTGAGCTTTGACTAAGTCAGACAAAACTATTAAAAAATATGAAAGGGAAAAATTAAAGTTTAATGTAGATATATATTATTATTTCATAAAAAAAAATTATAATATATTTTTTGAATTTATTTTATTTTAATGGGAAAAGGTGATAAACTGTTCAAACAAAAGTCAGGTTGCTCTATCTTTTTTCCCATTACCCCAATCTTGCACCAGCATTTTATGATTTCATTCATTTTTCTCAGACTGAACCATCTCTGGCAAAGCCTAACAGAAAAGATTCTGGATTGCTAATGCAAAAGCTGCAAGTTTAGTGCCATGCAGAAGTAACCCAGAAACTGGAGAGTTACTGAGCTCAAAATCAACCTAAACTATATGATTGTGCTCACATTCTGCAAAAATACATTATCGTATATTCTCGTATCTTCTCACCAGTGCTCACATGCAATGTGTCATAACACACACTGCATAATCTACATGTCTAGCGGCTGTATACTTGTAGAGCACAGTGCATTTGAGTTTCATAAAGCAGCAAATATCATAATCTTTTTAGATTTGTTTACGGGGCGGGTCTATAAAGCTGATATGCACTTATTGACCCCCAATTGTTTCAAAGAGGTCATTTGAAACTTACAAACTTTTACTGTATATCTGATATTTGTAATTATGAAATTAAAAAAAGTTGTGCACAAAGTGTACTCACATGACGCTGGAAGGTGGAGAAATGGATGTCGGGGATGAAAAGAACAGGCTGCGTCTCGAAGTCCATCATTGTCTTGAAGATGGTGATGTCGCTGCGCTTGTGCAGAAGGGGAACCTTGACATCTGGCCCAACTGGGAAAAATGGGGCAAGGACAGTGTGAAAAACACCTCTTACTGGAACTCTAGTCGCACATTTTTACTACGAAGCACCATCATGTCAGTTAAATCTACACGTCAAAGTAAAAACCTGAAGCTGTGCTTACAATTTCCCAAAGGAGTGTTGACTTCAGGGCATTTGCCCTTCCTACGGGACTGTTTCCTCTCCTCATCACGGATCTTGCGCTCTGCACCCTTGTCGCAGAAGACCTTAATCTGGCAGTAAGCGCGGTGGATAGGCTTATTGCTGCGGTTGTTGTAGCTGTAGGTGTCGATCTGTAGGTTGAGCGGTAGGCCCTTCACTCCCTTCTGAGAGGAGAAGTCTGTGCTCAGACAGTTCACTGAGATGAAGATCTAACGAGGGAAGAGAGGGAACAATTAAATGCCATGTGGCCATCATTTGTTACAAATTGATCCTTGGAAATAAAGAGTATTGTTATGCTCAGTTCAACTTAAATTATTTCAGTTGTGTAAAGTAAAAAAAGCTAAATTCACACTGAATATTCATTCTTACTAGTCCAAAAAAAAAAATGATATATGTTTTTTCTTCCAGAATTTTTTCAAAAAAATAAAAATAGTAAAATGTTAAAATGCAGTGAATTGAAATAACTACTTCTTTATTGCTTTTTTAGTCTTGAACTTCATTCACTGTGTGGGTAGCTTTGCTTGTTTTGAACTTATGAATACTGTTTTCTGTAAATGCACGAGGTGAATCTGGGAACACCAGACTGTGATGCCATTATCTGTGTTGTTTGTCGCCCCCTTTTGAAAATAGATTAGAATTACAGCACATATTGTTTTTAGACTTTGGGTTCATTTCCAGCACTCTGGAACTGCTGTTACATCATGGTCTATAAAACAAACTTAATATATTATATAATGAAATAATCTAATTAAAACTGTGAAATTTTAAATATTAGTTACTTATTACTGTTTCGTCTATATTAATGTTTCTGGAAATCCTCCATATGAAGTGTGCAACATGTTTATAGCTAATTTACACTGAAAAAAAAACAGTTATAGCCTAGTAGTGATACATTTTTTTCAGGATTCTTTGATGGATATAAAGTAGACATTTTCTTTGTTACAATGTGAAAGTCTTTACTGTAACTTTTGATCAATTTAATTTAATTTAATGCATCCTCACTGAACAAAAGTATTATTTTCTTTAAAAAAAAATCTTACTGACCCTAAACTTTTGAATGGTTGTGTATATGTACAACTCTTAAACAGCATCTGTTTATTCCTACCAAAGCAAAATTTACTTTATTCAATGACAATACAGCATCTTACATAATAATAGATTATTAACAAAAGGCCTGAGACTAAATAAGAATAAGAATTACAAACAAATGGTCTTTCAACTAATCAATCATCAAATATTTGCACAAGCATTCACTCAATGCTTGTCATTTCTCAAAAAGTCCGCTAGAGAGCGCAACAAATCCATTCCAACCGTCCTTTTCCAACGCTCTCAGGGTCTGTTTCGTCTATATTAATGTTTCTGGAAATACTCCATATGAAGTGTGCAACATGTTTATAGCTAATTTACACTGAAAAAAAACAGTTATAGCCTAGTAGTGATACATTTTTTTCAGGATTCTTTGATGGATATAAAGTAGACATTTTCTTTGTTACAATGTGAAAGTCTTTACTGTAACTTTTGATCAATTTAATTAAATTTAATGCATCCTCACTGAACAAAAGTATTATTTTCTTTAAAAAAAAATCTTACTGACCCTAAACTTTTGAATGGTTGTGTATATGTACAACTCTTAAACAGCATCTGTTTATTCCTACCAAAGCAAAATTTACTTTATTCAATGACAATACAGCATCTTACATAATAATAGATTATTAACAAAAGGCCTGAGACTAAATAAGAATAAGAATTACAAACAAATGGTCTTTCAACTAATCAATCATCAAATATTTGCACAAGCATTCACTCAATGCTTGTCATTTCTCAAAAAGTCCGCTAGAGAGCGCAACAAATCCATTCCAACCGTCCTTTTCCAACGCTCTCAGGGTCTTGCCCTTTCTCCCTCTCCACTTTCTGTTTTTTCTCTGTCTTTCCCAAGCACACAGAATCCAAACCACTCCCACATGTAACACTGCAAACAGTCGGCACACAGGAGACTGTGCACACGGATGAGTATCCTACAGCGCCGGGCTTATCTTATGATCTGCATCCTGGTTATAGGACAACACTGCTCACTGCAAAAAATACCCTATTTCAATTTTTAAACTTTGGATTATTTACTTTAATGTGACTAATTAGAACTATAATTACATGGATACACAACAAGGACTATTTCTCAGACAGATCTGCTTCAGATCTGTTCAGAAAACAACATGAAAATCAAAATTAATCAGAATGAGGCAGAGGACTTTAACCAAAATTTGTTTGTCACTTTGCGACGGGTTTAACCCGACTAGTCTCGACATACTCGTCAAACAGGATTCCATTAGCTGTCAGTGCTCACTGCTCCCCCATCAGAGTTTCCTCATTCTTGATGCCATTGTTGGGCGCGTCTCCCCATAAACCCATCAGTTCAGCACGAAAATAAATAGGGCTGTCAGGCCTAACGATCTGAGAACTAATCATTTCAGCATTCACATACACCTAATCTCACTGAAACAACAAATATCTACATCAGCCCAGCATCTTCGGCTTTAAAAAAAATGAAGTCAAGGTATTGGCCAATGTTAGAAAACACCAATGCCCAGCTCAAGTAACTAAACAAATCTCGGAAAGCCCCTTCTTCACACTTTCTTAGGATATTTCTTAATGTTTCTCGGGATACAGCACACTTTGTTTTTGTTGCCTTTTTTATGTACTCTAAAAGTTATGCATATGGTCTATTGTATTTTGAGTGTAAATCTTCATGTTAGTCATACTTTTCCTAAAAGGTCATGTCTATTTTAAGATCCTTTATCTGCATACCAAAAATACATACCACATGGAAACTAATTTAAAAAAGATGTTTGCTTTTATTCACCTTTACACTCTAAAGCTTTTCAACAGAAAGTCACTTTTTTTAACAGATGTCAAGAGGCAAATCAAATTAAAAGAGCAATAATGTTGTTTATTAATTACACGTTTTCACTATGCAAACATTAGAAATGCCCTAAAATGTCTTTACCTTTGCTTCCTCGCTGATGTCCCATGTGAATGAAATGGCATTATATGAAATCTCCTCAATATTGCTGATGGTGTTGAAACTTTCTTTGTAGTCCGCTGTGGGAGACAAGAGAGGCTTGATTAATGAGTCTAGACAGACAAGTGGATGATTTACATTTTGTAAGAGAATGGATAAATGGGGAATGGAATATTTTGGTTGTATCATAAGTTGAAATCAATAACACAGGCAGAAGTGACTATCATAGACTATAACTAAATGTTAATGGACTTTTTAGATCAAATCAAGACAGTTAAACATAACTAGTTAATCAAGGCTTGTTACATATGTTGTACTTTACGGTAACACTTTACTTGAAGGGGTGTGCATAAGACTGACATGACACCTTCATAATCATGACATGACACCTACATAATCAAGACATGACACATGTCATGAATATGAAGGTTTTTTATGCATGTTTATGACAACTGTCATTAAGTGTCATTCACTCAGTTATGTCATTTTTAATGCAAATATGACATTATTTGACCTTACCCTAACCTAACCCTACCCCAAAAATTACATAACTGAGCGGCCCATAACAAATACATCTCAAACAATGTCATCTTTGCATTAAAAATTACATAACTGAGCGAATGACACTTAATGACAGTTGTCATAAACATGCATAAAAAACCTTCATATTCATGACATGTGTCATGTCTTGATTATGTAGGTGTCATGTCATGATTATGAAGGTGTCATGTCAGTCTTATGCACACCCCTTCAAGTAAAGTGTAACCTACTTTACTAATATAATATTATGACATTAAAGGGATAGTCCACCCAAAAATAAAAATGTATGTTATCATTTACTCAGTTGATGGTAGCCATTGACTTCCTCAGTATTTTCCATACTATGGAAGTGAATGGCTACAGTCAACTCTTTAGTTATCAACATTCTTCAAAATATCTTATTTTATGTAAGAAACTCTTACAGGTTTGGAACAACATTAAGGGTGAGTATATGTTGACAGAATTTTCATTTTTTGGGGTGAACTATCCCTTTAAGTCATAAAGGGTATTTTCCCTCAGAAGTTGACATTCATTGAAAGCAAGATAATGTTGTGTACCCTTTCATGTTTTACAGTGCTCATCTTTTATTTGTTGTGTTCACTGTGGAGGTCATTTATGGATCTCCCCTTGACCTATTGTCTTGTCCCCTCCTGCAGCCCCCCGCATCCACTTTGTCTGTATGCCTGTTTGCTATCTGTATGCATTACTCCACCCTGAACTACACTGGACCCAGATAATCAAAGAGACATGAAAGTATGAGTGAGATCAGTGAGTGTACTGATACCCCTAGACAAAGACTTCTCACCAATATCAATGCATCTCTGCTTGGCCGTGTGCTGTCTTGAGTGCCAGTATTTCCAGTGCTTGAGTTGGTCATCTCTGGATTTCTCTTCTCCGAACACTACCATCACAACACTCTGAAAAACAACATAGTGTTTGTTACTGTTTTCTATTAATGTACACACACTCTCAAACAAGTACTCGTACGTTCAGTGGTACAGGAAGTATTTACACACTTACATACTAATTTCACTGGACAGTATCTGGACACTTACAGTAAGCTACACACAAAGATGTATGAATGTCATTACATTAGATAAGAAATTATCAAATGGCATCCGCTAACAAATGATACTAGAAAATGTAATTTCATTTTTGAAATTACTTTTAACCAACTGGCAAAAAGCAATTATTAGTGGATGTGGAAGTTAACAATGGACCTGTTCCATGTTCCACATTTGGAACATGGAATATATATATTTACATTTAGTAGACACTTTTATCCAAAGTGACTTACACATGAGGACAATGGAAGCAATCAGAATCAACAAAAGAGCAATTGCTATGACAAGTCTCAGGTAGCCTAGCAAGTTTTTTTTTGTTAATTATATAATAGATAAAAAGAAGACAGATAGATAGAATAGAATAGAAAAAGAATAGAGAAAGCTAGTGTTAGAGGTCTTTTTTATATAGAAAACAAGCAGTTAGCAAACAAATAGAGTGTATGTCTTAAAGGGTTTTAATAAAAAAAGAAAACAACTAGGTAAAATAGAATTAGAATAGAGAGTGCTAGAGGGTCAAATAAAATAAATAAATAAATATAATAATTTTTTTCAATATACTCTTCTTACCCTGACTTTACAGATGGGGCCATGCAGCAGTTTGCCATTGTCGGTTTCCCTGAGGGTGATGGGATAGAACTGTCCCTTGTTGAGGTATGTCATTGTGCCATCACCAGATTTCTGTCTGAGAGACTTGGAGGCATCTAATGTGTATTCAAAATTATTACTGTTGACCAAACACAAAAAAGGGGTCACAACTTAATACATATTTGCACCATCAGACCAAATACACCCATGACAATTTCCATGTTTGCTATTACACAGAAGAGGCAGCTTGTTATATTTGTTGTAGGCTGACATTCATTTACACATGGACCTTGAGCACCTGTCAGGAGGATGCACCAGTGACCTATTCATGCTATTTGCATACACTCAGCTGATCTCTTAAATGGAATGAAGTTTTTTCTGAGGTTATGTTTGACATACCCTGACACTGTGTCAAAAGTGGCGTAGTCCTCTTGCGGGATGGGACCCATGCCTAAATGGAGATCCCTTGGGAACGCAAACACCTGTAGCGCACAAAAGAGGGGCAAGAGGGCCTGGCATTAGTGCAAACACCACATCACCACTCATTCAGTCAGTGGGCGAAAGCTGATTGCTAAAGCAAAAGAAAAAAACAAACGGCTCTCCCTGTGTGTGCAAGGTTTTTGTGGAACTATCATTTCTAAGGAAATCCTCCCTCCAGGTTTAAAAAAAAAAAAAAAAAGCAGGTAGACAGAGGGAGCGGGAATGAGAGCGGGCAAAAGAGAGAGAGAAAAGGCCCTGGCTATTATGTGAGAGGAAAATACAGCACTTTATTGTGTAAGAGAGACAATGGCATAATGACATGCTAGCTGCTATTTTGGCATGTTCAAATAAAAATAGGGAGGGGGCTCAATACAACAATGTCTTTAGAGTCACCAGGTAAATGAAGTATTGTCTGAGGGTGGGAGACAGGAGATATGTGCGTGTGTGTGTGTGTGTGTGAGAACTCACATCTGGGTTCTCTGGGAAGGTCGAGTCTGGGGTGCGTGGCTGAGTGTTTGGACTGAACTGGTTGTGGGGGAGCTGAGGGTCGAATACCACCGTGTGATTGTCTGGTTCTGAGCAGTGTCGATTGGGGACTGTGACGGAGAATCCATGTGATGGACCCTCAGTCTTCACTGGGTAGTTTGGCCCAGGCGCAATGGATACTGTCACCGTAGTATCGGGTGAGGGGAAAAGGCCTCTCTTGTCCTGGGTGTGCTGGTTCCCTGGAAGAACGATATTTACTCCTTTCAGAACCTGGATTCGGTTCTCTGGCGATGGCTCTTGGAGAGTGGTCATCAAGTTTCTGTTGGAAAATGTAAATGAAAATGTAAAAAACAAAATATACAATATAAAATGTTTTAAAAATATTTTTCATTACTAACAAACAACTGATAAATGTAGAAGGTGCACATTTAACTGCAACAAACATTGTTCTTCTTCACAAAAAAATGTGCAAAATGCACGGATGTCTAAACCTAATATCAAAGATGAACCTAGTCACACTGACAAAAAATAAATATAATCAATACGTTATATTTTAAAAATGAAACTACTAAATGTTAAAAGGTAAACACATCAAGCGTCACCTTCTACAGATATTGGTTTACAAATTACTTGCTTTATATGTAGAATTTTGTAACCTAAATGGAACGTATAGTAATAAATGTTTTGTGATTAAAAATGGATTACAGCCTCCCTTCCTTTGCTGTTGTGTGCCGCTACTGGTTGACGCGCATGCGCAGCCCTACGCGTAAGCATAATCTTTTACCAATAGCTTGCTTGATTTTTATTTTTATTTTTTTTGCGAAATGTGAATAGTTGCTTGGCTTTAAACAAGAATAAAATACAAAGTACAGATACAATTTTATCTGCGCTGGGGGAAACCCCCCTTAAATGCATTAAACAACAAAAGCACGCTCAGACGGCAACATGAAGTTCTACGCGCATGATGAAGCATTTAATATAAAGTGCTCTCATGCTTCGAACAGTTTAGTACTTTTTTACATTGATGTCAATGACGTAGTTTCAGCGTGCTCAGCGTACAGACCCAACAAATCGTTGCTGACAGTTTTCTTTATTAATTTTTGTTGATTAGTAAGCTAATTGCAGCCCTAGCAAAAAATACCATGAAGTAGGGTCTCATCTTCTCAGTATGGGAAAAACGGCATTCACTATTGCATCTTTGATGAGAGCTTCACCTTTTGTTGGGATCCACATCAGAGCCCAGGACGTCAGCCTTTGGCTGGGATATTGTTCTCTTTTCCCGCGGCACCTGGGCAAAGTAAACAAACTCTATGTAAGTCTGACCACATCCAATAGCATCAGCTTTACCCATTATATCGGTCAATGAACATATTTAGCATACTAGGTGACATTTGATGAAGCAACAGGATGTCAGATATCATTAAATTAATACTTGGTTATTTTGATCGCAAATTATTATCAAAAGCATTAAATAAGGTTTTGTTATTGTTGTGTAAAGTTCCTCCTTTCATCCCCTTTAACAGAATTATATGATGTTTCCATTTGTCTGTTTTAAGATATAACTTATTACATATTTAATGTTTTTTAACTTAAATGTATATATTAACTATATATATAAATATATATTTAATATTCATTTCATTTTATATTTTTATTGTGTTTGGTGTATTATTGCTATAGCAGTATTTTGGGTTTGCGAAAAAGTGCATTACAAATTATTATTATTATTATTATTGATGTTAATCTCTACAAGTCTTACCTTGTAGTATTCGTATAGAAAACCCAGAGCTGCAGCACTGTCTTCATCTCCATTGATGCTCATCATTGCCTTGGTGGCGGCTGTGAGGGGGTTCTCCAGGAACGACTTCCAGGCCTCATCCTCACTTGTGTAAGGCCGCCGCTGGTTGTAAGCCGGATCATTCTGTAGCACGAGCACTGCCCGCTTACTGTGCGGAACAGTTCAGAAAGAGTCGTCAGTACTAGAACAACAGCTAAATGAATCGTCAGGCAGAGGTAGACGGGCTGTGTGATTTGTAAACACAAAGAGTCAAAAGGAACAAAATGATGGATGTTGAGCAATCTGAAGATGTTTTGGCATTATTGCTGGTGTCAAAGTTGTCAAAAGAGCTGGCTGTTGTGAAAGGCCTTCTTTATCTCAGGATCTGTGACAAAACCGGCCCAAACAACAAATCTCAGCCCAGACCGCAGCTTCCCGTTTGACAGCATGTTTCACTGGCTCTTCCAGTAAGATGGCCAGTAAAGTGTCTGAAGGAGATCTAGTGACTTTTCACAGACTGTGACAAAGTTCATTAAGAAAACCGGTTATGGCCTCTCTGTGCATTTTCTTCATGGTTATGTAATTCTTGAGTACCATCATCTATTATTTAGACAAAGGTGGCTTACAGAGATTGAATATACTCTCATTCAGTGCTCATTAAATGTATTTATGTGTTGAAATATCTGACAATGAAATAAGGACAAAGTAGAGTTTATTTTTCAACTTTAAACCTTTTAACTTGGGTGGGAAAAACAGGACGAGGTTAAGTCAGGTAGGGGAAAAAATCTAGTGTAATTAAAAAAAATTAAAAAGATGATCAAGTTTTAAAGTGTAAACTTAGAACATGCCTTTTCGAATTTATTCACGATAGTCTTCATCCTGATGATGGTTAGTCTCTTTAGTCTCTTGTCACCCAACACTCTAGCCTTTAATAATGGAATGAATCCATAAAGAGTTGCTATGACAAAACTTTGCATCCAGGTTGGTTAACGTAAACGGATTACGAGTAATTTGATAACTAATTGTGCCATTCTTTCTCCCTGTTTGATTTTAGCTTTGCAACCTGATAGATCCGTTATCCTGGGACAATAAAACCTTGTGGACACGCAATCCCACTTCTAAAACAAAAGAGGCGACCAAGCGCAAAATTACTAATGATGCGTTTGTGGCCACATCCGTCAAACTCCAAACACTAGCACAGGAGAGTTTTAGTTTTCTCTTCAGGATTCACAGACACAAGGTCTCACGTTGCTTACGCTATGGTGATGGTCGTCAACAAAGTTCTGTTTGCATGGTGGAAAGCTCACCAACGGGCAAATATTTTGGGTGTATACTTTGGTTCTTGATGTTCTTAAGTACAGGCGAACCAATTCTGAGAAGAAAACAAAACCCACACTTTTCCAAAAAGGTCGTAGCAGATTCAGTTTAGATTTGCGTGTTTTAAACAATGTACAAAAGGCTTAAACACTGTTCTTCAGAAGGAATTGCCAACACCTAGAAAGCAGGTGTGCTGTTACAATCAACTCTTCTTTCAAAACAATAACAACATTTAACTTGATCAAATAATCATACACTTACGGCAATTACACAATGTTTTACTATCTAAAAACCTTTAGCCAGTATGTTTCGCCAATTATTACCTTTCCAAAACACAGATGTTGTTTCCAGCTGTACCTACAAGAAGCCTTTACTTATTGAGCCTTTAGGCTCAAATGTGATTTCACTCCAAACGAGGAAAATGTGCACACAAAAAATACAAACGAACAAACCAAATAACACGCAAGTCTGACAAATCAAGCGCAGCGCTCGTAACTCCCGCAGCAGGTGCAGATACACCTGTGACCGAAGCAGGTCTGAACATGACAGGTGAACTGAAGAGCCCAGACAGCACAACTGTGTAGCGGAATCGGCTCTCGGCTGTCAGTCCGACTCCTCGTGGTAAGACACAATTTCCAGAATTACTGAGACAAGTCAGACAGAAGAAGCTAATCTGTGTCAGTTCCAGCAAATGAACCAAGATTAAGCAGTAAATAGTACTCTTTTTTTACTTCACATTTTCTGTTGATCATCTCTCGGTAGACTACGGACCTACAGTGGTGAACTTACTTGTCATGCTCCTGTGACATCTCTTATGGTCGAACTGGACTTTCTAGTTGGTACTGTAAATCCGATCCTTCTTCTTGTATGGAGCAACGTTTTCAGGATGGGATGAGGGCTGTGTTAGAATTGCCTGTATGAGAACGGGTTTTGTTGGCTTTTCTCGCTTTTTTGGATATACTGAGAAATTGGGGCCGGTTTTACCTGTGACGGGGCACTGGATTGGATTACACCTGAGAGGAGGAGCTTAATATTCAACAATGCTCATTGCTTATGGTCTGTGCGTGTTTAACTTAACAAAAACCCAATGAAATTAATGGTACAGTGTAGTAGTGATTTTTTATTTTAGCACTACATGACAGCAAATTCTTAGTATGTTTTTGTTTCTGAATAACCTTTAAATTGTTCAGAGCTACATTTTACTGTAATTTAGACAGTATTTTAATTTTTGCAAACATGACTAATTCAGATTTACCATAAAGGATACTCCTTTAAATTTAATACAATTGAATATTACTTTTGTAAGTCGTTTAAAGGCTTCTGTATAATGACAACATTTACATTAAAAATGATATTCAGTGTTACAGAAATTAACGTTTAAACTGTTGCTTTGTCTTACTGCATGCTTAAGACGGCCTGAGGTTGATACAAATTTAAAAAATTGTACTAAAATGTAGAAATTACAATTTTAACTTCAAATTATATATATAGGCCTATACTGTTATCACCAGAGACTAAGGGACACATTTGAACAGTGAAATGTGTTATTTTGCTGTAAATTAGTTTTCACTTTGTACATTTTCTCGGCAGCATTTCTATTCACATGTATTCATGTGTCTTTAGTTTCTTGTGATTTGTATGCATAACAATATTAGGTGTTGCCAATACAACATTAAGTACCCTGCGTTCTTTTAGCATAGTAGGATAGGCCCGATTCAAACTGCTGTGAACACCCACACCAACCCAAAACGGAAGATTAGAGTTCCTTAACTGACAAAATGGGGTTAATGCAAGTATATTTAATAAAACTGATTAATCACTTCATAAATCATAATACTATATAACTATAACATAATAATGTTGCATGCTAATTATGTAAATGTTCAAGAAAAAGATACTGATTTTAACCCAAATGTTGTCTTACAAAATTACACATGCTAAGCAAATGTGAACAGTCTTTTGAATAATCTGTTTGTTTATGAGCAAAACACTGATTTGTGTTTATTTACATATCATGTTAATAGTCTACAAGTAGTCTAAAGCCAAAATGAGATGTTTATCTTGCTTGCAGTTCCCAAATTCCAAATAATTTACATTTTTTTAATATGCAAATCACCCAATTTGATGAAACCCATTTCCCCCTCAGTTTCTGTGACATTCTTTTACTGAAAAAGGTAATTAATATCTATGTGTAAGCATAAAAAGCCGTCCTCACTACTGGATAAGTACGTTTATACAGTTAAGCAGAGATAATACCTAAAAAGATACAGAGATGAGAAAATAAACATCATCTCTTCTTAGTGAGAGAGGGCTTTAGAGATGCTATCATTCAGTTTTCAGCTTATACTTCCCACTCCATACACACACTTTTCCTCGGAGTCCTGCTACAATGTTTATTTACCCTAATGCCCAG
The DNA here is from genome assembly GCF_001515645.1 of Sinocyclocheilus grahami. NCBI lineage: Eukaryota > Metazoa > Chordata > Actinopteri > Cypriniformes > Cyprinidae > Sinocyclocheilus > Sinocyclocheilus grahami. The sequence goes on from NW_015505337.1 coordinate 419,312, forward strand.
AATCTTGGTTGAGTAGGCACACTGTTTATATTTGCTGTCATGGCTTTGAATGGGTGCTGACAGCAGGAACGTATTAGAGACCGTATGCAAGTGGAATGGTAGTTGATGGTTGATGGCAACTGGCAAAGCTTAATTTAGTTATTGCTACTTGTTTATTTTGGTTTAAAACATGTTTGAAACAGGGTTTTAGGACTCTAGAAGTTGCTTTTAATGATATATTATATATATTTTATCATTAAAAGCAACTTCTAGAGTCCTAAAACCCTGTTTGAACTCAAGAACGGGACGTGATTGTACACATGGAACTAACTTAATAAGGATTTATTCTCTTGCTCATAGCAAAACAACCGAACCAACACCCATTGAAAAACACCCTACAAAACTATGCATTCAAAGAAAATCCTTAAAAGCCTGAAGCAAATTATAATCAACCAGATAAAAAAAAAATCCCACAATAATTTTTTTTATCTGTTGTTTCAGATCTGCAAATTTGCAGCATTTATTTAGCTTTATAATAGTACTGAACAGCTGTCATTTGTCATATATTTCTTTTTTAAACGTGTGTAACTTGAACTAGATGAATACTGTAGAATATGGAAGAAACTATTATATAGAAAACATCAACAAAGAAGTACAGTAACAGCAGACTGCGAGTCATAAGAGATTTGCATGGATGACAAACAGATGGTGTAGACTTTACAAGCTCATGCATCCCGCTAGATTTTTAGTCACAAGTGTAAATGAAGATACAGGTCAAATAGAATCTCAGAGCAGTAGGCTGTAAATGGGTTCACGGTTTTAAAAAAATATATAGACTGTAAAAGCGATTTTTTTTAAATTGTATTTAAAACTTTTTACATTTAAATAAAACATGTTTTACAAGAAAATACTATTTTAGTCTTTCTACTTCAAAATTTTGTGTTTAATCCAATGTGTTACTTGCCTATTCTTTGTGATTATTTGTAAAACTTACTAGCAATTTTTGAGTAAAAATTTTTTCTACACAATTTTTTTTAGCATAGGATTAAACAAAATATTTACATAAACATATAATACCTATATATTATATTTACAGTGTGCACTGTACCACTGTTAACACTTAAATTATACTGATTAACATATTCCTTAGAAGGACGAATGGCTGGATTTGCTTGAGTCTATTTGCAGTTCCCTCAGGATGTGCTGTGTGATTCCTCTCTGTTTGTGTTCGCTCTCCTCGCTCCTGCTCTTGATCAGTTATTTGCCAGCTCCAGTCATAAGTCTGAGTGCAGAGCACCAGGATGTGAGGGTAATAAGATGCAAATACAGACCACCTTTTAGGCTTGCCAGGACTCATCCTGACTGCGTGTATCTTATAGAGTCTAGCGTTTCTCAGTGTTCAGCCAGGTACCGATAAAGTCGTACTGATAGACTTTACATCCAAGCCACATCCTATTTGCTCTCAGTAACGGCTGCTCACCTCTTCACTGCCATTTGACCAGTTACTGCCTCGAGACAAAAGCGGGATGTTAAGCAAATATGATAGAAATACTGAAGGATCTCCATGATGTGCTGAAATTGACATGCCCAAATGACTAACTGCTTTTTGCGTTTTCCCAATAAACAGAGCAGCGGTGAAGGTTGCTGGGATAAGCTCTGGTGTTTTGGATAAACTATTAGGAAGATGTTATCAAGCTGTCTTGTGTGCTTACAGTGCAAACACAGGGTAGCGTGGGCCCGTATGCTGAACCCTCCTCTATCCCTGTCCTTTCATGTCTGATATATCCTTGAGGTCAGCAGAAAGGTTTTATGGGACATGAACGGACTGGTTGATTTAGGTTTGTGGATTATCAAATTGCTTGGGAAGTTAGGCTAAAGAGCATATTGTTAACCTCACATCAACTGACATCAATCACTTAATTTTTCTTAGTAACTGTAGGCAGATCAATAATAAATAAGAGCATTTAGGAATAATTTAAAACATGTGCCAAGTTTTGTATTCAAGTTGGTTTCATTTGTTTTCGAAAAACTTTTATACCATTTTTAAAGCCTTAATTTAACGACTTTAAAATGTCATGTGGTGTAACCATTATTTTAATCATTAATTTTTATAACCAGTGTTTATACCCTGAATACATGTGAGTGTACACATCTTAATCATTGTTATTTTCAATTTAATTAATTGATTTATTTAATGCAAATATTATGAATTATTACCAAGATTTATTAATATTACAATGTTTGAGGCATTTCTGAATTTTTGAAAACTATAATACCTTTTTCAAGAAAAAAAAAACATTTAGTATATGCTGAATACATAATCATCATTATTAGTTTTAAAAATAAATATATGTTCATGTTTTTTAATTATTATTATTTTATTATTAACAATATTGATAAATATTACAATTTTTGAGGTTGCACCACATGACATTTTACAACCTTGTCTTGTAAAAAGGTCAAATGATCTGATATTTTAAGAAATTGATCTTGACACTGCAGTGGTCCTCTCTGTGATGTCATTTCCTGTTTTATGTTTTCTCTGCATGTTTCTGGAGTTTTTTTACTTTGCTGGTTGCACCACATGACTTTTGCAGACAATTCTAATATATTCATTAAGACATCAGGACAGTTTGGCATTTATTAAATTATGCTCCCAAAATATATCATAATTCATTTTAATACAGAAACTAAAAACATGCTTGTCATAGAATTCATTGTATTTGTGATTTGTGTTTTTGAATGAATGAATAGTTTATGTCATTGACCAGTTGTTACAGCTGGGCTTTCTGTCTGGTCACATTACACAAATGTATTTGGCCAAAATGAAGCATTTCAAAATCCAAATAATGACCAACATCATTTCCATAGGCATTTCGTGTCAGAGCAAGCTGCCAGTTAATGTTGACTCATGATATATCCAAGGTTTTGCCCAGTGGGTTGGGTGAAAGAGTTCATTTGTACAACAATAGATGGTGGGATGTGTTGTGTTGTGAAGATGTTGCAAGACATCTGATTGGCTTGAGCTTGCAACTGTCAAGACTAAAAAGCTGACCCTTTTCCCACAGCAGTTTCACTCACTTATCATTTTCGTTCTTTTTCTCAAGCGGTTGAAGCACGCAGGTTCAAACATGTTTGAAGCGCAGAGCAATGCTTCAGCACGCCCATCCAAAAAAATATGACAGGTACATTTGATAAGCAGATACTTGCAACCTCACAAAATAATTCTCAGAAGGTTGTAATCTGCATGACACTGTCCTCAGAGAAAATAATGATACAGTATTGTTTAAAGCAGGTCCCCTTTTTTTACCGAGGTAATTGCTGAGTCACAAAACTAATTATTAAAGCAAACATGCAGTCAGACTTGTGGGTTGTGTAGTTTGTTTTTTTAAACTTTGTTTTTATATGTACATATATTTTGCATTTATGTTAGTCCTAATAGAATGTTTTTATTGGCCCCTTGTTACATAGACATCTTGTTCATTTACATTGCAGGATGTTTTTATCACTGTGAGGTTGCTCTCGATACTTGCAACCTCACAAAATAATTCTCAGAGGGTTGTAATCTGCATGACACTGTCCTCAGAGAAAATAATGATACAGTATTGTTTAAAGCAGGTCCCCTTTTTTACCGAGGTAATTGCTGAGTCACAAAACTAATTATTAAAGCAAACATGCAGTCAGACTTGTGGGTTGTGTAGTTTGTTTTTTTAAACTTTGTTTTTATATGTACATATATTTTGCATTTATGTTAGTCCTAATAGAATGTTTTTATTGGCCCCTTGTTACATAGACATCTTGTTCATTTACATTGCAGGATGTTTTTATCACTGTGAGGTTGCTCTTTTATATCTCAGGAGATATAATAATATAATGGAGTTAATGTAGAAATAATTCAGTTATATAGTTCTCAGTTATATTTCATTAAAATATCAACTTCAGTTACTCAGTCAGATCCTTTTGTAGAAATAAAAACAGATGCAAAGTTTGAGTTCATGTTGAAAACTCTTGCTTTGACTATGGTGAATGATCACAGTAAAAATGATGGGACACTCTCAGGTTTGTTGTTTACTGGTTGCTTCAACAGGAACTGTACAGGAATGTTGATGAACAAAACTTTCAGCATTCCATTTAGTCCCAGCACTCAAATGAAGACTCACTTTTTAAAAAAAAAAATCACTTTTAAGATTCTGAATACTTTGTCAGAATGTCACTTTCATCAGTGGCATTGACAGCACTTGCAGTGCCTGCAATAAAGCTCTACATTTGGCTCTATTTTAAATGTAGCATGATTTAAACGATCGGTCAGTTTTATTTAGATTTTTGAAAAAGAAGTAAACTAAAGTTTAGTGTTTTTTGAGCCACCTAAGTAGGACTTAAGTACATCTTTACACTATTTTCTTTTCCTGCCAAATGACACATTAATGGATAAACAAATAAAAATAATAATAAATAAAAATAATTTCTAATTAATCTTGTGTAATTATACATTTGTGAATTTGCATTATACTAATATGTAGCATAATATGTAACATTAAATAAAACACTACAGTTAAAATTATAATCCTGCACTTTGCAAGTACTTTAGTATGTTAGTCAACATGTCAAAATAACTTCTTTAAAGCACGACAAAAGATTATTAAAACAGTTTGATTTAAATGTGCACTGTTTAAAAATACTATTTTAAAGTATTAATTAACATTTAACATTTTCTGCATGTAAAGTTTTTTTTTAAATTATGCTTTTAAAATTTGAAGTACACTACAAGTGCATGTTCATTACAATTAAAGGGTTAGTTCACCCAAAAATTAAAATTAGCTTGTGTTTTACTTGCCCTCGAGGCATAAAATGTCATAAACTGAAGCAGTTCCGGCGGACCTGCAATGATAGAGCTTGGAATAGCCAGGACCATTTTTAATATAACTCCGACTGGATTCGTCTGAAAGAAGAAAGTCATGCCTAGGATGCCTCGAGGGTGAGTAAAACACAGTCTAATTTTCCTTTTTGGGTGAACTAACCCTTTAAGCCTATTTATTCTTCCTTTAATAAATTATCATATTTGACACTCGTAGAAAAATTTAGAGGGGCAGATGTTTGCAGAACTGATGCAAAGTATCCTGAAATGTCAGAATTCACCTGTTACCTGGACGTTAATAATATTGTTTCACAAATTATAGTGATATAGTGTAACCTTTTCATTTAATGATCTAAATAGCTACAACATTTTAGTACATGCACTCATCAAATTAAATAGAAATGCACTTTGCTTAGACTCTAGAATTGTGATGGATCAGCTGCAGTTTCACAGAATGTTGCATGGCAGATTTAGTACCTCTCACCTTTGTTTTCAGGTCATAAGACAGAGAGGCGTGACACACACACACACACCCGTATGGATAGTCACAGTATACTATCACGCACTCAGTACACCGCTGCACTCGGTCCATAGTGAAAAACAGATAAATCTATGCTCCATCCAAGCCATAAAATATGACACGAGTGCAAAATGAGAAGAGCAGATTTCATTAGCCATGCTACGAAATGATCTCGGGTCATCAAGAGGTCAAGTAGCATTTTCTTTCTTTCTTTACTACACGCCACTGCTTTTGACACCACAAAGACTTTCATAAGATGACACCTGATCCTCAAAGATACAGGGACAGGAGCTTGATACAAGGAGAACTTTAAACGAGCAAGTTAACACATGCGTATGTCACACCCTGCGCTTTCCTCTGGAGACAACAGCGTTTGAACCTTCAGTGAAACTGCTGCGAATGTGGCCGTTATAAAGGGCGGTTTACATTGTGAAGAACTGAGATTAGGACCTGTAGAGCAACCTCAAACTGCAGAGGTTGAACATGCTTCTCCGCCATACCCGGTTAGGCTTCTTTTACAGCTCAGGCAAGTTTTCAGCTACAGAGATTTTAGATTTCTAATTCCATCTTCAACATTTTGCGCTTCAACATTCTGGCGGATATTTTCAGGTTATGCAGGATTCAGTTCTGTAGACCATAATGCAACCACAGTGGCATTACGACCTTAAAGGGATAGTTCACCCAAAAATGAAATTGATGTTTATCTGCTTACCCCCAGGGCATCCAAGATGTAGGTGACTTTGTTTCTTCAATAAAACAAACCAAGATTTTTTTACTCAAACCGTTGCAGTCTGTCAGTCCTATAATGTAAGTGGATGGTAATCACGGCTAAAACATACAATAAAACAAAAATAAAAAATACACAAACAAAACCAAATTAAACCCTGCGGCTCGTGATGATACATAGTGTAAAGATCTGTCAATGAGGTACTGAAAGAAAACACGTTCTAATACAAAGCTTTGAAGAAAGCTGCAAACCACGCATTTATCATCATAATAAAAGGGCAGAGTCATTTTTTAAAAGCATTCACCTTTTTGCCCTATAGTTAAAAAATAACAAGTTAAAAATCATAATTAAAACATATTATTATTATTTTATTAATGATTTGAATACATTTATTCACACAATGTGCTTTGCAACTAAATGAAAACAGGAAAAATACAATTTAGCATTTTTAGTTTTTATGGAATAATTATCTTATGGTCACCAAGGCTGCATTGTTAAATGGTTATAAATACAGTAAAACTGTATATATTACAATAATAATAACTGCTTTCTCTTTGAATGTATTTTAAAATGTAATTTATTCCTGTGATGCAAAGCTGACTTTTCAGCAGCCATTACTCTTCAGAGTCACATGATCATTCAGAAATCATTGTTATATGCTAATTTGCAGCTCAGGAAACATTTATGTCACTCATACATATTTTTGTGTAAATGTTTTTTTAGGATTCTTTGATTAATAGAAAGTTAAAAAGAACAGCATTAATGAATGCTTGCAATATTTTCACTAATATATAATGCAAATGCATTTGTCTCTGGTTAATAACTAGATTGGATAATAACTAGATTGAATAAAAGACTGTCATTCAGCAGCTGTATGATTGCTTAAGCAGTGTGCTTTGGGCCTTCATCATGTGAAAATGTGAATCCTTTTTTTCCTCATTGTTTATTTCTAGGTTCGACATCAATTTTCCTTTTATCCTGAAAAGTGCCTCAGTTTCAATGAAACACACCATGTTCCTGTTCTTTTAGATAATGCAATCTCAGTTAAACTAACATTTGATCTGATGCAGCCATATGATCTTTGCTAGTCATAAAACACAACCACTCTTGATGTCTAAGTCAAGGTTGTAAAATCATCTTGGTGGGTTTTTTGGTGGGTTGTGTGGGATGAAAGCGTCAGTTATAGATTAGAACTATGATATCTTGGCTGACATGTTACACAAAAATGACAGAGAACTACTTTGTGGATACTTGCTTCTGTATCTGTAATACTTTCATATTGTTTTTTTCCCCCCAAACAATGGCCCTTAGTCATGATATACATTCAAGTGTAAATCATGCGAAAAACTATTCTTAGATTCAGTAGTTTAGGGCAATTTACGTGTGAAGAGATTTATGACGGTTTTACACACAAATCTGTCTTGATTGTGTCAGACTGATATAGCGGGTTGAATATACTGGAGAAGAACGTAATTTAAATGTTTCTTGCAAACAGAAAGGCTTTGTGACTGGTACAGTTTGAGTCACCTTAACCATAGACTATAAAGCACCTCATCATCTAATTTTGCCTCCTGCTTTATTGAAATGACACACTTTGAGTAATTATCCAGGGCATGGTTTGGCACAACTAATAATCCTCACAAGTGTGTCATCAATCACAACATGACAAACTACAATCTGAGTCAAACTTACTGGCAATCCCAGATTGAACTACTTGTATTTGCTCTTAGAGAGTTTTGAAACACAGATCATTCGGACTGAGCTGAATACCTGCTGATGTGCACTGAGTGAGTGAAGTGTGAAATTGTGTTGTGACTATGGAATCGAAGAGGATTTCACAGTGCCATATAAACTCGGGGCAAGTCAACTCCCTGTGAAAAACCAACGAGTTTCAGTTGAACCTGAGCCAGATCTTGCAGACAAAGGGGAAAAGGCAGCGTTCAGGGTATTACTGAAAGACATCTACTGTAATCCAGTGATTAAAACACCACGCACAGACACAGTCATTCAAAGAAAATGCTGTAAATCCATATTCATTTTAAAGGCAAATGTGTATTCAGTTATGTTATAAGCAAATTGGTCACTTAAATTTGACAGATTTAGTCTTGACAATCTCTCTGCTGTACATCTGTCTGAATGTCTTTAGACTGGCAATGTGGTTGACAAAAAAATTATCTTGACACGATGACAACAAAAGGTTTTTGTTGCAGATTTAAGATCAGCATCATGGAATTTCAGCAGTGGGTGGTTTTAAGGGACATTTAAGCAACTAATGGAAAAAGTCTTGAAGAAGGTAAGAAAATTATACAGCATTGCACATACTCTGAGCTACACGTGATATTTTTGTTATTTTTATTTAGTTTTTTTTACTTTTTACTAATTTGTCTCATTTTTCTAAATGAAACACTATATTGTCTTATGATGACAGATCATATATTTTATTAATATGAAAAAGTGTGTGTGTGTGTGTGTAACTTCAGCTGTGGGTTTTATGGGACATTTAAGAAACTAAGGGAACACGCTAAGAAAATCATACAGCATTGCATATACTCTGAGATAAGTGATATTGCTATCGTTATTATTTTTATTGGATTTTTTAAATGTTATGGAGTTTTAGCTATGGGTGGTTTTAAGGGACTTTTATGTAAATAAGGGAAAAATATTCATTTAAAATATTTAATTTTTTTGCATTTAGTTGTTTTGCATTTTAACCAAATTTTTGTCACATTTTTCTAGACAAAACACTAAATTGTCTTGTGATGACAAATCTTATATTTTATTAATATGTAAAGTGTACTTTCAGTAAAAAAAAAGTTCATTAAAAAACTCAAACATGTATTCCTATATGTTGATCTCTAGATTAGAGCACATCAAAAAACATTCACAGATTTTTTTTTTTACTTATTTATAAAGCCATGATTTTATGACATTTTATATTCATGAACATATCAAGACTCTAACAGAACAAAAAAATATATCATATTTTTTATAGAAATGACCCTGAAACCAGAATTCAGTTCTAAACAAATGATCAATGTGGGACTTCAAAAGTAAATATATGTTTTGATGTCCACTTAAAAGAAGCCTTTTTAAGAGAAACATCGTCAGCAGTGTCTTGTTATCGCTGGATTGAATCTCAGCACCTCTGTGGATGTGAATGTACTGTTCTTAAAGAAAACCAGTCTGACCTGTCCTGTGTTAACCTCTAAACAAGTCTTACTGCCCATCCCATGCTCCTCAAGATCCAAATCAATGCACTTCAAAAGAAAACGCGATTGTTTCTTCAACTGTCAGTTTGCTGCAACAACCACGTGGCATTTGTGATCAAAACAAAACTTTTTTTTCTCATTCAAACAGAGGCATTATGTTATAAATTAATTGAGTTGTCTTTCTGTTCAGTATATTAGACCTGCAACAAGACAGTCAAGTCTGGATTTAGTGCACGGTACTCATCACATGCTTATTGGCCCAAATAGCTGAATAGTGCATGGATAATACTTATAGATAATATATAATGCATGCATACTAGGCCAAGACTTTTAGCTGATGTGTGAGCAAACAACAGCACGGGGAATATTGATGGTGCCACAGTTGTGATTCCAGCTTATTGGAACTAAAGATCTGGGAATACAAAAAAAATTTACAAGGAATGAGGTATATGATTTTTAAAATGTCTATTATTTGTATTTTGATTGTAAAATTTAAATGTACATCTATTTAAGTTAAAGGGGTCATATGATGTTGATAAAAATAACATTATTTTGTGTATTTGGTGTAATGAAATGTGTTTATGCGGATTAAGGTTAAAAAACATTATTTTCCACATACTGTACATTATTGTTTCTCTTCTATGCCCCGCCTTTCTGAAACGTGTACATTCTTACAAAGCTCATCATTCTGAAAAGCGAGGTGTGCTGTGATTGGCCAGCTATCCAGTGTGTTGTGATTGGCCGAATACCTCAAGCGTGTGACGGAAATGTTATGCCCCTCACCATACTGTGATGTCCATTCCGGCTGGAGCGATGAGACAAAAACACTAAAACCCATTATAAACGAGGCATTTGTTGCATCCAGTGGGGACATAATTACGAATTATAATGACTTATACTGTCTTTTTACGTGTTGCATTGCATCGCGCTGCGTAAACATAAAACCATGTCTGCATTTGTGATCGGAAAAATGTCAAACTACAAACGCTACTCTACACTGCTCAAAACTCGCGTTTGAATCGTCAGTGGCAATTCTTTAAATATTAAAAACTTACTTACAGTCTGTGAGTCTATTGAGCATTGTAGTCTACTCTCCAGGAAACAGTACTCCATAAAATGTGATGCACACATCTGAATATTTGGGTTGAAGTGTTCTGGAACAGTGTTGTAAATACAACTTAACCTCTGATTTCGAGTCGTGTAGTTTTTGGAAGGCCAAGCAAAGTAGTTTCGCTTTCACAACGAAACACACAGCGTCACACACGGCAGCCTTGAGTGAGTGGAGACCGGCTTGAGTGAGCAGCGGCCGGTGGGCTTGAGAACGGCGCGGCCGGCGGATTCGAGGAAGGAGCATCCGGCAGGCTTGCAGCAACCACATGTGACGACCCCGGGCTGGACTAGGTAGGCGTGGTTGACTCTTAACTTTTATAAAGAATATCTCTTTGGATTTGAGACTTTAGTCTTTGCAACTTTACAGATCTTCTTTATGCACCAAGAGCTTGTAACACTCCAAAGAGAAAGGAAAAATTGAAATCGCATTATATGACCCCTTTAAACACTGTAAAAATTATTTTCCAAAGTAAATAAAACATGACTTAAACTAAGTCATGTTTAATTCAATGTGTTACTTGCCTTATTTTGTTCAGTAATTGTTTGTGATATTTGCTGGAGTGAAATTTATTTGTTTATTTATTTTATTTGCTTTTTTTAAGTGAAGGATGAATGGCAGATACTCACAATCGCTGATAGTTTCCTTTTACAAGATTTTATAATGGCATTTTTAATGTATTTAATAATTAATTTGTTTAAATATGTGATGTATATTTATTCACTTTTTCAGTTGTTACAGTTGTCCTTAAATATTATAATCTAGTAATGCTAATTTTTTTTATTTACTTACTTGCTGTTTGAGAACGTCTGCTTTTGAAACCAAACCAAACGTGGTGGGCTTATCGCAAAGACTACAGAAATACATGGGCCAAGGAATGATTTTAACCATGACCACAAGGGGGAAGCATTGACCTATTCCTGCTGTATGTCATGATGACCCTCTTAACAGAAATGGGTTTTGTTTGCACTTAAATATATATACCCACATTTAGAACAATTCAAATGCAGTTTATTTCATGTTCAAAATGTTATATAATCAGGCTACATCACAAATGAACTTATTCTCATGCCCAACCAGTGTCTAGAGAGAATTTGAGACAAGGGTTATTGATGATCACATAGAACATGTTAATGATTGATGCAGTGTTTTGACTATGCCACACTAACATGACATTAGTCTTGTCTAATGACAGTTGTTCCTCTTTACTCACAGCTATGTTTTATTCAAATGATCCAGTGTTTATGGAAATTAGTGAGTGCTGATGCTGTAGATGTGTGGTTTGATAAACTCTCACTCCCACCTCACCTTTACTTACAATTGATTTTGCATGTTGTGAAGGCACATGACATGATACTTAAAACAACTGATGAGTATAGTTACCTATGAATATGTTATGATAATTAGGCATTCATTTGGTGTGTATGTCTGTTCTCTTTCCGTACCCACTGTATATATGTATATTCTAATGTAGACTATAATTTTCGTGTGGGTAATTTCGCAAATTGTCATGTTATCAAAGCAGAAGGTAACTATCTACTATCTCTGTGTGTGTGTGTGTGTGTGTGTGTGTGTGTGTGTGTGTGTACAGCATACAGGCATGTACTCAACAATGAAGAAGTTGTAGTCACAAATGTCTCATTCTTATCTAAATTACTGTATATTATATTATTATATTTTTAGAAAAAAAAGTTAATATTTCTAGGGTTGTCAGAGTGGAAC
>NW_015505337.1:432741-445857 GCF_001515645.1 Sinocyclocheilus grahami
GTTACATGTTATAAAAACAAAATATATCTCTCTACTCTCTCTGTGTGTGTGTGTGTGTGTGTGTGTGTGTGTGTGTGTGTACAGCATACAGGCATGTACTCAACAATGAAGAAGTTGTAGTCACAAATGTCTCATTCTTATCTAAATTACTGTATATTATATTATTATATTTTTAGAAAAAAAAGTTAATATTTCTAGGGTTGTCAGAGTGGAAAGTGGGAAATCGAATGATTTTTTTTTTCATTCTTAAATGTTTTCATGAACATTTTTAACAAATGCTTATTTAGTGTCAATATAGTCATTATAGATAAACGTTCAAAATAAAGTTGAATATTATATAAATTGCGTGTGTATAATAATATAAAATATTAAATAATATGAAATGTAAGCAATATAAAAATAAACAATATACAGCAGGGTTATCATTCAAAAACTAAAATTAAACAAATCTTATTTGATATAAAATAAACATTAACTGAAATAATATATCAGCTAGTTACCAGGGAAACATTTCTCATTTTCAGTTAGTTTAACTTGATGTACCAAAATAACTAAAACTAAAATAAAAAGTAATAAAAACTGTATAGACATAGAAAACAAACCCTAATAAAAATGACAGACACACAACAAAACATTTTTTTTTAAATTTAAGTCAAATTGAACTAAAACTAAAATAAAAAGTACTAAAACTAAAATAAAAACTGTTTTGACAAATGCTAATAAAAAAGATAATTTAAATATTAATAAAAAATATAAGCTAATAGTAGATCAAAGACAGTTTTTACTCTTTTTGTTTAATAGTAAAATTTAAGTTTGAAAACTGCTTTAAAAATATTATAAAAGTTAAAAAGGCTATTTTGCTGTCCTAGCTATTCACAATTTTATGGTTTGATTATTTGCATTGTGCATCATTTTCCCCTCTTTCCGTTCCTGACAGAACAAAAGTGCAAACCTTTTTTGGGATGTGACCCATAGATAAGGACCTACATTTATTCCATTCACCCTTTTCATTCAAGCGCTTTACACACACTACATGTACAGAAACAATTTTCACATTTTTCCTCACCGATATTCTCAAAAGACTTGTTATTAGTTTTGGCCCACATTCGGCCCCAGCATATTGGTAACCATGGAGACAAGAGAACAGTGTTAATCACAGAGGATTCGCTATTTGAAATGCATGTGGCTCTGATTGATTCAAATACTGGATTGCATTACTGTACTAGTCACAGTGTGAAACTTCATTTCACAGAGTATGATGTCACAAATCTCAAACAGAGACTGAAGCAGCAGTTTAACAGTATGTGATACAATGCATTTGACTGTGGAGAAATTTCATTTAAAATCTATGATACCTGTCACTATTGTATATTTAATGAATTACATTTCATGTTGTAAATGCATTCTATCATACAGTACCATGATGTCTAACTGATCTCGGCCTGAAAAATGTGAAGTTATTAAACTGGCGAGTTACAGCAGCCATCAGTGCATTTCATTTTTGTGGAAATCAAGTGAAAATTACAAATCTGCACATTCAGCATTTCAAACCTTGGCTGAATAGTATTTTTTATGGAGATTTGTAGCAGACTTACTGTAACCTCTGCTATGTAAGAGAAAGATAGTCACGAATTATCCACTCTGTGTATTTATATGTGTGTGTGGAACAAGTGAACTCAACAGTGATTCATGGAAAGACATAAGTAATGTCTTTTTGAACCATGCTGTTTATTAAACCAAATCTCCATGACAACAGCAACGTCCAAATGAGAGTGCTTTATATCATAGAGCATTTATACTGGAGAGGATGAATATGCAAATATGCTATGGGTTTTTCTTATGCTGGCTCTCTCAAAACTCATCTATTCTATCAACTCTGACGTGATATTGGTATCTTTCACAGAAACCATCTGCATGCTACAAATAATAATAAATGTAAACCCCCCTCCCCCCCAAGCCATGATGTACTGTAGATGAGTTTGTTTCTTCATCTGAACAGATTTGGTTGAAATTTAGCCTTATATCACTTGCTCACCAATGGATCCTATGCAGTGAATGGGTGCCATCAGAATGAGAGTCCAAACAGCTGATGAAAACATTACAGTAATCCACACGACTCCAGTCCATCAATTAATGTCTTGTGAAGTGAAAAGCTAAACAAATCCATCATTAACATGTTTTGACTTTAAACTGTCGCTTCTGGCCAAAATGCCAGTTCATAATCCATAATAACGCTTCCTAGTAAAAAAGTCAACTCCTGTTGTCCTCTCACACCAAAATCCATTGATATATTTGTTTATAACTATTTTTGCTTGCTTTATCTATGCATATTTATCTCCTGATTAAGACAAGACTTTTTCAGTGAAGAAAGCAATATTTTATTTTAGTCGGAGACAATTTAAAGTTAAAGCTGTTTGGACTCTCATTCTGACGGCACCCATTCACTGCGGATCCATCTGTGAACAAGCAATGTAATGCTAAATTTCTCCAAATCTGTTCATGAAGATGAAGAAACAAAGTCATCAACATTTTGGATGGCCTGAGGGTGAGTAAATTTTTTTCAGCAAATTTTCATTTTTGGGTGAATTATTTCAAGGACTGAACCTTGTCCTGAGAACAAATGCAACTCCTTTTAGGAATGTGTCAGTGTGCAAAGCATATCCTGAAGCATTTTTGCTTGTGATTATCCACAACAAAGCAGTAAACAAACATGGCCCTGCTGGTTTTGTCCTGTGCATTAAATCTCTACATGTCATAACAAAAGGAAGTGTATTGTCCTGGAGGATTGCTATAGTAACCACGAGGGGGGTGTTTTGCGCATAACAAGACAGGAGGAGTGAGAAATGCAGAGAGATGCACAGACCTTCAAAGAGCAAGATTTTCGTGAGAAAAAAGATATTGTGCTGGCATATAGTCACTTTATCTTCTTCTCTCATTTTAAAACTTGTCCTCACATGTAGCTAAATAAAATGATATAACTAAGTGATGATCAGTAAATAAAAAGGCAACATTACAGGATGATTCAACATGCATCATGTGTGAGATGGAGGGGGTCGTGATTAACACTCGCACTTGTTTAAACCCATGAGTGGCCAGAATGTTCTCAAATTAGATTTTATTTTTATATTTTCTTTAAAACTTTAAGTGTTATAACTTTGTTTTATCATTTTTTTTTTTTTTTTAAGTATGTGTCTATTTAATTTTTGACAAAAGAATACTTCACTCAAAAATGAAAATTTGTTGAAAATGGCGTGGCGCCTTACTGACTCGGAAGAGATGAATTGTTGAATAAAGTAATATTCTTTGCATGCTAAAAGTATTCTCGTTGCTTCATAACATTATGGTTGAACCACTTATGTCACATGGACAATTTTAACAATGTCCTTACTATGTTTCTGGGCCATAAAACCTTTTAGTTGCGTTGGAAGGTCAGAAAGCTCTCGGATTTCACCAAAAATATCTTAATTTGTGTTCTGAAGATGAACAGAGGTCTTATGGGTTTGGAACGACATGAGGGTGAGTAAAGACAGAATTTTCATTTTTGGGTAAAAAAAAAAAAAAGTAATGAAATCTTATTTTTAATGGTTTTAGTTATAACCCTGTCTGAGAACACAGTCTGTGCTTCATCACATGAGTGGTGTTTTTTATATTAATAGGCAGCAAGGTTTGTCATGAAGATCAGTGATAACAATCAGCATATGGTCAAAGGCAAGAACTAAAACCTCTTTAAGGCCCAAGAATAAAACTCAAATTCAAAATAACCTTCATTTACCTCTGTTCTTATGTACCATGAATAATGCTGTGAGCTATTATACACATATAAATTCAAAGCCTGGCCTATTATGCAACTTTCTGTGCATGACCCCGGTGATCTTTCTGATACTCATCTGGAGGCAAAACAAAGTGACTCAGCAGAACTGTAATTACATTCGTCTTGCAGCCTGCTCTGTTTGTCCCCTGCCCGTGCACTCACAGAGAGAGAGAGAGAGAGAGAGAGAGAGAGAGAGAGAGAGAGAGAGAGAGAGAGAGCGAGCGCTACGCTGCCAATTCAATCAATGTAGGTTGACAGCTCAGTGCATCATGTTCTGTACTACTTTCAGCATGGCGTCACTAGGGCGCGTTTCCATTACCCTTCAAATTGCTTATTGAAAATACGCCTAATGGAAACGCGTCAATTTCGCAAAAACGGCCATGTACCATGTATCATGTATTCAGGCAATGCGAAAAAGGATTAATTCGCAAAACTGCAATGGAAACGGCTTTTTCGCATTTACAGGTCACATGGCGTATGTAAAAAGTCATATGATCATTCTTCAATGTACTATAACCTCCAATAAACACTTCATAAATGGCCGCGCTCCATTATAAGGGGCTTTCCCTACTATTAATGCTTAGACAATTTACACTGCACACGTCTGCAGTGCAGTGTGGCTCTGATATGGTCACTGAAGCTGATTACGGCCACGCAATGCTTGTGTTTATGTTTTTATACAGTCTATGGTTTATTCTAGCCGCGCCATGCACGTTTCTGAAGCGGCTCTCTTTGCTGCTTCTGTAAAGATACATGCATAAGCCTCCTTTGAATAAATATAGCCACAATCCGTCAAAATTCCACCAAAATCCGTTGCCATGATTTATCGCGAGAGGGAAAAGGTTACATTTAAGTCTCATAACATTGGTTAATGGAAACGCCGTTATTTCGCAATACTTTTTTATCGACATTCAGAAAATATCGCCAAAGTTTTGCGCAAATCTGTAATGGAAACGTGCCTACTGTTGGACAGAAGTACAATTATCAATCTAATACAATAATGTTCAGGGATTTAGGATGTTGTGAAATAAGGTGTGGTAAAAGCCCAACCTGTGATAAGAGCATTTAGCTGACCAATTGTTCTGACCTCTGTAGTTTCACTTCTTGGACAGAAGTACAATTATCAATCTAATACAATAATGTTCAGGGATTTAGGATGAAATAAGGTGTGGTAAAAGCCCAACCTGTGATAAGAGCATTTAGCTGACCAATTGTTCTGACCTCTGTAGTTTCACTTCTTTCACCATATCCAAAATCTTAATATCCTAATCAGATGATGAGCTGGATATTTCAATAAGGAAAATCAAGCATAGAGTTAGTTCTGACATCAGCTGACTCAGCTGATCCCCATCAACCTATGGGAATACGACACCTATCTAAGCATTCATATATAAGGTCCCTCAGTATTATCAGCAGTTTTCGCATTGCTCAATAGCTAATTACCCTCCTCCATCCCCAACTCCTCCTCTGTCAGTCAGAATTCAGCCTTCTGATTCTCCTTTGAATCAGACTAATTCTAAAATATATTCATAAAATTATTGAACTTAACAATATCTGCAATATATTTATGTTGGTTCTGTTCTGTTTACCCTGGGGGGTTATTGCTGCTCTCCCTGCTCTCATCCATGCTAGGCTGCATGGATGCGCAGGGAGTTCTTGCCCAGAACAGAACCATACCGCCAATCCAAACTGTATGCTAATTGTCAATCATCTTTGACGATAGTGGTCCTGACAGAAATCAAGTCTATCAAGGCTGAGGCAGTGCATTTGTAAAAATGTGTATTCCAAAAAGTATAAATATAAATGTGTGCATTTCTTTACACACACACACACACACACACACATATATACACACACATACATATATAAACTGAGAGTATTGGTATATTAATTAATTAACCATGTTTCATTTATCTATTATGAATAATGTATAATATTGTCTTAATTTTATGTTGTTGTTTTTTATTTAAGATTAGAGTTTGATCATTTTAATATATTAATAATAATTAATTCATTTAATTACTTTTAAGTCTTCCTGAGGCCCTCTGGGCCCTGGCTACTGATGATTGCTCTAGTCATATTAGTTGCGCTCTGAAAAGAGAATCCAGTACTGGTTAAATATACAAGCCTATGTTGCTTGCTAACAACAACAACAAAATCACAATGCACTGCTAATTAATTATTGGCTATTCTATGGCAGTTCCAGCAGTGGCTAACAGAGTCATGCTAACCAGCAAAACCCTGACCTCACATTTAGAACAGCACAAATGACAGTGCTTCTGCGACGATACAAAAGCACGTCTAATACACTGAAATGCAGCAGAGTGAAGAGAACAATTATCACGGGCTTCAGAAAAGATCATAAGGGGTGATTAAAAACATATGATTTCACAGCCACACCTGTTAGCTTCACTGTCACTACAGTCGGCAGCCATTTGATTTCCAATCAGTGAATAGTTTGGGTGTGCTTGAGTTCGCCTGAGTCACCAGCGGCTTCATGAGACACACCCTAAATCTACAGTCGGAGCCCTGCATTTCCTCACAGGAAGCAGGTCACTTCACTGTAAAAACACTGTTATTCAGCAATGATTGTGCACATGACTGAAATTTTATAGACTTTAATACATTTCAACTGCTAATTAATTATTGGCTATTCTATGGCAGTTCCAGCAGTGGCTAACAGAGTCATGCTAACCAGCAAAACCCTGACCTCACATTTAGAACAGCACAAATGACAGTGCTTCTGCGACGATACAAAAGCACGTCTAATACACTGAAATGCAGCAGAGTGAAGAGAACAATTATCACGGGCTTCAGAAAAGATCATAAGGGGTGATTAAAAACATGATTTCACAGCCACACCTGTTAGCTTCACTGTCACTACAGTCGGCAGCCATTTGATTTCCAATCAGTGAATGGTTTGGGTGTGCTTGAGTTCGCCTGAGTCACCAGCGGCTTCATGAGACACACCCTAAATCTACAGTCGGAGCCCTGCATTTCCTCACAGGAAGCAGGTCACTTCACTGTAAAAACACTGTTATTCAGCAATGATTGTGCACATGACTGAAATTTTATAGACTTTAATACATTTCAACCACACAGAACACCCTGCTAGGAGTGTAGTGCTGTGTCACTGTACTTACTTTCTTCCAAACTCTCGTGCCAAAGGTCACAACTGCATTACGTAAATGCAGTTGCGTAAATGTGGTTTTACAGCTAGGGTGTTCTGTGTGGTTGAAATGTATTAAAGTCTATAAAATTTCAGTCATGTGCACAATCATTGCTGAATAACAGTGTTTTTACAGTGAAGTGACCTGCTTCCTGTGAGGAAATGCAGGGCTCTGACTGCATAGCAACACCTTGGCAAGCACCACTGTATAAACTGCAAGAAAGAATGTTTACTATGTTTTTACCATTTAGACAATTTACAATTAGTCACTCTGTGCCGCAACCGATGAACAAACGTTTTGGTTTTGCAAACAGACTTAAAATATGTAAAAATTGAATGTAAATTGTTCTATATTTAGTATTTATTTTCTCAGATGAAACGGGTTGCTATGAAACCATGAAGTATCTTGTCCTGCAGTTGCTTAGCATTGTTGCTGACACAGCACTACAAAATTCCTCCCAGGAAGACGTTTGTACGTACAGTATGTGTGCTTTACGTAATGCAGTTGTGACCTTTGGCACGAGAGTTTGGAAGAAAGTAAGTATAAAAGAGGAGGTGGGAAGGCTAAGGAGGAAGAGAGAAAGTGAAAAGGGACAAAAGCACTTCGTCCCACACAGCAGAGTTGAGTGAAATCTACAGCAGCTAGTAGGAGGACACCCACTTCTTACATAACAGCTCTCCACCTCCACACTGTACAGAGAGCAGAGATTATTGCCTCACACAAGTTATCTATGCGTCCTCCTAACTGCTCCATGTCCGTCTATATCTTCCTCTGCTTACATTAGCTCTATTAATTGAATTGTTTAGAGACGTGATGATCTCTCGTCCCATCAAAATGAGTCGGTGGGAATCTCTAACCTTTCTAAACCCCACGGATGGGTATATGCCTATGGAAGCCCATTTCCACCACTGAATAAAAAATGAAAAAAAGGTAACTGTTACTTTTTATCTCACAAGGAGCTTGATTGACAGGCGATCTGACCAATCGTAACGCAGAATCCGCTATTGTGTCCAACCAACAAACCAGTGGATTTAAACTTGAAAAATGGTGTGACGTCTTTCCGCAGTTGAAATAAAATACCTTCTTATGTTCATTCATGTTTATTTCATGCTTTTACTAGTAAATATAAAAATATGATTGGTTCACGTGCTGCTTGAACTGAGGAGCTACAGTGATCTGACACGACACATTAAAGAGCCGCAGAACGTTATTTATTGTTTGAAATTCTTAAAATATGACAAAATTTAAAAGTTGAGACTTGTTTCTTATCAGAAGTAACCTGTTCTGTCTTGTCTGTCTGCAGGTTGTCAGTTTCCTCTTTGCTCCATGAGAAACATGGAACATGGTCTTAGTTTTCAAATGTTGTCATTTTGTAAGAAATTCAAACAATAAATATGGTTTTGTGGCTCTTTAATGGCTCTCTCATATTTACTTAAAGCACGAAATATACATGAATGAACATCAGAACGTATTTATTTCAACCGCGGAAAGACGTCAATACACCATTTTTCAAGTTTAAATCCACTTAATCTAGCTACTGTCCTGTCTGATCTGTTTATTGGACAAAAAGGCGGATTCAGCATTATGATTGGTCAGATCGCCTGTCAATCAAGCTTTTTGCGAAGGGACAATTGTGAGTTTACATCTTGAAATTTGAACATTTTTTCTCAGAACTGCGTGATTTCAACCAAACTAATGCTCTGTTTGTGTTTCTTTATAGTCTATTTCTCATGCCCTTCTCATCTCTGCATCCACCCATCACTTCAAATGGAGAGGTGATAGCCTACACATCCATGGAAACAGTACGAAAATATATCCATGATGAGACTATTGGAGCTGACTGAGCTCTTGGTTGTGACTCAGTCTGGGCAGGTTTGAACAAGACAAAAAAATACCACTGACGCTAATATCGCACCTTTAACATCAAGAGAAACTTTCACTAACACCTCGTGCAAGGCTGCAAGAGGATGAAGGTGATGAAGGTGTATAGGATGGATGCGAAGAGTGCGAGAGAAGGGACAGAATGAATTAAATTCAAAAAGCATGAAGGAACTATTAAGCCTAAGGCTAAAATAGCACATGCAAATACACATGCCCACATGCATGCATATAGTTGTGCGGTTAAGGTCCTGTGAGCATTCTGCACTTAGGTGCATTATTTATAGGGCAGGACTCATAGATGCAAGCATTCTTGCACAGAAACACACAATCTTTAAATGTTATTAGAAATTAAAGAATAAGTTTGCATATTTTTACCTTTGTAGTGTTACAATGTTGTATGTATTGTAAGTATTTTGAGATATAAACTTAAAATTCATACTTTTTTTCTTGCCATTCCAAGTTTTACATCTTGCAATTCTGAGTTTATATCTCACTATTCTGACTTTTTTCCTCACTATTGCAAGTTGGCAATATCTCACAATTTTGACTTTTCTTCTCAGAATTATTTATCTAAATGTTTGATATCTTGCAATTCTGACTTTATATCTCGCAGTTCTGAGAAAAAGTATCTTAATTGTGAGATAAAAAGACCAAATTACCATCATTCATTCGTTCGTTTATTTATTTTTTTTTATATCCCATGGCAGAAACCAACTTTCATAGTATAGTACACTAAACAATTTTTATTTCAATTAAATACAATTTTAAGTGTTTTGGTAACTCTTGAATTCATAAGGTATCATACACTATAACACCATACACTACAAATAAACAATAACTTTTATATAAATTAGATTACTTACAGTACATATAGACACACATATAAAACATGTAAAAAATAAATTAGTAAATATGCAAATTACTAGAAGTCAGAAAGAAGTTGAGATAGAAATGTTTTTGGTATTAATTTAATGCATCAGGTATCCATAATAATAATAATAATACCATAATCTGTATGTAACGCAATGTGATGTTTTTCCAAGTGCAACAATATCTTAATTGTGAGATAAAAAGACCAAATTACCATCATTCATTCGTTCGTTTATTTATTTTTTTTATATCCCATGGCAGAAACCAACTTTCATAGTATAGTACACTAAACAATTTTTATTTCAATTAAATACAATTTTAAGTGTTTTGGTAACTCTTGAATTCATAAGGTATCATACACTATAACACCATACACTACAAATAAACAATAACTTTTATATAAATTAGATTACTTACAGTACATATAGACACACATATAAAACATGTAAAAAATAAATTAGTAAATATGCAAATTACTAGAAGTCAGAAAGAAGTTGAGATAGAAATGTTTTTGGTATTAATTTAATGCATCAGGTATCCATAATAATAATAATAATACCATAATCTGTATGTAACGCAATGTGATGTTTTTCCAAGTGCAACAGGATTATTCAGCGAGGAAAAAATGTTGGACAACTTGCTTTTCTGTGAAAAATGGGCGTTCTTTACTAGAATGACGCTAGTTAGTTGGAGAAGAGGAATAGAAGAGGGATTTGTGATGTCATCCAAAAAGGAAAGTCATTCAAAAGTGGTGAAAACTGTTACATTTTGATTATGAGCATAAGCTATTTTTTTAAATAATTAATGGGTAGAAAGTATGTGCATTGAGAAAGTAAATAGAGTACATTTGAATGGGCTGTAATATTAACAAATGACGCAAGAAGAAGAAAAGAAAATATCTCTTTGTTGCTGTGTTAAAGCTGTGTAGTAGTGGATCCAGTGCTACATGCTCACCGACAATGATCACAATGGTGAAAGGACAGAAAACTAGAGTGCCAAGGGCCAATTACACCCTCTTCACTCCTACACACTCACACACAGCCATGCAGAGTACAAAATACACCCTCGTCTCATTCAATCAGATTGCCTACACAACTCCCGGAGCCCACCCACCTACGTAACTGCTACATCCCCCCGGTCTCCTCATTTACAGTGGGAAAGCAATAAGGTAATCAGTTCTCCAGGTCTGAGCACTTACAGCAGGGGCTTTGATGTATTCACTGAGACAAGGTTATTGTATTTTTCATATGGTAATTAGAACAGAATCTAATTTAAGTAAAGATGGATGACTGTGTTGAACCAGTGTAGTTAAACCGATCATGTTGGTACTGTGTGAAATGATAGAAATGCAAACGATTTAGTTCTGAGGAAAATTTGGACAGGGTGAAGTGCAACACTGACCATGTTTGAGTCTTTAAATGCAGTATAGCTTGGTGTTTTTACTTATGGGTGGGCGGATTGTTCGTTTCATGTGGAACAGCTCTTTTAACACCTCCATAGTTGCTACTGCATATGGATCTCTAAGACCACAGGCTTAAAAAAACTGAATAGACCTTCTGCAGGCTCAGAGGACAGTCATCAACCACCATGAGGGAAGAGTCAGTGCAGACAGAAAAGCTTGTTGTCCGTCTGCTCTCTTATTAGCCTTCTGTTTCTATATCCTAGATGAGTGCAGTGTCGTGTATCCATACACAAGCAGCCATTTTCAGCGAATGTCTTTGTTCCTCTCTGACAGAACACTGACGCCACATATTGATTCCCCTCAGGCGGTGTGACCATAAACACATGACCTGTGAGTCACGGTGACAGCACCATCACTGACAGACTGCTCAGTGCTGCTGCTGCTTCATTCACCAACACAGCACATTTCACTTACTTATATAATTACAACATTTGGTAACATTTCAATACGGTTTATATATACACAGGTGGCCAAAAGTTTGGAATAATTACGTTTAATTAAATTTAATGTTTCTAAAATAAGTCTCTTGTGCTTACTAAGGCTGCATTTATTTGGTCAAAATATACAGTAAAAACAGTAATATTGTGTGATGTTATTACAATTTTTTGAAGGGGCGGGGGGGTTCGGGAAAGGTCTTCGAGCCAGGATTCGAACTTAGGACGGCCGTAGCGCAACGCATGTCGGCACACTGCCCACAAGGCTATTGGCGCAGACCAAATATTATTACAATTTAAAATAACTGTTTTCTAGATGAATATATTTTAAAATGCAATTTATTCCTGTGATGGCAAAGCTGAATTTTCACCATCATTACTCCAGTCTTCTGTCTCACATGATCCATCAGAAATTAAATTTGCTGATTTGCTGCTCAAGAAACTTTTCTTATTTTTAATAATTTTTAATAATGTATGTTTAATAATGTTTCACATTTTTGCTGCTTAATATTTTTATGGAAGTTGTGGCACACTATCATTTAAAAGTTTGGGATTTGAAAAAAATTAATTAATACTTTTATTCAGCGCAACTTTGAGAGTAAAGACAATAATGTTACAAATAAATGCTGTCCCATGAATAAAAATCACAGTTTCCACAAAAATATGAAAGGGATAGTTCACCCAGAAAAATAAAAAAAATCTGTCATCATTTACTCACCCATATGTTATTCCAAACCTGTATGAGTTTCTTTCTTCTGTTGAAAACATATAAAGATATTTTCAAGAATGTTGGTAAATAAATAGTTGCTGGCAGTCACTGACTTTCATATTATGGAAAACCTTTGTTCATAACTGAGCACTTATATAATAATGGATCACCAATTACTAGAATATTAGAATGATTTCTGAAGGATCATGTGACACTGAAGACTGGAGTAATGATGCTGAAAACTCAGCTTTGTTATAACAGGAATAAATTATATTTTAAAATATATTCAAATAGAAAACATTTATTTTAAATTGTAAAATATATCTGTTCATATGTCATTCATTTGTTACTATGTCATGTCGTAATGTAAGAATATAAACGGACAGGAACGTGTCATGGATTCTTTCCTTCTACTTAGCCTCTCAACGGCTATATATATAAAACCAGTCTTAAGTCGCTGGGGTATATTTGTAGCAATAGCCAAAAATACATTGTATGGGTCAAAATTATTGATTTTTCTTTTATGCCAAAAATCATTAGGATATTAAGTAAAGATCATGTTCCATGAAGATATTGTCGTAATGTAAGAATGTAAACGGACAGGAACGTGTCATGGATTCTTTCCTTCTACTTAGCCTCTCAACGGCTATATATATAAAACCAGTCTTAAGTCGCTGGGGCATATTTGTAGCAATAGCCAAAAATACATTGTATGGGTCAAAATTATTGATTTTTCTTTTACGCCAAAAATCATTAGGATATTAAGTAAAGATCATGTT
>NW_015505337.1:445931-457795 GCF_001515645.1 Sinocyclocheilus grahami
ACTTAATTTTTTATTAGTAATATGCATTGATAAGAACTTAATTTGGACAACTTTAAAGGTGATTTTCTCAATATTTAGATTTTTTTGTGATGAATAATGAATAAATAAGGTGATGAATAAATCTCAATTTCGAAAAATGTACCCTTATGACTGGTTTTGTGAAATGGGGGCAAAAACAAAAGTGTTGCATTTATAATTTTGTTCAGTGTATATATACATATATAAAAAAATTATTTATTTTATTTTTATTTTTTTTCATGTGATATAGGTTGTTTGTGTGAGATTGTAGGACATGACATGACCTGCTGGAGTTTAACACATCACTTTTCAAAGGGGATTAAACAAGCCTTCTCCTCTGTGAGCGGAGCCTGGTCTTTGCCCATGCAGGATGTGTGTGAGAGACTGAAATCCTGCTTCTTTCTAAAATAGATGAGCTTCTGCTTTAAAACCAAGTAGGGTGGTTATATAGCTAAAATTCCCATTTTTTAAATATCTGAAAAATTACCTGTTTAATTTACTCCTTGTTTGTCCTTGAAGTCTTTCATCATTTCGGCAAAAAATTACACCAACTATGTTTTACTAACTACAGTCACTGTGAGTTATTCTGTGTTTAAATGGATGACTATACTTTAACCTGTTCAGACAAAGCTAGGATGTCAAAATGTGTCATACATTCAGCCCCACCCGGTTACTCAGTCTGAGAGTTACCTCACAGGAAATTGACTGTGGAGAGTAAAACAAGCTTCAGCAAAGTTAAAAGGCCTATTGTCTAATGGGAAATCTCAGGGTTTTAGGCTCTAGTGATGGCAGGCTAATCGTTTTTTCTCTGCTGAATTTTATTTATTATATTTCTTTCTACAAATATTAAAATTGTATTATACACTATAAATCAAACGTTTGGGGTAATGCACTGAAAATGCAGCTTCCATCACAATAATAAGAAAATATATTAAATTGTAACAATATTTAACTATTTTTTTCACATTTTTACTGTACTTTTGATCAAGAGGGCATAAGAGACTAAATCTTAGTGACCCCAAGACTGTTATTTTTTTCAATAAAAATTTGTGTCCTTAATATTTTAATATGAAGTAAACATTTTATAAAAGCAAAAATGCACTTGATGCCAATTGTGAATGAAGTCACAGTTAAATGGTTTGCAATGACAGCTTTGTAAAGATGTCCATTTTTTTCACATTTTTACTGTACTTTTGATCAAGAGGGCATAAGAGACTAAATCTTAGTGACCCCAAGACTGTTATTTTTTCAATAAAAATTTGTGTCCTTAATATTTTAATATGAAGTAAACATTTTATAAAAGCAAAAATGCACTTGATGCCAATTGTGAATGAAGTCACAGTTAAATGGTTTGCAATGACAGCTTTGTAAAGATGTCCTTTAGGCATGGTTATATTTACAATGTGAAACAGCCACTCCTGCTTTATTGTTTATGTGTAAGTGTATGTATTATTGTTATGTTCAGAATACTTTACACCTGAGCTGGGATTACAGCATCTTTTCTTTTCTTAAGAGCTGAACTCTGTACATTTTTGCAAAACCCAAACACATCCGGTATAGACTCAACTAGCCCTTAAAGGAACCAAAGCAATGCTCTAATTGGAGGAAACCCCGTGGCTACAAGTCAGAGTCTACGGGGCAACCGAACACATTCGTATCGGCCCGCCTCCATTCCCCGCGCTAATCAGCTATTGGATGATCATTTGAAGTATAACGAGTGACAGGAGGGAAGCGCGGCATCTGATTGGCTGACAGGCGGGATTAGCGACGTCCCACGGTAACACTTTCGATTGTCTTTCTCTACTACGTTTTTATTCCTAACCATCCAAGCTCAAAGGCTATCAATCCGGTGGAGTCAACCATTGATCGAGAGGTGAGATGCAGTCTAATATATTTTAGCTTTAAAGTTTTATGTTTATTTATTGTACAAGCTTATATTCGTATATACAATTTTGTATTGTTTCAATGGACGGCGTAATCGGTATAACCGCGCTGCTCGGTATAAACTGCGTCCATATCGATCAGAAAAAAGGGTTGCTTTGCTTATTACAATGTAGTAAACATGTATTTACCTTTTATATGGGACGCTTGTATTCTCCGACTGCGTATTTGTTATATATCTTTGTTGTCTAAAATAATAACGTATTGGACAAGACGAGACCCATCGCTGTTAAAGGCGGGTCGTCAAATTGCTTTTTTAAAAGATTTAAAAAATATATTTATGTAGCTATACTTTGATCTAGATAGAGCTATTTGTGGTACAAACTCAAATGTGTTTTAATATATGGTAATATGCATATCTGACTGCTGAGATTGTCAAATTAACGCTTTGTATAGTGAGCCAGTAACCTCATTGCTACGGAAATCAGGCTGGATTTCATTGATTCATATTGACTCCGTATGAGTGTGATCGGTGTATTGAACTGCAATGTCCTATTTTGTGTATTTAAGATGATGTTAAAACAGTGGGTCCACTTTAAATATATTTTAGTGAACAGGGCAGGGCTGTACGGATCACACTGACACAGAAGCTGCACACACACCCTTGTTCGTGTCTCCAAACCTAGTGACTTACCTACCTAGACAACATCTGTCGGAACGAACCCCACAATGCTGTTTTGGTAGGCAACTCACTAGGTTTTAAGACGAATTTTAGTATGTGTGTGGAGAATGAAAGTGTAAGATTCACACGGAACGGTGGTAGGGATTTTGAGTCATTTCAGTGATTCGAATCTTTTGAATCATTTACCAAAAAGATTTGTTCACGTGACTCTTTCTAATCGTTACGCCAGTAGGTGGCGACAAATTTGTATTTTAATATGAACGATTCATCGCATCATTTTATTAACTGGTTCTTTTCGTTCAATAGCGAGATATTCCAGTTTATTCAGTTCATTTATGACAAGACATCACTCTTAGAGATCCTCAAGGGTTCAAAACATTGATTCGTTCAGTAAATGGTGTTTTTGTTGATGAAATGCTCCACAACTTGCATTCAAAGGCTTGTGCTAAAATCAGCCTTTGAAGTCACGAAATAGCCACATGCTTCAAAAGGGAGAATCGTCAATGTATGGTAGTGAGCAGAATGATTGGTTCGCATAAATGATTCGTGACCACTATTCTCTAATCAATATATGGAGTCTGACTGTCATCATTATCTTCCTCTCAGCCTCTCCAGGGATTAAGCAGCGGTTCATT
Organism: Sinocyclocheilus grahami; assembly: GCF_001515645.1. Classification (NCBI taxonomy): domain Eukaryota; kingdom Metazoa; phylum Chordata; class Actinopteri; order Cypriniformes; family Cyprinidae; genus Sinocyclocheilus; species Sinocyclocheilus grahami. The sequence goes on from NW_015505337.1 coordinate 449,148, forward strand.
CCCCTCCATTGATCAGTCAAGTGTCCCATAGACCTAGAAACACTCACAGACTTAAAGAAAAGCAGCAGGATGGACAGAGCAGAGCTCATCCAGAAGGCAAAGCTGGCCGAGCAGGCCGAGCGCTATGATGATATGGCGACCTGTATGAAGTCAGTGACCGAAGCTGGGTCTGAGTTGTCTAATGAGGAGAGAAATCTGCTATCTGTCGCCTATAAGAATGTGGTGGGCGCCCGGAGGTCTGCCTGGAGGGTCATCTCCAGCATCGAGCAGAAGACCGAAGGAAACGACAAGAAATTGCACATGGTGAAGGAATACCGGGGGAAAGTGGAGTCTGAACTGCGGGATATCTGCAACGATGTGTTGGTGAGTTTACAACCCTCTGCGCACACCTTGGCAATATAATCGACATTGGCTAGTACATTTTTTTTGTTTACTCGCCAGACTGATATACTATTTTACACACACACACACACACACACGTTTACTTAGCTATCTAAGTGGGGACATTACATAGACTTCTATTGTTTTTATATACAGATAGTTATACACTTTTTAACCTAAACCCACCCCTAACCCTACCCCTCACAGAAAACTTTCTGCATTTTTACAATTTCAAAAGTTAAAAAAAAACTTTGTTTACTTTATTTTTATAACAGTTTTACAAATGAGGACATCCACAAATTGGGTTTTTTGCCGATTTTGTCAGGTTTTGCTCACTTTTGGGTACAAATTTGTCCACACAAAAAGTAGGTACACACACACACACACATGATTCCACCCAATCAGCTTATCTTTGTAAAATTGAACAGCTTCTTAAATAACTGAATGTGCACTCTTAACTTCAGCCAATCAAGCATTATATTATGATATTATGATAATTAAGCACTATTTAATGATAGAACTAGTGACTAGTAACCATGAATGAATGCATATTTGTTATTTTAACTGAACTTAGGGCTGGTGGTGGTGTTTAAGATATTGTTGGTCATAGGTAATAGTAAATATTATTAAAAGATACTACTACTATTATTATTATCTGCTGGGTTCATGAATATTAATCACGTTGTCAGCGTTCGCTGGAACTGATTTGCTGAAATCAAAACGGGGATGGTAATAGATGAGCACCAGCCAACGAGAGCTGATCGCACATTAGCTCCGCCCACTGCCGAGAAACCGGCATATCTTCTGGAGTACTACACAAAACCGCACGTCTGCGCCATTCATTAACACAGAGACACGCAGAATTCATATTTAAATATATAATATTTACAAATACTAGAGGGAGCGGGCCGCCCCCCTAAAATAATGGCAGGGGAAACACTGCATGATTGTCTGCTATAAATAAAATTAATTATTGTGTAAAATATATTTTAAAAATACTTCTTATTATGTAAAATGTATTATTATTCCAAGCTTATTTTATAATCTATAATCCTATTTATTATTTGATTATTTAAATCTCCTGTTTAAAAATAGGAAAATATAAGCGCTATAGTTGTATATAATTATACGCGATAAAGTTATGTATATATTGCTGTGGTGGAGCAGTTACGAAGTATTTTTCTTTTCAATACTTTCCAGCATTTCGGAAATAAATATGTATGCAAATTACACCGAAGTACAACAGTTAGCCTACCGTACGGTGTTCGGGAGTGCAAGGGTTTAAACACTGAGTTTTGAATTGATTTCTACTTGTAAACGCAGAGATGTGGATTCGGACGGCAATTAAATTACCACACGACCTTGGTGTTTGTCAAAAAACAGTAGGTAATTTGGCCAGGGATTTTTACGGGAGGGGTGAGAGATATACACCGACATACTGGATTCCGACGGCAATTAAATCACAGACTACCCCCTGTAAATGGTGATAATCACTTACGTCCCCATGAGAAACAATTACCGTCCAAGTCGGGCTTTAGTGTGGTTTATCAATGAATTAAATAAATACATCACTGTTTTAGAGCGAAGCATGGCACTGTTCATTTTCACACAAGCAGCTCATGAGCTGGTGTTTTCAGCAGAAAATCTGCTCCGAACACAAACTCATCTCTGCATGTGCTCTCTGTTTGGGTCACTTATATTGTGCTTTTTGGAACGCAATGTGCCATCTTCCCTAATAATGTTTGGCAAGTGCTTGTAAAACGGCTGTTGTGAACAAAAGAGAGTCTTCAAGGGCTTCTGGCAGTGTTTTGCCAAAATAACAGCTTGATGGTTTAATAATAAAAAAAGTAATTTTATAGTAATAATATTTATTTTATATGATTATGTAACCACATTTTTTGGCCATATTGTGCAGCCCTACACAGTAAACCTTGTCATCAAAAAAAATGCAATCACAATTAGGGTTGGGTATCGTTTTTTTTTTTTTTTGATACCGGTGCCAAATTGATACTTTTAAAACGGTTCCGGTGCCTGAACCGATACTTATTAAAAAATAAAAAAATAAAAAAACCCCCCCAAAAATGATGGATTGGCCATTAGAATAGAAATAGAATATAGAGTGCTAGAGTTAGAGGGTCAAATGAAAATGAAAGAGATGTGTTTTCAGCCGTTTCTTGAAAATATTAAGGACTCAGCTGCTTAGATTGAGCTGGGCAAGCCAAATTCTGTGGAAAAAACGCAGACTTGGCAACCCTGCATCCAACAAGAGCTACCGGAGTCAGCTTTGACTGATCACAGGTCGAGAATAAGGAGAGATGACTGACAAGACCATGCTGGAGTATTTGCTGCTCAACAGATTCTGAGCTCATTGACAAATATCTGATCTTGTAAGATGTGCTAACTTTACACAGAGTGCGTGTGATCGCGAAATCGAAAGTGAAAGTAAACAGCACAAATGCTCATTCAAAAATATTTAAATACTCCGCATACTGAGAGCGGCTCCCTGATGCGCCAAAATTATACACAATATTAGAATGTTTAAAGGAGTGGACATGAAAATCGCGGGAGCGAAACACATGTTGCGGGAGCAATGGTCAGAGATTCAGCGAGAGTGGGATTAAGAAAACAGAATACCGGACGTTTTGGGCAATTAAGAAATCCCGGCCCGACGCATTTTTGTAGGTCCAAAAAGAAGACATGTCCGGCGAAAAGAGGATGTATGGTCACCCTAATTTATAATCTATTGCTAATCGATGTATTCTTTTTAAAGGGGTCATATGATGTCGCGCTCCTCGGATGCTCTCATTTCCAGAGTTGTGCTTTTAAGTCAGAATGTGAAAACAACATGGACACTCACGTTACTACAAAGATGTGTTGGATTTGTATTATTAGAGTTTTCCGACTTGAGTTCACGTGCAGTTTCTCAGTCGGGAAATTATTTTTCACGTACGGTGCCAGTGATGATGCTTCTTACGTCCGTTTCGGAGAACCAGAGGACAAATATTTCAATCGATCGCTCAGGCATGGCACCGAAATCTGCGTTCTGATTCGGTTCTAGTACATACCGGTTACATAGGTACCGGTGCCATATTGGTACCGGGTTTCGGTACCCAACCCTAATCACAATTAATTATTTTCCCCAAATAGTGCAGCCCTAGTCTGTAATAAATACTAATATAAATCAGTATGCAAATGGATGTCTTTGCTCTTGGATTGATTTTGATTTTGAATTATTTTTGGCTTTTTGTTTGTTTAAACATACAATTTTGCTGAATTAATCACATTTTGAATATAAGCACAGAAATTATTTGACCATATATAAATGTATGTATCATATTAGTATATATTCACCACGTGTGTGTGTGTTACACATAACATGGTAGAGAATATGTCCTCTTTTCTGATGGAACAGCAGCCCAGTTTTGGCTCTCGCTGGAGACGAGGGTGTCTATATTAAGGGGAGCATGCACAGTCTTGCACAAGGACAGTCACCGTCTCATTATTTTTATATCTAGAATATGTCCAATTTGAAGCCATGCAGTTTGTATTTAATAGCTTTATGTAAAGCAAACCTACCATGATCTAATTGGTACGATGTAAAAAGAGAAGTGTTTCCTGATAGACACTTCCCACAGAAGAACGTGTTTGTTTATATAATCAAATCATGGCCCTGACTGTGATGAGATGATCAAAGTTCAGCAGTGGGTGTGTGTGAAGGTGCATTCAGGTGCAGTTTAGTAACGCTTTCCGAATGCCTGCTGGGTAATAGTGAGCTATGCTGTTCCTCATTCTCAATGCTTGTCCTACTGGTGGAATACTTTAGCCTTATCCACTCAGACACTTTGTTTCTTTAAATAAATGCAATAATGTTTAATGTTGCCTGAAGGAGGTTTGTTCTAAAAATGGATGTGGTTTATTTTCTCACAGAAAGAGCTGAAATGGTAGCTCTTATTGTGGTCTATTCATAGAGAAGACCATAATTCATTACTATTAGACCATGTTTTATGGGTGTTGTATAGACAATTGCTTTGTGTATTATTGTAGAACAATATTGTAAAATTCACTAATGTCTTATGTGGTGGTCAACCAATGTGTGTGTGTTTGTTTTTTCAATGGCAGATGTCAGTACTAGGGGTGATATCTAGGTGGCTTATATATGCATAATACAATTTAGTGACATCATGTGAGATATAGACAAAGTTGCAACCAATGTTAATTATATTAATTTTTTTATCAGTATTGGATAAAAATTGATCGGTATTGTTTGATATCGGATATTTCCTCTACGTTTACACATCTAACACTGTTATTAGTGTTTTAATCTTTAAACTACTACTAATAATTTAAAAGTAATCTTTAGCAAATCTCATTTGATTTTAGCGTTTCATTTTAATTTATTTAGACAAAATAGTATAGAATATTAAAGTGACATTGTGATTAACAATTAACAAAATTCTAAAAAAATAAATAAAAAAATCCCTATTAACATGGCGCAATCAGTCATTCATAATAGTTAGAATGTAGATGGGCGAATTTCCGTTTCAATTTCGGCCATTTATCATTTATCTGCCAAATACAATTAAAAATGTATTGGTTTTATCAGTTTCTACCTGGACTTCCAGAAAGTGCTTCCTGTGGAAATAGAAAATATTCACAATCAGTCGCTGTCTTTCTGGTAAGTCAGTGGTGCTGTTAGCAGTGGTTTTGCTGTAGTCCAGTCTGAACCCATGTAAGTGCTGAACTGTGTTTGTGCAGTGAGTCACGGCCGTTTCTGTGCGCTGCTTTAGCGAGAACTCCAGCTTGATTTCCCAGCTCCTCTGTGATGGCTGAGGGTGTGTCTGTGACTCATCTCACTGTTGAATCTGCTCTGGGATCAAAGTTGTTCCACACCCCCACCTGTCCACACTGCGTGCCACATGCTGCCAGCTCTCATACTCTCAGTAGGGAGGATTACACTCACTGAACAAGGGTTTCCTGCACTTATCAATGATTTATATTTGTTGAACATCAGGGGAATGCATAAAGACATTCGCCTGTGTGTGTTCATGATCAACAACTAAAAATATTGTTGTATTGAGTGTGACCATAATTATCTCAAAATGTATTGTATAATATGGTGGATTTGTAACAAAAAAAAAAGCACTTTCACTGTAGCTGGGATGAATTTAGAAACATAACTTCTCAGAAAGGGTTTTAGCTCCCAGAATGTACAGAAATTACTGTTTGCACACTCAATCCTCACTGAAAAGTGATTTCTCTAAATTATTTCCTTTTATAGAACCACCAATATTAAAGCTTAAACAAAGATGACTAGTTAATCTCACCTTTTTTTTAACCCAGTCAGCTGTTGGAAGTCTAGTCGACCATCCTTAGTATATTTTATGGTTCAAAAGTTTGGGGTTAATTTTTTTTTTTTTTTTTTAAGTCTTTATGTTCAGCAAAAGTCAAAAATACAGTTAAAACCATAATATTGTGTCTCCAGTCTTCAGTGTCACATGATCCTTCAGAAATCACTCTGATATACGGATTTGATAAAACATTTCTTATTATATAACTATTGAAAGTCAGTTGTGTTGCTTCATATTTTTGTGGAAATCGTGATCTATTTATTTTAGGATTCTTTGATGAATAGAATGTTCAAAAGAACATAAATGAAATAGAATCTTTTGTGATTACTTTTACTTTGAATAAGTGTTTTTAAAGTTTTTTTCCCCCCTCAGCTGTCCCTGAAAAGGTAATGCAAGTGCATCCACATAAATTAGGCTTGTCACAAAGATTGTTGACGAGATTTTGGATTTGGATGCTCAATTGTGTGCTATTTTATGTGCATGTGCTTTTAGTCTTCTCAGAAGCTTCTACATTTTTAAGCCAGCAATGGGATGCTGGAATAGCACTGACCTTGTTTCTCTGGATTGGTCATCAATGACTGGCATCTCTGTGCCGAGAATCCTTGACAAGTGTGAAGAATGAAAAAAATTCTCTGGCAGGACTTTCTAGTCAGGCAAGCAAGAAGAAACAGGCCCTCATGCCGGAGAATGTTTCTTACGCTTTTGGTTTTGTCTGTTTTGAAGCTTCTGGGTGCAGTTTGTACTCCTCAAGCCAAAACATTATTTAAAACATTAATTAAAGGGAAATTCTGTCATTTACTCATTTACTAATTTCGCTCCAAACCTGTATAATTTTTCTTCTGTGGAACACGAAAGGAGGCGTTTTGAAAAACTACAATGGAAGTCAATTGGCTTTCATTGTAAGGCCAAAAACATGTCATGTTCCACAGAATAAAGTAAGTCATTCAGGGTGAGTAAATGTTGACAATTTTTATTTTTGGGTGAACTATCCCTTTAATCACTGAGAGAGCAATAAAATATTGGACATCCTAGATTTGAATAAACCTCTGCTGATCTGTTTCCTAATGATTTCTGTTGTAACGTGTTTGTGAAGCAGAATGCTGTGAAGTGTAGGAGGATGGAGAGAAATATTAAGCTCTTGATGGTGTATTTTCTGACCTGTTCTTACCATAGCGTGGTAAGGAGTGGGTCATACCTTATGATGTTGTGTTGGCCTTTCTGTGGTAATCTGTCTCATCCTTGGTGTGGTGGTTAATCTGGTATTTACTCGTGCCTTAAAGCTGTTGCTTTCACTGAAACAGATTACTGCTGAAGCAGTCTTAGATGGGTAGACGGATGCAGAGATGGAGAGCTTCAGCTAGGGGCTAGTCTCTGAGACAGAGATTAAGCTTAATCATGGACTAAAATGAAGGAGGGATATCCCCTAAAACTGCTTTGAATCGGCATGGGTACGGCACTAACAGGAGGATGAGCTGATATTTAACCTGTATTTAAGGTCATTCTGCTAGTAATTTGCATGTTTCTTGTGGCCTAAAGAAATGACATGAAAGTGTCTAAATGTGGATTTCAAGCTTTTCCACCATTTAAATTCTTTCTTTTATTCTTCTTCTACAGGAGCTGCTGAACAAATATTTAATCCAGAATTCCACAAATCCTGAGAGCAAAGTCTTCTACTTGAAGATGAAGGGTGACTACTACCGATACCTTGCTGAAGTCGCTTCAGGAGACGACAAGAAAAGTAAGAATGCTTACTGTCAGATCAGCAGTCTTCCCCATGATTGTGTAGCCTAGTGAACCAAACTGAGAAACCATTTTGAAGGCTCAGGAAACCTTTGCAGGTGTTTTGAGTTGATTAGCTGATTGGCATGTCACCATATTCTAATTTGTTGAGATAGTGAATTGGTGGGTTTTTGTTAAATGTGAGCCAAAATCATCACAATTAAAAGAACCAAAGACTTAAACTACTTCAGTCTGTGTGCATTGAATTTATTTAATACACGAGTTTCACAATTTGAGTTGAATTATAAATAATAAATGAACTTTTCCACGACATTCTAATTTATTGAGATGCACCTGTATTCTAGTTTTTTGTTTTCTTCTTATTATTAGCTATTTATATGTGTAAGTAAAATTTTAAACATGTATAATATTTGCTAGGGATGCACCGATATGAAAATTTTGGCCGATACCGATAACCGATTATTCTTTATTTTTGAAAGCCGATAACCGATATGTTGGCCGATAAATCTATATCCAAATTGTTATATACTTTTTGAGAGCCTGATTACAAAAAAGGTCTCATCATTAAAAGCCACATCCCAAACACTTCAACATAAGCAGCCTAGTTTGAACGGTGTACATTTTAAAAATATTTTTACTCTCCCATTACCAAATTTAGTCATAAAAAAGTCTTACAAATAAATAAAATAATGCAGAAATAATGCAAACAAGTCACTGGACATCATTACACGTGTAAAGAATCAAAATGAATGCGCCATAGATCAATAAAACGGAATAGCCTCTGCACGGACAATAATTAAATGATTTTAATTACTAAACCATATTGTTGATGAAAATAATAAGAGAAAAATACAAGTGGTTGTTGTTATTAATAATATATCAATGATTTTGAAAAAGTAACAAATTAATACCACTGTTTTAAATAGCAGCCATTGAGCTGCAGCTCAAGCTGAAGCTGAAGAGCTGAATGAACACGGTAAACTGAAGCGTTTTGCTGGCAGCTTATTTAACTCAAGGAAATGCATCCTGAGATTAATATTAATACAACATAAACATAATATTACAACTTATATATGAAATGACAAATGACGCAGTTATTGCATGCTATAGTCAGAATGTGTGATCCTGTTGTGGATGCGCTCTTCCCATAACAACGCGCTGAAACACAACAACTAAACC
>NW_015505337.1:458169-462281 GCF_001515645.1 Sinocyclocheilus grahami
ATAGCACTCTGTGAACAGCCAGCTTCTTTGGCAATGAATGTTTGTGGGTTACCCTCCTTGTGAAGGGTGTCAATGATTGTCTTCTGGACAACTGTCTGATCAGCAGTCTTCCCCATGATTGTGTAGCTTAGTGAACCAAACTGAGAGACCATTTTGAAGGCTCAGGAAACCTTTGCAGGTGTTTTGAGTTGATTAGCTGATTGGCATGTCACCATATTCTAATTTGTTGAGATAGTGAATTGGTGGGTTTTTGTTAAATGTGAGCCAAAATCATCACAATTAAAAGAACCAAAGACTTAAACTACTTCAGTCTGTGTGCATTGAATTTATTTAATACACGAGTTTCACAATTTGAGTTGAATTATAAATAATAAATGAACTTTTCCACGACATTCTAATTTATTGAGATGCACCTGTATTCTAGTTTTTGTTTTCTTCTTATTATTAGCTATTTATATGTGTAAGTAAAATTTTAAACATGTATAATATTTGCATAACAATATTTATATTTATTGTAGTATTTATATTTATATATTTTTTGTTTTAATATATGTTTTTATTTGTTACAAAAGGTAGAAATTACAAAGCTAATGTAACTACCTGAATTCATCATAATTGCAATTTAAAAAAAATATTTCAAATATTACACTGATTAATGACTATGAACCCATTCAAAATGATTCTCAAATTTTTCTTGCATTTTCGACATTCTCATTTATGTTAGCAAGCTAGATAATGTAATATTTAAATCACAAATTTCAACAACAGTTTAGCAAAAACAAATGGCAAGACAAATGCATGTACAACATCAGCGAATGCAAGATTTAGTAAAATCAGCACTGGCCTGAAACTTCACCACATTATTGAGTGCTTCTTCAACATTTTTGTACCTGATATGAATTGCGAGCCTAACCAAGTATTTTATTTTTTTTACAGCAACCATAGAGAACTCTCAGGATGCTTATGAGAAAGCATTAGAAATAAGCAAGACAGAGATGCAGCCCACACACCCCATACGTCTGGGTCTGGCCCTCAACTTTTCCGTCTTTTTCTACGAGATCCTTAACTCTCCAGAAAAGGCCTGCGCCCTGGCTAAACAGGTACTTTTTAAATGACCATGCTTGCAGTATATCTTGAATTTCATGATATATAAACTTTACATTTTTTACGAATGTGTTTTTGTACAAATTTAGGCATTTGATGAGGCCATAGCAGAGCTTGACACGCTGAATGAAGAGTCTTACAAAGACAGCACTCTTATCATGCAGCTACTGAGAGACAACCTCACAGTAAGTAACGGCAGAGAAATTTATCTTTCTCACAGGTGATTCGATTTTTGAGGGCAAAGATGACCAGTTATGGTTTGATATAGTGGTGTGATGTACTGTCAAAACAGAGAGATGCAATTTAAGAGATCAGTCAAGGAGAAAATGGCCATTGTTTTCAGTGTTGTTATCATTAACAAACTATTAGAAACATTTTTGTTAATTTAAACATAGCTTAGATGAAAAGCTAACTAAAATAATAACATTGCCAACAGAAATAAAAATATTTAGAAATGTGATTAAAGGTAAACATTAAATTTATAATGAAAACTGAAAATCTAAAAAGTTTGGCTAGTTGAAAATATTAATAAAAACTATAATAGTGTATAATTAACACTAAAATAATACTGAATGTGTTCTGACCATGTCATATTCTCCTTTTCCACCAGTTATGGACATCTGACAATGCACCAGATGAGGGAGAAGGAGGCGAGGGAGGAGAGAACTAGACCGTGCGCTCCTTCAACAAAGAAAATGACCTTTTTACACATCGCCATTCCTTATCACTCCATGCCAGAATTCCTCCAGTAAAGATCAAACCCATGATTAATGAAGAGCTGTTCATGAAAAAAAATAAAATCATTTAGTCTTTTCACAGTGCAGCTTTTGGACAAGAAAAGAAAGATATTTGGGGAGAAACCCTGTTCCTTAGTTTGTTTGTCTTGGCCTTCCATAATGTGCAGTTTCTGCTGTAGAAAAGTATGACTAGTGTCATTTTATACAAACATAATCTTAAAGTAATAGTTAATGGAAAATAAATGAATAAATAAATTAAAAGTAAGGACATGCATTTCATCACAGGTAAGTCTGAGACTAAAAAGTAATTGCAGGGATATTAAAAGCATTTAGATAACCATATACACCTACTGTATCTTGTACTTCAACACTCTTACCTGTTTCACCTCAGCACTACCACGGGTTGTGCACTTCCACTGAAACCAGTGGTCAGTCACGCTTTAGATAGTTCAATATGGAAATTTAAAAAAGATACTTGTTGAAATGGCGTATGTTTCAAGCTGCATTTCAGATTTTACTTGGAAATATTAGCATCTGCAGTGATATGTAGTATCTGACGGTCCTCAGTTTATAAACGGTTTAATAATACATTTACTGTTTTTCCACTTGATTTTGGCCTGTTTAGTGTTCCCTTTGCTTTTATTTTATGGAAATCGAAATCATCCATTGAAATTTAAACCATTTGTAAGACGACTTGGGGCATATTCGATTTGATTTGTTTAGTAATGGGGTGTTAAAAGTGAAACTGTTTGGTTAGCAGTACCCCACTAGCTTGCAGACCAATTCTGACACAATCTGTGGGACAGTTTGGTAATATGGTTTTGATGGTCACGTATGAACGACCCACTCTAGAAATGAGTTTCACATAAGGCATGTTATGAATGATAGAAACCAGGAATGAGTATCTTTCTGATTCTGACTGCTAGTGGTGAATTTGTGTTGGTGGCAAATAACATTGCCTGTGTATGTCCAGAACACTGGAATGGGAATCAATTGACCATATGCACGGAGCGCTATTTAGAACTTCCGGATAAAGATAAGATAGCTCGTAATCTTTCAGTGAAGCTCATTTTATATGTGCTATATATAGGTAGAGACTCTCACGGAAACCTCTCCTGCCTCATTCTTATCAGAAACTGAGAAACAAAATAACTGCAACCCCGTAAATAATGATAGTGGAATTAACATACAGTTTCATGGTATTAAAGAACATATAATTTTATATGCAGAGTCTGGTAATCCCAGGAAAGTACCCAGACACCTAACTGTACATTTAAATGCTGACAAATAAACACTATGGTAACTGTTTAGGCAGTTAGGCTAATCTCTTAAACAACATCGTAATGGTGTTCTCGATAATCAATATCTTTACCTTCATAGCCATGAACACATTTTTAGAATCCTATACGATTTTAAAGCCTTTATTATTTCTCAACTCTGTGCAGTAAAATTCACTTTATTAAAGGTTCACTTTTCATTCATGAAGACGACATGAAGAAATGTGCCAAAAACGTGTCTCTTGGACGAAAAATAAAGACTTTTAAAGATGAAGATGAAAATGAAATGACCATTATTACCAGGAGATGGCAGCAGAGGATCACTCATTGGCTGCAGCTGCCATTTCAACTCCCTAGCTTTTTTCACGTCTTGCTTTTTGATTTATTATAAAATAAATATTATAACATATACTTTATCGCACTGAAGTATAAAGTATAGCAAGTGCAGGAAGTCACAAAGTCACTTGTCATTTAAAAAAACAAATAAGGCCAGGCAACAGCCTATAATGCTAAATTATTTAAATACCTATATAGTTAAATACAAATTAAATAAGCTGGTATAACAATTAAATAAAGCATTCAATATTTTAAAATGTTTAGATTTAATTTAATAACTACATCGTTTAAGTTTTATCCAACACAGACTTGTTGCTGCTGTAGTTTTGTTAGTCTGAATGACTTAATGCACAGCTCTATTTTGACATCGGCTCGTCAGATGATTCGTTCCGTTGCCACTCAATCATAGCAATGACTCCCGGCATGATTTAATGGATTCACTCGCATAAATTTAACATTCGCGGTTGCCATTCCTGAAACGTTATGCGTGGACGTTTGGTACTCTTAGACAAACAAAACTTTTCTTCAAATTGTGAATGGATTATGTAGAGAAACCGAGCAAACGGCGCTCCCCTTACGGCACAGTACAGGTGACCGGAAATGACTGAGCTGGCTTATCTAAAACCAGGAAGTAATCGTGCATATGGTCAATTGCCAT
>NW_015505337.1:463926-473420 GCF_001515645.1 Sinocyclocheilus grahami
AGAGACTCTCACAGAAACCTCTCCTGCCTCATTCTTATCAGAAACTGAGAAACAAAATAACTGCAACCCCGTAAATAATGATAGTGGAATTAACATACAGTTTCATGGTATTAAAGAACATATAATTTTATATGCAGAGTCTGGTAATCCCAGGAAAGTACCCAGACACCTAACTGTACATTTAAATGCTGACAAATAAACACTATGGTAACTGTTTAGGCAGTTAGGCTAATCTCTTAAACAACATCGTAATGGTGTTCTCGATAATCAATATCTTTACCTTCATAGCCATGAACACATTTTTAGAATCCTATACGATTTTAAAGCCTTTATTATTTCTCAACTCTGTGCAGTAAAATTCACTTTATTAAAGGTTCACTTTTCATTCATGAAGACGACATGAAGAAATGTGCCAAAAACGTGTCTCTTGGACGAAAAATAAAGACTTTTAAAGATGAAGATGAAAATGAAATGACCATTATTACCAGGAGATGGCAGCAGAGGATCACTCATTGGCTGCAGCTGCCATTTCAACTCCCTAGCTTTTTTCACGTCTTGCTTTTTGATTTATTATAAAATAAATATTATAACATATACTTTATCGCACTGAAGTATAAAGTATAGCAAGTGCAGGAAGTCACAAAGTCACTTGTCATTTAAAAAAACAAATAAGGCCAGGCAACAGCCTATAATGCTAAATTATTTAAATACCTATATAGTTAAATACAAATTAAATAAGCTGGTATAACAATTAAATAAAGCATTCAATATTTTAAAATGTTTAGATTTAATTTAATAACTACATCGTTTAAGTTTTATCCAACACAGACTTGTTGCTGCTGTAGTTTTGTTAGTCTGAATGACTTAATGCACAGCTCTATTTTGACATCGGCTCGTCAGATGATTCGTTCCGTTGCCACTCAATCATAGCAATGACTCCCGGCATGATTTAATGGATTCACTCGCATAAATTTAACATTCGCGGTTGCCATTCCTGAAACGTTATGCGTGGACGTTTGGTACTCTTAGACAAACAAAACTTTTCTTCAAATTGTGAATGGATTATGTAGAGAAACCGAGCAAACGGCGCTCCCCTTACGGCACAGTACAGGTGACCGGAAATGACTGAGCTGGCTTATCTAAAACCAGGAAGTAATCGTGCATATGGTCAATTGCCATATTGCCAATATTAGTTCTGTTCAGTACTTTTTAATGCATTGTGCACAGGTGTGTGGTTATCCAGAGAGTGTCATTATAGATTTGACCACTATTATATGTTTTGTTTCTCCTTTATGTCTTTTATTCTAGTGTGTATGCGATTATGATTTTTTTCCCCCTCCTTTTTTTTATTTCCCATGAATTTTTGTCTCACAAAAGCCTTGTGAAAATGTTTTATGCCCTATGTATGTTATGTAACATGCTTAATTACATTTTATAAACCAATTAACTGTGTTGTGTTTTTTTTTTTGGGATGCCAAACATGTAATTCAAACCTCAATCCTTCAAAATAATTTTTTTATATATTTTAGTAGTAACATATGCACTGGAAAAAGGCAGGAAGATTTGAACTTATCAGTGTTCTTGGATAAGGTTTTCAGTTTCATGCATATTTTAAAATAGTTATTAGTGTGTGTGTATATATATATATATTAAATACAATATTCGACCACTATTATATGTTTTGTTTCTCCTTTATGTCTTTTATTCTAGTGTGTATGCGATTATGATTTTTTTCCCCCTCCTTTTTTTATTTCCCATGAATTTTTGTCTCACAAAAGCCTTGTGAAAATGTTTTATGCCCTATGTATGTTATGTAACATGCTTAATTACATTTTATAAACCAATTAACTGTGTTGTGTTTTTTTTTTTGGGATGCCAAACATGTAATTCAAACCTCAATCCTTCAAAATAATTTTTTTATATATTTTAGTAGTAACATATGCACTGGAAAAAGGCAGGAAGATTTGAACTTATCAGTGTTCTTGGATAAGGTTTTCAGTTTCATGCATATTTTAAAATAGTTATTAGTGTGTGTGTATATATATATATATTAAATACAATATTTTCACCCCAAACAGTGGTTTGGTATTCTTAAATGCTACTTTTCACATTTTCAGTTTGTTTAATAATTATTTTAATTAATATTTTAACAGCACGCCATACAGTGTGGCAACCATATTTTTGCTTACTTAAAAAAAATCCTGTTAATTACAAGTTTATTTACTCTTAACTTTTACCCAAATACTACACTAAAGATAGAATATGTAGACACTATAACTCGCATAGTATTATACATACTTTAGCACCTTCAGTTGGATGTGAGAAAAAAAATTACATCTTTTTATCATTACTTAAAATAAATAGGGACGCAAACACTGAAAATAGGATTCACAGTTTTAGTTGTGCAGAAGCTTATATTAAAACAATAACATAATGTGAAGTAAAAAATAAAAAAGGCTAAACTTCTATATAAGAATATACTTAAATGCTGGGGGAAAGAGCCTTATTTTCAGTTTCATGCATATTTTAAAATAGTTATTAGTGTGTGTGTATATATATATATATTAAATACAATATTTTCACCCCAAACAGTGGTTTGGTATTCTTAAATGCTACTTTTCACATTTTCAGTTTGTTTAATAATTATTTTAATTAATATTTTAACAGCACGCCATACAGTGTGGCAACCATATTTTTGCTTAAAAAAAATCCTGTTAATTACAAGTTTATTTACTCTTAACTTTTACCCAAATACTACACTAAAGATAGAATATGTAGACACTATAACTCGCATAGTATTATACATACTTTAGCACCTTCAGTTGGATGTGAGAAAAAAATTACATCTTTTTATCATTACTTAAAATAAATAGGGACGCAAACACTGAAAATAGGATTCACAGTTTTAGTTGTGCAGAAGCTTATATTAAAACAATAACATAATGTGAAGTAAAAAATAAAAAAGGCTAAACTTCTATATAAGAATATACTTAAATGCTGGGGGAAAGAGCCTTAACTAATTTTGTTTCACTTTTAAAATCAACAAGATTCAGTTTGGATACATTTGCCATATGTATTTGAAGATATTGCCACAATAAATTAAATATATACAATCGATTTCGTTACTCAGGT
Source organism: Sinocyclocheilus grahami (assembly GCF_001515645.1). Classification (NCBI taxonomy): domain Eukaryota; kingdom Metazoa; phylum Chordata; class Actinopteri; order Cypriniformes; family Cyprinidae; genus Sinocyclocheilus; species Sinocyclocheilus grahami. The sequence goes on from NW_015505337.1 coordinate 467,059, forward strand.
GCAGGACTTTTATTATGAAATGTTTCTAAACGACGACCAGGAAGTACAAACTACGTCAGTACATTACCAGTCGTTGATTTCGCGTTCACGTTGGATTGGATTTAAAATGTTTAATAAAAAGCCGCGCAGAAATTTCAGGCAAAGGAAAAACGAATCCAGTGATGAAGATGAGAATGAAAAGCTCAGCGGTGGTGATAGCGGAAAGGAAACGGAGAAAGCGAATTCAAAAGCGGATTCGCCGCGAAGTAACGTTAGTCCAAAGGCTCGCGAGTGCGACTCTAGTGATGCTGAGGAGCCCTCAGTCACTGCACTCCAGTCCAAAGGCACAAAACACCATTCAAAGAGCAATAAACTCAGCTTTCTTGATGAAAAAGACTGTGAGTATTTTATTACAACCTCTCATAAGCACTAAATAACTAATAAGATTGGTTTTAACGACGAAACTTGACTCTTACAGCCACCGAGGAAAGATTTACAGTGAAACGTTCAGTCAACAGAGAAGTTGTGTTCCAGGCTCGGAAAAAAGATGGTTCTCCTGCACCGTTAACAGGCTCCCAGGGTGTGTCTGTTGTTTTAATAACGGCATAGTTCTGCAGATTGGATTATGATCAATAACACTTAATTTGTTTCAGTTAAGAAGAGTAAGGATGTCAGTGTGCAATCTGACAGTGATTCTGATTCCTCGGTGGAAGACATTCCTCCTGACAGCGATGATGGAAGCTCTTCTACCATGTCAAGTTCATCTGGGTCTTCAATACCACAAAGAGGTTTGACTACAATCATTAACGTTACCCTCTGGAATTCCTCACTTGTGATATTTTGTTAATCTAAATAATATTTATTCTGCAATATTTTGTATTTTGAGGGGTTTTCATGCTACTAAAAATATTCATTTCTAATTTACACACCATTTATTTCTGTATAAAATAAAACAAATATTAGGAAATTCATATTATTTTAAGTTGATACAGTTTAACCCATTTAACCTTTTCTAATAAATTTTCCTTGTGTGTTCAAATTGTAAGTAGCACAAAACGTTTGTACTTTTCCAAAGTATAAATTTCATAATGTTAGATTTTTCTGTTTAAGTGACCAAAGACCACCAGAGAGTTAAAGAGATAGTTCACCCAAAAATTAAAATTCTGTCATTAATTACTCACCCTCATGTCGTTCCAAACCCATAAGACCTCCGTTCATCTTCGGAACACAAATTAAGATATTATTGATTAATTCTGAGAGCTCTCTGAGCCTCCCATAGACAGCAAGGGTACTACCACGATCAAGGTCCAGAAACGTAGCAAGGAGATCGGTAAAATAATCCATGTGACGTCAGGGGTTCAACCGTAATTTGACAAAGAACGCAAAGAAAACAAAAATAACGTCTTTATTCAACAATTCATCTCCTCCGCGTCACCCTGGTGCCATTTTGGAGAGTATCCACTGAACGCAAACAGCGTATGTTGTTCTGTGTCGGCTGCGTCAAAGTGTAAACAACGTAGAAAACGTATCCACGTGGAGCAGCTGACACAGAATAGCATATGCTGTTTACGCTCAGTGGATACTCTCCAAAATGGTGCTGCGGTGACGTGGAGGAGACAAATTGTTGAATAAAGTCGTTATTTTTGTTTTCTTTGCGTACAAAAAGTATTCCCCTAGCTTCGTAAAAAATTACGGTTGAACCCCTGACGTCACATGGATTATTTTACCGATCTCCTTGCTACGTTTCTGGACCTTGATTGTGTTACTTACATTGCTGTCTATGGGAGGGTCAGAGAGCTGTTAGAATTAATCAAAAATATCTTAATTTGTGTTCCGAAGATGAACGGGGGTCTTACGGGTTTAGAACGACATGAGGGTGATTAATTAGTGACAGAATTTTCATTTTTGGGTGAACTAACCCTTTAAGCAATAGTTCACTGAAGTATGTAATTTGTCATTATTTACTCACTAACACTTAAGTCTGGTTGTTAATGTCATTATTTGTTAAATGCTGCAGTCGTCGTTCCTGATGCGAAAAAGATTCATGCTGCCAAAGAGAAAAGGAGACAAGCCAGAGCCCAGCAAGATTACATTTCACTGGATTCACCCCGAACTCCTGGAAGCCTACAGGAAGAAGATCCGAGCAATGGAGAACAAGACAGTGACAATGAGCTGGACGATCATGAGCGCAGAATCGAGTTTGCACCCAAACCCAAGACTCTGAGAGAGCGAATGGCTGAGAAGATGGGTAAGAAACATGTGCTGCTGCAGTACTTGTGTACAGTGGGTACGGAAAGTATTCAGACCCCCTTAAATTTTTCACTCTTTATTATATTGCAGCCATTTGCTAAAATTATTTAAGTTAATTTTTTTTCCTCATTAATGTACACACAGCACCCCATATTGACAGAAAAACACAGAATTGTTGACATTTTTGCAAATTTATTAAAAAAGAAAAACTGAAATATCACATGGTCCTAAGTATTCAGATCCTTTGCTGTGACACTCATATATTTAACTCAGGTGCTGTCCATTTCTTCTGATCATCCTTGAGATGGTTCTACACCTTCATTTGAGTCCAGCTGTGTTTGATTATACTGATTGGACTTGATTAGGAAAGCCACACACCTGTCTATATAAGACCTTACAGCGCACAGTGCATGTCAGAGCAAATGAGAATCATGAGGTCAAAGGAACAGCCTGAAGAGCTCAGAGACAGAATTGTGGCAAGGCACAGATCTGGCCAAGGCTACAAAAAAATCCACTGAACGCAAACAGCGTATGTTGTTCTGTGTCGGCTGCGTCAAAGTGTAAACAACGTAGAAAACGTATCCACGTGGAGCAGCTGACACAGAATAGCATATGCTGTTTACGCTCAGTGGATACTCTCCAAAATGGTGCTGCGGTGACGTGGAGGAGACAAATTGTTGAATAAAGTCGTTATTTTTGTTTTCTTTGCGTACAAAAAGTAATCTCGTAGCTTCGTAAAATTACGGTTTAACCCCTGATGTCACATGATGGATTATTTTACAGATCTCCTTGCTACGTTTCTGGACGTTGATCGTGTTAATTACATTGCTGTCTATGGGAGGGTCAGAGAGCTGTTAGAATTAATCAAAAATATCTTAATTTGTGTTCCGAAGATGAACGGGGGTCTTACGGGTTTAGAACGACATGAGGGTGATTAATTAGTGACAGAATTTTCATTTTTGGGTGAACTAACCCTTTAAGCAATAGTTCACTGAAGTATGTAATTTGTCATTATTTACTCACTAACACTTAAGTCTGGTTGTTAATGTCATTATTTGTTAAATGCTGCAGTCGTCGTTCCTGATGCGAAAAAGATTCATGCTGCCAAAGAGAAAAGGAGACAAGCCAGAGCCCAGCAAGATTACATTTCACTGGATTCACCCCGAACTCCTGGAAGCCTACAGGAAGAAGATCCGAGCAATGGAGAACAAGACAGTGACAATGAGCTGGACGATCATGAGCGCAGAATCGAGTTTGCACCCAAACCCAAGACTCTGAGAGAGCGAATGGCTGAGAAGATGGGTAAGAAACATGTGCTGCTGCAGTACTTGTGTATATTAAAACACTGAAGTAGATCTCGAGATAGATGACATGTTCTGTGTTTGTTTTCTGTAGGTAGTGATAGTGATGAGAGTTTTTCTGACAGCCAGGAGGAGGAAGACCAGCAGATATGGGAAGAACAGCAAATTGGAAAAGGAGTCAAAAGACACCAAGTGAGACCCTCCACTGTGACATGAAACCTCAGTTAATGTCCTTGAGCCATTTTGGATTGTAAATAACATAACTTTAACTTGCTTTTTATTACACACTGCTTCCATAGTGTTTCAAGGACCTTTCCTTGTATTCTCAGAAGGAATGGCAGGCTCCTAGACCAGCCCGACAGAAGAAAATGGACATCCCCGAAACACTTCCACCAGTCAGCATTGATGTCATTAAGAAGAGAATCGTTGCAAAGTAAGCTGCGGAAATGCATTGGTTTTATACGTGTGTAGCCTAAACTATAAATATAAACTACTGTTCAAAAGATTTGGGGTTTTACCTATATCATATTATTATTTAGTTTATATATTATTTATTATTATACCTTTAAAAAAAAAAAATTACCTTTGTTGAACAAGGATGCATTCAATTGATCATATTATTTTACATAATATGTGTGTATTGTCACTGTATATTGATATGTATATATTAGTGCTGTCAAAATTAGTGCATTAATGCAGGTGATTAATTTATCCAATTTAACGGCGTTAAAAATATTTAACACAGTTAACGCATGGGCGGGGCTTGGGTTGGCCACCCCACTCACAACTGCTGCTTCCGTCTCTTTTTTCTTGACAAGAATTGCATCAGATCTGTCACGTTCAGCAGCGGCAGCTCTTAAAGTCATAGCAGCCAAATAACCTAATAACCTAGCTGCTGTGATGTCTGTTAATCAAAAAGCAAAAAGAAAACATCAATAATTTTTGTAGCTTTAAAGGTGCCATAGAATGCATTGATACAGTATTTTAAATTGTTCTCTGATATATACATAGAAGGTATGTGGCTTAGGTAAGGGCAAAACATCTCCAGAAACGGTTTTACATGTTCATTTACAACCCTAGAATTTGTCCCTAGAATGAAATGGCCTGTTTTTACCTTATTTGGAAGGGTCATGACTCATGAATAATAATGTTCAGCTCTGCTCTGATTGGCTGTTTCACAGTGCGGCTCAATGTTGAGCTCTGCTCTGATTGGCTGTTTCACAGTGCGGTGGGTAATTATACCATATATAAAATGCGGGCATCAGGGAGCCGCTATTAATATATTTGAATGCACGATCGCTTTTTACTTTCACTTTCAAGATTTGCGATCGCACGTGCTCTGTGTAAACTACAGCGGCAGTACTTACCACACATTTTACAAGATCAGATGCTTGTCAGTGGTGCTCAGGATCTGTAAATCATCCGCCATCATCCTCAGTCAACTCTCCTTACTCTGTTTATGTGGTAAGTGAAATCTTATGTCCTGTAACAGGCTACCGCTAGCAAGCAGCTAACCATGTCCCTTTAGTGGCTCGCGTTATTTGTTTTCCGTGCCTTTCTGCATACAGACACCAACAGCCTGGAACATAACATTTATTTCCATGATCTGCCATTTTCGCTATTATCCTCGCTTGTTTCTTCACAATACCTGCAGAACTTCTGATGATTCGGCTGTGCAGGTTCGGCAGGCGGCTGGCCATAGAACATGGGCGGGTATATGCAAATGTTGGGGACGTAACTATTAGTAATCCCGACTGTAATGTCGCAGTCGGTGTTATGTTCTGATTCGCCTATTTTTCAGTGGTCTTTTGCATGCACGAGATTTACATAAGAAGGAGGAAACAATGGTGTTTGAGGCTCAGGGTACGTCATTTCCATGTACAGAACTGTTATTATTCAACTATGCCAAGGTAAACACAGTTTTCCATTCTATGGCACCTTTAAGGATTCATCTGTATTTAATTTAATTTAGTGTTTGATAACTTTATTCAATTTCTGTGTACAGTGTCTCACAGAAGTGAGTACACCCCTCACATTTTTGTAAATATTTTCTTATATCTTTTCATGTGACAACACTGAAGAAATGACACTTTGCTACAATGTAAAATAGTGAGTGTACAGCTTGTATAACAGTGTAAATTTGCTGTCCCCTCAAAATAACTCAACCCACAGCCATTAATGTCTAAACCGCTGGCCACAAAAGTGAGTACACCCCTAAGTGAAAATGTCCAAATTGGGCCCAAAGTGTCAATATTTTGTGGGGCTGCCATTATTTTCCAGCACTGCCTTAACCCTCTTGGGCATGGAGTTCACCAGAGCTTCACAGGTTGCCACTGGAGTCCTCTTCCAGTCCTCCATGACGACATCACGGAGCTGGTGGATGTAAAGAGACCTTGCGCTCCTCCACCTTCTGTTTGAGGATGCCCCACAGATGCTCAATAGGGTTTAGGTCTGGAGACATGCTTGGCCAATCCATCACCTTTACCCTCAGCTTCTTTAGCAAGGCAGTGGTTGTCTATTTCCCCAAACACAACCTCTGGATATGACGCCGAGCACGTGCACTCAACTTCTTTGGTCAACCATGGCGAGGCCTGTTCTGAGTGGAACCTGTCCTGTTAAACCGCTGTATGGTCTTGGCCACTGTGCTGCAGCTCAGTTTCAGGGTCTTGCAATCTTCTTATAGCCTACGCCATAGAGCAACCATTATTTTTTTCAGATCCTCAGAGAGTTCTTTGCCATGAGGTGGCATGTTGAACTTCCAGTGACCAGTATGAGAGAGTGAGAGCGATAACACCAAATTTAACACACCTGCTCCCCATTCACACCTGAGAC
>NW_015505337.1:473705-476082 GCF_001515645.1 Sinocyclocheilus grahami
CTGTTATACAAGCTGTACACTCACTACTTTACATTGTAGCAAAGTGTCATTTCTTCAGTGTTGTCACATGAAAAGATATAATAAAATGTTTACAAAAATGTGAGGGGTGTACACACTTTTGTGAGATACTGTATTTCCTACTTGCTGAAGGGCACAGGTAGCTAAATATGGAATTTATTATAATGGGTTTATGTGAAGATTGTTTTATGTTCACTTAAATTAGAAGTTCTTTTTTTAAGTCCAATAAATGTTAAAATGCATAGCTGTCAATTATACTGTAGTGCTGAATGGCTATAGTCATTGGTTAAATATTTGGAAAAATAATTCAGATATCAGTAGAATTGGCATCAGTGATACCTGCCTTCAGTCATAAAAAAGATGCCATTAAACAAGTATTAAAAATATACTTTGTTGTTTCTACATTAATTTGAGGATTGAATGTGAAATAATTGCAATATAAAATTATATTTAAAAACTTAATGTTAGGTGGGATTAATCACGATTAATTTCATTAAAAAATGTGTGATTAATTAATTTTAATCAACAGCACTAGTATATATAAACACACACACACATGTATGTATTTAAGAAATATTTTGCATATATATATATTACATACAGTGCCCTCCATAAGTATTGGAACAGTAAATACAAAATTGCTCTGTTTGCTGTGGAGTCAAGACATCTGCAAGTATGATTAAAAGATGACAATGAGACAAAACTACAGAATGTCACATTTTATTATTGGGTGTTTCAACACAAATGTTTTACCAGCTAAGAAGATCAGCACTTTTAGAGTTCATCCCACTATCTGATGTGATAATAAATATTGGAACAGTTGCCTCACAGATCTTTCTGAGTGATAAGCTGTGTCCTGCTGCATTAATTCTTCAGATATTAAAAGCAGGGAATGTGTCGTATCAGTTATACCCATTGCTTCTGCATTCTGAGTCTTGCAAACGATGACGACACACACAAACCAGGATGAAGACGAGGGAGCTGACTCTGAGAGAAAAGCAAGCAATTTGGATGCTAAAAGAAAAGAGGAAGTCAATTAGAGTTACAGCAAAAACAACGGGCATGGAGAAATCAAGAGTTTGGAGACCACCGGAGACATCAGCAGCCAACAATGACCTGATCAGCTGAGAAAAACAAGAGTAGTTGATGACAGATAAATCATAAAAACTGTGAAAATGAACCCTAAAATACGTGTCTGTAAAATCATCAACAACCTCCAGAAAACTGGGGTGATGCTCTGACAATCTACTGTCCACAGGAGACTTTGACACAGAATTACAGATGCTACAAACACAGCAAGATGCAAACCTCTGACCAGCAAAATAGAAAGGCAAGATTAGAGTTTGCAAAAGCCAGTAGAGTTTTGGAACAGAGTTTTATGGACCGATGAGACAACGATTAACCTTTATTTAAGTGATGGGAAAGCAAAAGTGTGGAGAAAAAGGGAACTGCAAATGATCCTAAGCATCATTTCCAACTGCATCTGGGATGTGCAAGGAATTAAAAGCCAGTAGAGTTTTGGAACAGAGTTTTATGGACCGATGAGACAACGATTAACCTTTATTTAAGTGATGGGAAAGCAAAAGTGTGGAGAAAAAGGGAACTGCAAATGATCCCAAGCATACAGCCTCGTCTGTAAAGCATGGTGGATGGGGTGTCTCTGGAACAGGCCCATTCAATTTTATGATGACTTAATGCGTGATGGCAGTAGCAGAATGAATTTGGAAGGGTACAAAACCATCTTGGCTACCAATATTCAAGAAAATATCACCAGACTCATCAGAAAGCGCTTTATATTGCATTGGGACAATGACCCAAAACACTCTGCCAGTTCAGTCAAGGAGTTTATCAGGGGGAAAAAATGTAAAGTCTTAGATTGCCCAAATTAATCTCCAGATTTAAAACCGATTGAACATGAATTTCACCAGCTGAAGAGTAGACTAAAGGCAGAAACTCCCCAAAACAAGCAACAGTTGGAATTGGCTGCCTTAAAGGCTGGGAAAAGCATTTCCAAGGATGAGACCAAGAGTCTGGTGATGTCTATGGGTCGCAGACTCACTGCTGTGATCGCACGCAAGGGATCTGCAACAAAATAATAGCTTTTAATCTTTTACATTTGCCTTAAGTTCAACTGTCCCAATACTTATGCTCACATCAGATAGTAGGATGAACTCTAAAAGTGCTGTCCTTTTTATTTGGTAAAACATGTTGAAACAGCTAATAATAAAATGTGACATTCTGTAGTTTTGTCGCATATTCATCTTTTAATCATATTTGCAAATGTCTTGACTCCACAGCAAACAGAGTAATTTTGGCTTTACTGTTCCAATACGTATGGAGGGCACACTGTATGTATATA
>NW_015505337.1:477326-537875 GCF_001515645.1 Sinocyclocheilus grahami
TATATATATATTTATATATATTACACACATATTTCTTATATATACATTTAAACAAATACAAAAAATTCTCCAGATTAGATCCGCTGAGGGAGGTGCACAGGGCACGGGAGGCGGAGCTAAGGAGGATGCAACTGGATATGGAAATGGCCAAGAGCTCATTGGAGAGCCTTGAAAACCATGCTGCAGATGAGCAGCTGCGGTTCTACCGTACCATGAATGTATTCTCACGGAACCTACTGGAATGCCTGTCTGAGAAGGTTAATCTTTGCTAAATTAACCATGTACATAATTGAATATAACTATATACAGTTTATAAAGTATTGGCGGTATGCTTTATTTTTCAGATGGCTTTAATAAACTCCGTTGAGCTGGACATGCACAGTCTCTATATTGACCAGGCAGAGGCGCTGATGAGTCAAAGAAGAGAAGCACTACAGGAGGAGTCTTCACTGATTCAGAAGTTAACCTGTAAGATTACAACTGACTACTGCCTTGTAGTATGTAATATTTTGTAGAGGACACTTCACATCTTATGCCCACTCATGTGATTATAATGGTCATATCTTCCATCTATCACAGGACTAAATGCACATTCATTCATATAATATTGTGTATTGTGGCTGTCTCATAGATAACACTGATTCACACAGCAATGGTGACACAACCGGAGGCTCTAGCCCAACTTGGCAGAGGTGAGATGGATTACTATATTTGCACTTTCACCGTTGCTGACTGTTATTGCTGTAAATACTGCATACGCTAAGCCTGACATTTTGAAACTGTATAGATTACAGCCTTTGGAGGCTTTCTGAGATGCTCATAATCTGTAAATTACAGCTGTCAAAATCATTTATCATCAGTTGTTCAATTCCCTATGTGTTTTCATGTCCTAGCTTGTCTGAAGACATTGGGTGTGTGCCGTGTGACTGGGAACCTACGGCTGAGCAGCAGGCAGAGCTACAAATTAAAAGAGGTGTGAGAGGCTTCATGGAAGCACAAATAAGATTATTTTTCAACAGTGTCGTCAAGAGTCTAGAAATACTTTTAAAATAAAAAGACCACGTCCATACTTGCATTTAGAGTCCATATCAAATATGTCGCTGCATCTATAACTTGGATTCAATTTCAGATGATCTACTGAAAAAGGCACAGGGAGTGTTTGCAGATGTTCAAACAGACTTCTGGGATGTGAAGAAAATCCTCTCTAGATTTGATGAGTGGCGTGTCTCCTTTCAGGGCTCTTACAGTAATGCCTACATTGGCCTATGCCTCCCAAAACTCTTGGCACCCCTGATCCGACACCAGCTTGTTGGCTGGAATCCTCTTCAGGTGATCTATGGCTTGTCTACAGTGTATTGTTTTAGCTTTTTCAGATTTCCATCAAAATCTGTGGATCAGTATAAATTCAGGATATGACAGTAATTATTAAAACATTGTGATTAATAAATGTGCTTAAGCTGTAAAGATGTAATATTTATAACATTAAGCATATCACATATCACAGGTCTACTGGGTATTTTTACGTATTGGTAGGTTTTTTTTTATAAACCATATTTCTTCAACTGCATTACACATTTGAGGGTGTTTATTCAACAATTTGTTATACGTCTCACAGATTATTAAAATTGCAGCACTGTGCATTGCTAACACTAAAAGCAGTGTCACAATATACCGGTATTAATAATAACCAATGAATCAATTAATAAATTATATTTAAGTAAATATTGTATTCATACTATACACAATATATATACTATACTGTCATTAAGTACTCACCTTCATGTCATTCTAAACCTGTAAGACCTTTATTCATCTTTGGAACAAATCATGAAGATGATTTTGATTAAATCTGAGAGCTTTCTGACCCTGCATAGACAGCAACGGAACTACCATGTTCAATGCCCAGAAAGGTAGCCAGGACATCGTTAAAACATCAGTGGTTCCCTTACTGTCTATGCGGCTCAGAAAGCTCTTGGGTTTCATCAGAAATATCTGTAATTTGTGTGTTTGGAACTACATGAGGGTTTGTAATTAATGACAGAATTTTCATTTTTGGGTGAATTATCCCTTTAATGATTGCTACTATAAATTGGCTGCCTTAAAGGCTGGGAAAAGCATTTCAAAGGATGAGACCAAGAGTCTTGTGATGTCTATGGGTCGCAAACTCACTGCTGTGATTGCACACTAGGGATCTGCAACAAAATAATAGCTTTTAATCTTTTACATTTGCCTTAAGTTCAACTGTCCCAATACTTATGCTCACATCAGATAGTAGGATGAACTCTAAAAGTGCTGTCCTTTTTATTTGGTAAAACATGTTGAAACAGCTAATAATAAAATGTGACATTCTGTAGTTTTGTCTCATATTCATCTTTTTATCATATTTGCATATGTCTTGACTACACAGCAAACAAAGCAATTTTGTCATTACTGTCCCAATACTTATGAAGGGCACTATATATATGTGTGCTTGCTACTATATATATATATATATATATATATAAATACATTTCACTGTATATTTTTTCCTGTAGGCAGATGAAGACTTTGAGGCATTGCCGTGGTATTCTGCTGTTGATAGGTTCTGTCACGGTCAGGGTTATGAGGAATCAGAGAACATGGATAAGACGACGCTGCCTACCATAATCGAGAAGACAATCCTCTCTAAAGTTCAAGGTGACTATGGCATTTGCACATAATTGCATTAACAGCTTTATAACACCCATCAGCCTGCTGCATTTTACATTGAATTTGGAAACAGAATGTTTCAGAGAATCATTTAATATCACGCTTTTGGTTTTAATTGACTATTAAGCATATCAGAATTGTCTTGTTCTGGCTGTCTGATTGCTGTCATTGCAGCATTAGTTTAGAAGTGCAGAATGAAATCCAGAACTAATTACCTTATTAATATGTAGCTTGTTTTTTGGCAGGTTTCGTGGAGCTGGTGTGGGACCCTCTGTATGCGCAGCCGTCTCAAACCCTCACGACACTGTGTAAGAGAATACAGGATGATTATTCTGTATTTGAGGTTGAACAAAGCAAACCTGTCAAGGTATTGTCTTATGAGGTATTAAAACTTGTAACTTCATGGATGTAATGTCAGTAAATATAATCAGCTTGTGATTTCATCCTGCAGGCTTTTGTAGAAGCAGTTATTCAGAGGTTAAGGAGTGCAGTAGACAATGACATCTTTGTCCCGCTGTACCCAAAAAAGTAAGCTGACTAACAATTTAAAAACTCTTTGTGTGCTTTGCTCGATAATTATTGTATTCAGATGTTTGTGTGTGATTGTCAAGTTGTTGTAATGAGGTAATCAAGACATTGTGCTTTTTGCTAAGGTTTTTAGAGGATAAACGGTCCCCACAGTTCCAGTTTCAGAACAAACAGTTTTGGTCAGCAGTGAAGGTTTGACATTTCACTTCTGGTCATGTTGTGACTGTTAACATGCCCTTGCTGTTTCTTTATATATTTCAAAAGTTTAGGGTCAAGTGTTTTTTTTTATTTTAAGAAATTAATACTTTAATTTAGCAAAGATTAATTACAAGTATTGAATGCTGCTGAAAATTCAGCTTTAAAGGGGTGGTTGATTGCGATTTCACTTTTTTAACATTAGTTAGTGTGTAATGTTGCTGTTTGAGCATAAACAATATCTGCAAAGTTGCAGCGCTGAAAGTTCAATGCAAATGGAGATATCGTCTTTTAAAATTCTGGCAGTTTAATGCCTACAAAAATGGCTTGTATGGGACTACAACGAGCTTCTTCCCATGTCCGTTACGTCACAAACCCAGATAAACCCCGCCCCCGGGAACACGCAGCAAAGGGGGCGAGGCCATGTTGTGCTGCTTTACAGAAGAGGAAGAGAAAACTAGAGGTGCATGTAAAAATCTGTTCATATATGAATTGCGATTCTGTCGTCTAACGATTCTAATGGATTCACAAGTTTCGAAACCAATGCTCTAAAGCAGCGGTTCTTAATACTGTTCCTCGTGTTGCCCTGCTCTGCATCTCTCTCGCTCTCTCTCTCTCTCTCATTCAGATCGTCAGATCAGCTCCAACAAACTGTTCCATTTATACACTTATTTTCACATAGCTATGAGAAGCGTTATACATGGACGTGCGTACGGTTGCTGTGCTGTATTAAAGCTTTAATCAGAACAAAACCATATATTAAAAGCTAACAGAAGCAGTAGCATTTACAAACAACAGCGTATCTAAAAGTATGGGACAACAACAAACAAACATACCATTAAGAGCAGTGCTTGCACAGGTTCTGCGCGATCCTCTTCATTAATATTCTCTGTGTCTCAATTGGGCTCAGATTGATGAGCAATATAGAGGACGTAATTGTTTACAATACAACCGGAGCACATTCTGAGCTTGAGGGGCGGGATGTTCAGAAGTGCTGTAGAGGCGGTTTAGCGAAGCACAACACACTGAGCCAGCTGACCAATCTCAGCCCAGTATTTCTGAGGGAGGGGCTTCATAAAAACAGGAAATAATCGAGGCGTTTGTTAGAGAAGGGACAGATCGGTGTGGAATAAAGGTCAATTGTGAAAAATAATGCGTTTTTTTTAAAAACGAAGCATGAACACGTTAGACTGAACCCCATAAACACAATCAAGCCTAGAAAAAAACCCAGTCAACCACCCCTTTAAAAACACCTATTTTAAATTGTGAAAATATTTCAGAATATTGCTGTTTGTGCTGTATTTTTGATTTAAAAAATGCAGCCTCGATGGGCATAAGACTTCTTTTAAAACCAGATGCAAGAGTTCTTTCAAAAACAAAAATCCTACTGAACCCAAACTTTTTGACGGTAATACACATTAATATACAGTATGTTCATGAAATCAAACTAATGTTTAGGGTCAAATGTTTCTTAAGTTTGAATGCTGATTGTTATATTAAATCTTTGTGTTTTTCAGTTGCTTGGTAACATGGCATTATGGGATGGTTTGATTCCTGAACATATTCTCAAAGAGCTGATGTTGGAGAAACTTCTCAGCCGTTACTTGATGATAACTGTTCTTAACGAATCTGATCCAAAACACACCATCCAGAAATGCAAAGAGGTGCCTGTACTTACTTACAATATCAATCTAATCTCATGGTTACTGTTTTTAGGTTGTTCATTATAAAGGTAGTTCAAAGGTAGTAAGGTAGTTCATTATAAAACTTAACTTTTATTCTTCTGAGAAGATTGCAGGTTGTTTTCCAGAATCATGGTTTGTTGATGTGAACACTGGATCGTCACTACCTCAGCTGCAGAACTTCAGCAAACATCTTCTTCAGACCGCTCATGCCTTATTTAAGGACAACAATGACTCCAGCAGCACTCGGTAATGTACAACAGTGAACCTCAGACTAATGTATAGTTATACAGCAGTCCTTTCACAATATTTATGCTATTAAATAATGATTCAAAAGTATAATAAATTGTTTCAGAATAATATGGGATTTGTAAGAAAAGGAGTCAAATTATTTATTATTTTGTATAATAGTTCTAATACTCCCCCCCCCAGGGCACTTTTATCGGATGTGCTGTTTGTCCTGAAGAACATAAAGGCACATGACAGTCTTAGGACTATAACAGAAAAATATCATTGTGAGGATCTGTTAAAAACTCTCTAGTAGCAGCCGTCTTGTGTCGGCAGCATGTTTTTGTATGTTTTTAAAGTGCTAAGTCACTTTGATATGTGTGTGGAGTGAATAAAATGTTTTATTTTGGTCCACATGGTTTTCATTTTCCTTTACCTGGGTCAGAACTGTCATTTATTCCTGTCAGAAAAAAATGAAATATTTTACAATTTCACAATGTAGTTATTTTTATGAAATGATATATGGTTCTCATTGTACTTATTTATGCATGCCATATATATTATGGTCTGACATCTCTGGAACATATGTCCCAAAAGAGCTGTTTCCTGGAGTTGGAATAATTCTTGCCTTGGATCAAATATTACTGGCTTTAGACCAAGACGTACCATTCAGAGTCACCATGAATGGGAGAATTCCTGTTGTGAAGTAAACTGGGCCTTCCAAGAAAAATCTCTCACAGATGTTTGAAACTGAGAAGCTATCCTGCCATCAGTATAACTGATGTTCATCAGCTGGGGAAAAAATATTCTGAAAGTGATTCCAACGATATTGTTTCTCTGTGCCTTTATCGTTATAGCTGTAGTGTGGACTCTGCTATTCTTTAATATTAAGAACGTTTTTTACAACTATATCGTTATCGTTTTTGGTGTGAACGAGCCTTTAAAAGGCAACCCCCTCCCCCCCTACACCCTCATGCCTCCCACTTGTACAGTACTTTGTACTATATAGTATGAACTGTATTGTATAGTATAGTAATGTGCTTTTTCTTCAGATGAACGCAAAGACGGATTTTTAGAATCCAAATAATAAAAAATAATCCATCTCTCTGCCTATAATGCAAGTGCACAGTACTTTATAGATAATGCTTCCCAAAACTACAAAGTGAAAAACTTTTTTCAAAAAAATTAACTTAACCTTAATATGCTTCACCAAATTTGAAGCCAGAAATTTCAATAATGAATGTTATAACTGAAGCTGTAGCGCAAAACAAACATCACTGGTTCTCACATGTCAAGCATGCATGTTTGAACTTCCATTTACCATACATGCAATGGAAGAGAATAAAATGCTTTTTATGCAATTTCACTTTGCAGTGAGAAGATAAATCAAGAATCTCTTTTTTTTATTTTTTGCTAGGTTACTTCTACAATTTAAATTAAACAAGTGACAGGAAAACATTTTTGTTACAAACATTTTCTATTTCAAATAAATGCTGTTCTTTTAAACTTTGTATTCATCTAAGAATCCTGAAAAAAATATATAATGGTTTCCACAAAAAAATTACGCAGCACAAATGCTTATCAACACTGATAATAAGAAATAGCATAAAAGACTTCTTTTAAAACACAAAAATTACTGTAGATACACAAGTCATACAAGGGCCAGAATAGAGACTTGGGGATGGGCTTTATTCTGCACAGCCTAGCAACCACATAGCATGCTAAAAAAACACTTTAGCAAACAGATAGCAACACGCTGGCATTTAAGCAATGAGATTTGCACGGGCAAGCATCACGCATCCAGGAAATATACAAGTCTGGTTATATTTTATGGGTCTTTTTATTTCTCAGTAGAGACTCAATAAATAGGTTTATTGTTTAGTTGTGGCATGTTTTCTTTCTGTGCATGCTTCCATTTATGAGGATGACATCCTTACTGCTAAACCAAACAATGGCATTTTATTGAATGGATCCTCAGAGACAATCCAGAATGCATGTCTAACAGGCCAGTCCAACCAGATGTTTACATGATAAGAACATATTTACTTCTTGAATATGTGTGGCGATAGAGATCCTCAGCATTTGACACAGAAATCTGAACATTTCAGCATTCGAGTTGCACTATAGTCACTGACTGGCCTGTGCAGACGTGAATATCTCACTGTGAGAATGGTAGATCTCTCACCTCTCTACAAGTCCATCACTGCACTGTGAGGTTTGTTTCACTCTGAGTATTTCTCTTTGATTCTACTATGGTGACATATTTCATGAAATGATTCCATAACTGTATGCAACAGCCCAGTGGAATTGCTCCACTCCAAAGATAATCTTGTTCACGTGTGCAATATTTACCTTTATTTCCTTTGACCCTTGAAGTGGGGCTTTGCAATCTTAACAATCGGATGAAAAACTAGCAGGAAAGATCTGTTAAATGGGGAATGAATAAAGCAAGTATGGTTCAAAAGTCCTAATTGAAAACTGGGGTTTAAAATGTAATTTAACCCTGGAAATAAATACAACTAAACTAAGCATTCAGCATCAACATAAGATGCTCTTTGTAAAATTTCAAATGTGACCCTGGACCACAAAACCAGTCATATAAGAAGGGTCAATTTTTTAAATGAATTGAAGTCCTAGCAATGCTAATTACTAATCAAAAATGAAGTTTTTATATATTTACGGTATTTACAAAATATCTTCATGGAACATGATCTTTACTTAATATACTAATGATTTTTGGCATAAAAGAAAAATTGATCATTTTGACCCATACAATATATTGTTGGCTATTGCTACAAAAATACCCGTGCTACTTATGACTAATTTTGTGGTCCAGGGTCACAAAGAATGCTGGATAACATGATCATCAGGTTTTGTTGTTATGGGTGTGAGACTATGAAACAGGAAGCAGAATTGGTGTGAGACAAAAGGCTAACCACATTTATCTTGCATTTAACAGTTGGTTGACAGTAGTCTCTGTTCAAAATGTTCAGTCATGTGATATATCACATGAGTTTCCAAAGTTTTGAAGTGCTGAATCACATCTGATACAGCAGAATCAATATGATCAGGAGTTCCCAATCAGCTGTGCTGTAAAGGGTTTCGTCATGCTGCAAGAGGTTCTGCTAAATGACATATCACAAGACAGATGAGATCTCTATTGGTTGATTCTGATACACAGGGGTTCTGTTTGTTGTCTTCTAACTTTGTCAGTTACAGTTCTGGAGTTCATCTGATGGTCTCAAAGCTGAATATATTCTCAAATATCAAATATGCATCCAACATTTTCATTTTCCAGGAACTGCAACTCCACATTTCAAATGCTGTATGTTTTTGGTCACATTTGAAAAAGCTTGTCATCTATGTGTTGGATGGGAAACCTGGGGGAAAATAAGCCTCGAGAGAATTATTCGCCGCGATGGCTGCCACATAGGCTTTGAGTGTGGAAGGGATGTGCCACTTAGCAGCTCCTGCAAAAAGGTTAGCACATGGGACATGTCACATGATACCAGATCCTGGTTCCGTACTGAACACCAGTCACTGAAGACTGACCACTTGAGGGCATAGAGGCGTCTTGTAGATGGAGTTCTAGCCTCTAAAATGGTATTACTGACTCTATTATCTAAAAATCTCTATTATCTAAAATGGTATTAGTGATTAGTTGGCTAGACTCCCGTCGAGTGGCCATACATGAAGACTCCACAGTTCCAGCTGGGGATGCCAAATCTTGCCCAGCGCCTGCGAGAGAAGGTCTCTCCTCAGTGGTATTGACCATGGTGCTGCAGATAGCAGCTGGATCATCTCCGGAAACCAGACTTGGTTCCTCCAGAGAGGAGCCACGAGGAGGAGAGAGCACTTTGTGTCCCTGACTCGCCTGATAACCTGGGGTAGCACGGCGATCGGAGGGAAGGCATACAGGCAGGTGTTGGGCCAATCGTGGGCCAAAGCATCCTGCTGTCTTGAAAAATAGGTTGGGCAGTGATAGTCGTCTTCGGAGGGGAAGAGGTTGACCTCTGCCCTGCCGAAAACTGACCAGATCATCTGAACTGTCTGGGGATGTAGCCTCCATTCCCCTGGAGCTACATTGTCCCTTGACAACATATCTGCTCCCTGGTTCAGTCTGCCCGGCACATGAACCGCTCATAGTGAGAGGAGTTCTCTCTGTGCCCAAAGCAGGAGACGTCGAGTCATCCTGTGAAGGGGATGTGACCTGAGGCCGCCTTGGCTGTTGATATAGGCTACCACAGTCGTGTTGTCCGAGTGGATCAGGACATGGTGCCCCTTTAAGGCTGGCAGGGGCCACTGCTTTGACACAGCGACGGGTTACCCTGACAAAAACACGGCCTAGGCGCTAGGTGTGGGACGGGAAGCGGGCTTTTAGCCAATATTGAAGGCGCCGGATGTGTAGCAGGCCCAAGGGAGTAACTGAGGAGGTGGCTGCCATGAGGCCGAGCATCCTCTGAAATGTCCTAAGGGGACATGAGGTCCCTGGCTTGAACGCCGCCGCCACTCGCTGGATATTCAAGGAGTGTTCCGGTGTAATCCAAGCTCGAATTTTACAGAGTCTATAACTGTTCCCAGAAAGTGACTCGCTGTCTGGGAGTCAGAAAATTCTTGGCTGAATTGATTTTCAGCCCAAGACGCTCTAGGTGGTTGATCAACAATGACCTGTGAATGAAAAGTTCCCGTTCTGATTCGGTCAGTCGTCAAGGTAGTTCAAAAAGCAGATTCCCATCAGTCTCAGAGGGGAAAGAGTAGCGTCTACACACTTCGTAAAAGTGCAAGGGGCCAGGGACAGTCTAAACAGAGGGACCGTATACTGACCGGCCACTTCCTCGAAGCAAATCTCAAGAACAGTCTGTGACGGGGCGCTATTTGGATGTGTAAGCTTGGAAGTAAGCATCTTTTAGATCCAGAAATCAGTCCCCGGCCTTATTTGCGCAAGGATCTGTTTAAAGTTTACATGTCTGCGATGTGAAATCACTGAAATCACAGCCTTTACTCAGATCCACCTAGAAGGATTGAGCCGCTCGATGTAAGTGAGGGGCGCTGATCCTCACGTGTAAAACACACTCAGATCAAAGTGCTGCGGTGAGAGTGAAACACGCGGGACCTGTGTCGGTGTAAAATCACTCAAGCCTGATCACTCAAACTCGCAAGTTCACCGTTTCTTTCTCCAAGGTAACTGGGAGAGGAGAAACGTGAGAGCAGGGGAGGCAGGGCCATCTTCATTGAAGAAGGGGATCCGCGAGCGATGCAGGGACAAACTCACACTTTTGTCAGTGAAAGCAGCCTGCCTCAGTGAGCGCAGCCTCAGCGACGTACACACAAATGCGAAGCTGTCAGCGATCTGAATCACTGGTGACAGCATTCTACTCTGATCCGCCTAGAGGGATTGAGCCGCTCGATGTAAGAGCGGTGCTAACCTCATGTGTAAAACACACACCGAGAGATCAAAGTGCCGGGGGAGAATGAGCACTCAGAGCATTCAAACCCAGTTGCTCAGCTCTGTGACTGCACTGTTTCTTTCTCCAAGCTCGCTGAGAGAGGAGAAACAGGAGAGTGGGGCTGCCTTCATTTAAGAAGGCGATTCGCAAGCAGAGAAGAGCGAGTCTCATGCTCTCTGTGAGGATTCCCTGCACGAGCCACACTCGCGATGCGACATTTGCAACAACGTTGCAGAGAAATTGCTTCTGACGGGCTCGAGCATCATTGGTTTGTGCAGCTACACAAACGTTAATCAATCAGGCTTCAGTAATAGAGTAAACAGGAGTTTCCCCAAGTAGTCGTCAAACAATGACATAACGGGAGTAACCTTACGATAGGGAATTGCTCTCATTAAGAAGTTTCATTGCATCTAAAGTTTCTGTATAATGAACTAACCTAAAATGTCCCTGACTTGAACCTTCTTACCCCAAAGATCTTTTCTCTGAAGTTTAGGTTTGCAGTTCAAAAGCTCCGATCCAGGATTTGCAATGGCATGTACGTTAGATGCCAACTCTGGACTGTAAAAGTACACTTAGTGATCAAATGGTCTAAAAACCTCATGAAAAGTAGCTCTGGAGCAAAGGCTAGGATTTGGCATCCATTCTCAAATTGAATTAGGTGTTCATATTAGGATCCAAGTACTTATTTTCTACTAGACGGGGTCTCATAAAACTACAATTCTTCCTTCCCTCAGGCAGAGGCATTTGATCCTTGTTGTGCCTCTCTTGATTCATTCATGTCTTTTTGGTTACACAAAATACCTACAGAGGTTATCCCAGGGGTAGAGTTTGATGGGAATTCAAATATTCTGGTCTCTGTCAGGAGGGGGTGGTAATCCTTCCTAATGACTTAAACAGACACAGAGTTCAACTTCTGTGAAAACAAATGCTGAACATTTTAATGGGAGTTGCTGAATACATATATTTCGCCTCATCCTGAACTTTTGATTTCCTATCGGATTTCTCCATCTTATGAGTCACAAGGTAGAATTATATCATCAGCCCTATTTCTACCGTTACATCGTACAGAGAGCCTTTTGCGTCAGTTCAGAAGATTACTCAGAAAGAATCTAAAGAGCATGTTATAAGCAAACAAGACATTTAAAGGGATAGTTCAATCAAAAATGAACATTCTGTCATTATTTACTTATACCTCAATTACCCGTATGAATTTCTTTCTTCTGTTGAACACAAGAGAATGTATTTTGAAGAATGTTGGTAACCAAACAGTTGGCAGTAGCCATTGACATCCATGATATTCTTTTGTTTAACAGAAGAAAGAAACTCAAACATGTTTGGAACATCTTAAGGGTGAGTAAATGATGAAATAATTTTTTGGGGGGGGCGGTGAACTATCCCCTTTAAGAGTAAAACGAATTCAAACATATATACTTGTAGTTTGCATTTTTATAAAAAAGTTTAATTGAAACATTTACTATGTTCCAAAGAGCATCTCAACCCTTCTTTGTTTTCAATATTTCAAATCCTTAATGTTCTGTTTACTACCAGGTTTAAACTGAATCCCAGCTCTTCAATGTGACTCTTGAGCCCCGCTGTACACTGAGGTAATATTGGTCTGCTAGCTTTACAGAGTCCATATTTTTGTGTCATGCCAAAAGGATGTGATTAATTGTGTGTCTCCTGGCGAGGCTGTTAGACAGGAGAGAGTTAAGGGCACTCAGGTCTAATGCACTCTGACTGTACTGTCAACTCTATGCTAACACGCTATCTGGAGGCAACCAGAGCAGGACTCCAAATGTCAAGCACTGTTAAAGTAACTCCACATCTAGTGCTGCAGCCATGCTCTGAATCCTAATCTCTTTGTTTATTTGATTGCTTTTATATATACATTTTGGAACAAGTAAATTATGCTCATCTATCTCTTATATATGTTTACAGATTTAAACATGAGTGTGAATGTTTGTGTATATCATATATATGTTTCAATTTAATGTAAACATACACATTTTAATAATACATTCAATTATTTTATTCAGTGATCTCAAAGGCAATATAATTTTTTCTTGCGTATTTCTAAAAGTGAGAGTTTTTAAAGATGTTCAGCTAATGTAATATCAATAAGAAAAGCATCACCAAGACATTTCATGTGAAAGCAGACATAGCCAGCAGGAAAAGTAGGAAATAGGGCATATAAATGCTTGGCTGGGCATTGTTCAGGCAGCCTGTCATGAGACCAGAATAGCTTCATCTCCAAGCACTTTGTAGGCAGCATTTTCCCTCCACAAGATGCACATTTTTATTTTGTAATTATTAATAATAATAATGTAAAACACAATAAGCTCCCATTGGTTAGCGTTAGTTATTGCATTATCTAACTTCAACTAACAATAAACAATACATTTATTACAGTATATATTAATCTTAGTTAGTTAATAGAAATACAACTGTTCATTCCAGGTTCCGTTTTTTTTAGATTTATACATCATCTGAAAGCTGAATAAATAACTATATATTGTTAGGATAGGACAATATTTGGCCAATATATAACCACTTGAGAAAATCCCCCTTAAATTTGTCCAAATGAAGTTCTTAGCAATGCATATTACTAATCAAAAATTAAGTTTAATATATTTACCATAGGAATTTTACAAAATATCTTCATGGAACATGATCTTTAATTAATATCCTAATGATTTTTGGCATAAAAGAAAAATCTATAATTTTGACCCATATAATGTATTGTTGGCTATTGCTACAAATATACCCCAGCGACTTATGACTGGTTTTGTTGTCCAGGGTCACATATAATCTAGCATATATTATGGATACAGAGTTCTATATCACACACAAAACATTTTTAAATGCTTACACATTCCAAAGTTTTATTAGTCTGTATGGAGAGTGTCCCATTTCCTAGTACAGTAAAACAACTGTGAGGATTTATTTATTTACTGAACTGAAAATATGTCCTTGTGGCTGCTAACTTCTACTTTATTAATAGGGATCCTCTCCACCCTAATAAATCTTACTTTTCTTTAGCATCACAGAAGGCAAACTACAGGTAGGTCAACCTCAAATTAATTTTCTGTATGTAGTTAAGCTTAAGATATAAGATTAAAATGTTACACTATTAAACTGATTAAATATATTGGCATCAAAATCTTTTTTGTCTGTGTGATGCACAGAAGAATAAAAATAATCAATGTTATAACCCACACACTTGAACTGAACACTGATGAAAGCCCTTCTAATTTTGGATGCACTGTATTAATGTATTTAATACAGTTTCATATTGTGATTTTTCCAGTGCTGACCCATTAGAGGCTCTGTGTCAAATGCAGGCACACCCCATCAGCCCTGGTTAGTTGACTCTGGGCAGCAGGGCAATAAAGGCCAGCACATGGGGCCTGAATGACTGATGCTGAATTGTACTGCTTCAGCAGACCCTTACGCCCGTTGTTTCAGCAGGAACACAACAGGTGGATGGGATGTATAGTTAAGGATGTGTTTTATGCTTATATCCATTGGAAAGTTTATTTTGAATCGCAAAGCTGGTAAGTCATAATGGTTCAGTGTTTTTATTGGTTTAGACCCTAAAGGCATTTTTACATGGTTTAGTTAAATGCATTGATTTTTTTTTTTGTATATTATTTTCACTTTGTGTGCATCGTCAATATGGTTTTTGCTGTAGATTTAATCTTTAGCCCGGCAAAGATTTCCTCATTATTTTTTCCCGGAGATGCTCCAGCGTTACGTAAAGCTTTTGAACAATCACGCTAATTAAATCATCTCCATGAGTGAGTTTGGACTTCAGTAGCTCTGCAATCTGCTACATAATGTGCCTTCAGAATCTGTAGATCTCATCTGGCAGAGCACGGCTCTGTCTCTCTGCTTTTATTCGCTCACGTGGTCTCATGTGCTGTTGGTGAACTATTAACATGCCCATTAAATACTTAATTACCTTCCCTGGGAAAAGAGGTTTTCTCAATCATGACGGCCCCATTAAGTTTAACTGGTTAGTGGCAGTGTTTTTCAACCTGTTGAGAATTGAAAATAAAAGACAGGCATGACAACAATGTATACAGAGCTCATTGTTTTCCATTGTTTGTTTATAACTGGTTATCTCTACTCGAATAGCTTTATTACCAGCTATTAACTAGTCAGGTTATCAATAGACATTTCACTTGAGATATGACAACACTCGGCTACTCTTTGATCATGCGCTCTCATGCAATACTGCAACTACACTTTGTTGTGCAAATTTGACACGTTTTTAGTCACTTTCCTTATCTCAACATTGATTCAGATCACATTTCAGACTCTGTTCATTAGTGATTTTGCTTGGTTTTAACCATAGTTCTTTCCTGTCACATTTATAATTGTATAAACTGACATTGATCATTTCATGGATGGTGGTGGTGGAGTTGTTAGAAGATCAGGCAGAGCGATCAAAAGCTCAAGTCTCAATCACAGACAGACAGCGGTTCCTATCAGATTAGAGGTAGATGGTTACATTGGGAGGGGGAGACAGGTCAAAGACTATCTAAAGCTTTTATGGTCTATAAAAGCAACAAACTCAGCTTAGCGAGTGTGCTCAAAGGTCATGGGAATGCTCATTGTTTATACAGACAAACGTGGGTTTAAAAGCATTAAATCATTTTTGTTAAACAGTCAAGACAAAAGCATTTGGAAATGTAAGCCACATTTTTTTTTAAATAATGTATGAATTTCATTGCATTTAATAACATTTCAAGTGGCATCTGTAAACAAATGATGCTAGGCTTTTTCGTAGAACTAACTTCACTTTTTAGTGATTTTTTTTTTGGTCCTAAAGTCACATTTAGTGAATATGACAATGACAAATTCAAAAGTTTAAGGTCAGTAAAATGTTTTGAAAACTGCTATACATTTTTTAGGATTATTTATCAAGAGAAAGTTCAAAAGAACAGCATGTATTTGAAATAGAAAAAACGTTAACATTATAAATGTTGTTACTGTCACTTTTGATCAATTTAATTCAACATTGCTAAATAAGTGTCTTAATTCTTATTAAAAAAAAAAAAAAACTTTTAAATGGTATTCCGTTTCCTTCAAGTTCACACAGATGTCCTACAGGCAACCACATATGTAGTTTGTCACATTAACTATGAACATGATCCACTAACATTTCATAACTAGAAAGTGTCAGAATACTTATAATTTTCAACAGTATATCTATTGTTTTTTTATTAAAACCTAGCAAATTCTCTTTAAAAGTGCACTTGTGCTGTTCTTCTTTCAAATAAAAGCCACTTGATATCATATTTTGATACACTGCAAAGAAATTCATACATTATTAATTGTGGCTTATGTGTACTAATATATTCTGTGGCCACTCTGTGTTTTTCATGGCTGTTTGATGGTCATGCATTTTAATGAGCATGAATGTTCTATGAATTTCACTCCTGTACACGTGCACACACATACATGTGTAGAAAAATGCTTTTTTCCAGAGAGCCTCAGGGCAGAATTCCCAGCAAAAGTTAACAGGCAAATTCCAAGTCCAGGCTGAATGAAATTCCCATGTCATGTCGTGTTCTCTACTAGTCGTCCAACCATCCCCCTCCTTCTCCTTCTTTTCCAGACTCCCTCCCTCTCTCTCTCTCTCTCTCTATCTCTCTCAATCTTGCAGACCTCCCTCTTTCCCTTTCTTTCATACTCACTGCTCTCCAGAGTTCCATTCTGACTCGTCTGTGTCCGTCAATGTGGTGAATATTTCTGCCTCCTGCATTCTCCGTGTCACATTCCAGCTTCCAGGGCACAGCGTCCTCCTGACATGGGTTATAAAGAGAAGCACAGCTCCAGTATGCATCCGCATACGGCGTTATGATCACCTTTTACCTCCAGTGACTTTTTTTAACTGTTTTGAATAGGCAAACAGACTCTCTAGGAGAATTTACCTTTCCTTTTTATTCCTTCCTTCCTTGAGTTTTTTTTTCCTACTTGAATGCAATCTCACTTACACAGAAAGCTCACTTATAAACAGTGGAATACTCAAGTAAAACAGTGTTTTACGGCTTCAGCTCAGATGTGTGTGCATGGACAAGAAAAAGGACAGAATACATTGGGTGAGTTTGAGTGCAACTGAATGATGATCATGTTGTCATTATGATTGTGCATTAACAGTTACTCATTAAACTAAATGAAATGAGTTACACTTATTAAATAAATATATATTATTATATATTTTTGTATATAATATTATTAATATTAATACAAATATTATATTATATTATATTTTATTTTATATTAAAGGCTGCTTCATAGGTCCTTTACTGCCCAGTTGCTTTAAAGTTTTTAATAATCCAGTTTTCACAAGTGGAATGTCAATTGTGTATTGACTACAACTGTAATATTAATATATATGAATATAAAAAAGTGAGATTCTCCTCAACACAATTCAATGCATTTGATTGCATTTCTCCAGCCTCTTGCCATATATACAGACATGATATAAATCTAGTAATCTACCGTATTAATATTTTCCATAATGTGGCTGAGAGCTCACTAGGAAGATGATTTATGGAAGATGTAATTGCACAACACACCAATGTCCTAACTGCAGATGTTTTTTTTTGGGGGGGGGGGGGATAAAATAGTCATCTCAATTGCAAAGTGCCAGATTATCTATATTCACAGGTGTATATTAGACTGAAAGTCAGTTCATCAGACTCAGGTGGGGGGTTTGTGAGTGAGCGCCATGTTGAAGTTGAAAGGGAACACCTTTGCTCTCCGTGTTAAATAAAAGCTGTTGAATGACTCTCAGGGGTTCTGGACTCTGTTTGAACAACAGCACGCTTGCAGGATTTCCTTTAACACTTCACATTAGATTGATGTCTTTCTCTGCTCGGGAGGGCTGAACAGGGTCAACATTGTCCCTCGAGCACAACCAGACACCCACTGAGACTGAAACAAAACCTAAATGTTGATTATGGCTGTTTGTAGACACTTTGTAGAATTAACTAAACAATTAAAGCAAGTTTTGTGGATTTTTTTGTGGATTTTTGATTAACACTTTACAATAAGGTTCAGCTCAGTACCATTAGTTAGCACATAATGTATCACGCATTAAAAATAAACAGCATCACTTATTAATCTAGGCTAATGTACAAACATAATATTGTTGATTGTTAATTCATGAGTGTTTATAGTACATTAGGCAGTGCTAATTTCTACACCGTGAAATGTTAAAGTGTCCTTATTATGGGTAATGAAACTTCATATTTTGGTTTTGGGAGTCCCCAACAACAGGTTGAGATGCATGCAAGGTCAAAAAACTCTTTCATTGTCTTATAATATGCATTTATTTTTACCTTACTTGCTCAATGACTCCCAAACGATTCGCTCAACTATTCATTTTTCCAAACCCCTCCTTTGCATGACGCTAATCTGCGGTGATTGGTCCGATTGGTCTCATTTTCATTTCATCATGCCTGTAATGCCTGATAAAGCAGCGTTTGTGAGCTCAGTGCTGCTTTCTGTACAGCCGTTACCAGGGAAACAGCTATTTTTACCGCTCCAAAAGCTGCACCTAGTGGCAAAGAATGAATTTGCATTTTCATTCAGACCAATGCGAAAAGACAAACAAGTGGGCGGCCAATATGCTAATGTTTCATGTTGATGTCAACATAAAACGGCTTGGGATTCGTTTTAAAAACGACTCGTTTCAATGATTCAGAGTCGACTCTTTCTTTTGAGAGACAATAACTTTATACACGGTGCACTTTCAGATTTAAAACTTTGCATGTTTTCATTCACTTAGAGCTGTGTTACACACTGCATGAAAGGTAATTTTCAAAAATCCATAATAGGGGAACTTTAAAAATTTATTAG
Organism: Sinocyclocheilus grahami; assembly: GCF_001515645.1. Taxonomy (NCBI): domain Eukaryota; kingdom Metazoa; phylum Chordata; class Actinopteri; order Cypriniformes; family Cyprinidae; genus Sinocyclocheilus; species Sinocyclocheilus grahami. The sequence continues at coordinate 495,967 of NW_015505337.1, forward strand.
TATATGTAAAAAATTAACAAACTAAATTAAACTGCTGTAGTAAAAGCAATTTAATTTTCAGCTAAGTTAACATACTGAATCTAATTGCAAAATGTTGATACTCTTAATTAGTATTTAGACAGAAATTGCGTGTAAACACGTAAACACACACAACTGCAGTCCCAGATACCTCAATCAGGATGTTTAGCATAATAATTTTATCTAACAGGAGATTCTCTGTGCTGGTCACCGGAGTCAATGGAGAGGAAGTCATTCCTCCTATTTTATACCTCTATCCTCAAAAACACAAAGACCTCAATGTCTAAACCATAATTGAACTATTAGCTAATAGCTACCTAGCCAATTGTTAGAATGTGATGTCCTTGTGGCCACGGACCTCATGACTAGAAACAATACTTTCACTCACCTTCAGAGTCTGCCTGCTGTTGCCTGCTCTGGTTCTCGAGGGTCTCCAATCGAAGGACCAGATGTTGGCAGGACTTCCTGCCACTCTAGTGGTCTCAGACAGCTGCTTTGTGTCAGCTCCTGTCCCGCTCCTAGAGCAGTAACCGTGGGGCCAGTGGCCCTGAACACACACTGGGCGGCATTGTTCAGTGAAATAGGCTGGACACACAGGATTCAAACAGGTCTGAGTTGAAGTAAGTGTAGTGACCAGTGACTTAAAACTGAATGGTCATGTTGTTCCAGACCTGAATGACTTTCGTTCTCCTGTAGAAACACAAATGGAGATATTTAGTAGAATGTTCTTGCTGCTCTTTTCTGTTCATTGAAAAAAATACAGTAAATATAGGGCCCGTCCAGATCCATAAAAGATAAAAAGCACTGTAAAATTCCTATAAAAGTATTTGAAAGTAGTTTGTGTCACAGTGAATAACATTTTATCACCAGCATGTTTTTAGATATTTCTTGTTGTCTGTTTATTATGCTCCCTGTTTCATGCTTTAGCTGTCCTCCAAACTTAATTTCATCTTTTCCCTGTTGGTTTGGCTGGTTGAAGTCACTATGCACCATTATAATGTAATTCAACAAAGTGGAAAAAGCCTTCTGTCAGTATGAATCAGGCTCAATAATACACAAGACTCTGGCAGCGAGCATGTGGTATTTTATGAGCTCCTATGCCATTAAACTCAAGGATTTGCCTATGTTTTGTATGAGATATGTGTTTTATGCCGCACTATGGCCGGCCTATCGCATGATTCAGCATACAGCAGCTCTGCCAATGGGCTGCAGTTAAGCAATTAAAAAGAAAACAAGAACAAGTGGCTATGGTTAAAATGAAAAACGCAAGGAACAAACTAAAAACAATGGGCCTTTGTGTTATCTATTTTAAGGTTTACGTCATTTTAAAACAAGCCTGCCTCAAAAATTCAATGCATTGCTTATCATTTTCAAATGTTTCATTGAGTCCGAAATTCTCATCCGAAATTTTTGCATGTTAAAAAATAAATACGACCACACGTTGTACACGTTTACACACTGCCTTTCGTCCGTCATAATAAAAATAAAAAAACGTATCAGATTCGATTTTCTGCATTTTCGTATGTGTAGTAAGCATTTTGATAGGAAAAGATGACGAATATGAAAAATTTCGGACTCAATCCTCCATTGTTTTATGTAAACATGGACTAAATATGCGTAAGACAAACTAAACTTCTTAAAAAAAGCATCTCTAGATTTGAAGAATGTACTGGTCGGAGGTGCAACATGTCTACTACACCACAAAACAGCTACACTATGCATCAAAGCGAATGTTCAAATGTGTTGTTGAAATCAGCACACATGCAACGAGCACCTCAGAAACAGAAAAATACAACTCTTTACTGTTGACAACTTGATGCATTGCGAAGTGACACATCTAGTGTAGACAGACAGCTTCGTTGATCATAATGGGTTTTATTTGCTTTTGACAGGACATGCAGCTTGCGTCTGGTGTGAAGTCAGCACGCCACATTACAATTATGAAGGCATTTCATAGCTTCAGACCTCATTAATTATAGTAGTTAAAATAGTTCAAAACTTCACTTAATTATGTGTTCTGTGAAAGAAATTCATATGGGTTTGGAAGACGTGATATGAGTAAATAATAAAAGAATTTAAATTTTATAGACACTAACCCTTAATAAGTCTTTCATGAGCTTGTGTGGTGAACAAGTTCAGCATAATAAGACCCCAAATGCTTTTAACAGTCTTGTGGCAGGAAGTCTAATCTGCATTAGAAACTGATCATAGTTTCTGTTCAAGCTTGATCTTGCATAAATATGGTAATACTTAGCATCTGTCCACACAGACAGTTTCTTTCCTAGTGAAACAGATTGGTTAATGTCTGATGTTAACAGAGCTGACTCTTTGACCTATAATTATAAAGAAGCTAATTGTTTAATTCTGAGCCAGGTGTACGTCGCCTCTAGCAGATCAACTGTGCAGGCAACAGTTCAGCTGTTCGCTACTAACCACAATGGCTTTCTTTTCTTTCAGAACTGAAGATTATTTTACACGCAGTGTAGCAAGTGACTTCAGCCAGTTGTTTTAATTTGTTGGGGTTCTCTTGAAGGTTAACCAATATTTTGTGGGAGGCAACTAACACAAATGCAGAGTATATGATTTTTCTAAGATGGAAATAAAATCGCAAATGAAATAAATGATCAAGTGTCCTTCATAATCGTCAAATAGGCCTCTCAGGTGCCTGATCAAAGACGATACTGTGTACCATGTGTGCCACGATGGTAAGAGGACTGGCTGAATGTTTGTTTGTTTATCCTGTGGGGTCTGCTCTGAATGTGTGTGCATGCGCTTCAATGTTCGTCTGATCTGTCAGTAAGAACATAATCTTGCCTCCAGCTTACTTACGTGGTAAAACTAGCTAGGTCTGTGTTCTCAGAGACAGGACTTTTGTGAAGGACAGTGGAATGGTATGAAGCTTACAAGGTATACATTATTACTTTAGTATAGAGCCTTGCACATGACATGCAGACAAAAATATATTTATTGTGACCACAAATTTAGAATTTATTCCCTCGTATTATTAATTCACTCCCTACCTTTAGTTAAATCATGGCCACAGATGAAGAATTCATCAGACAATTTATTAATTGGTTCTCTAGATCTTTTTAGTAAATGTAGCCACGTTGTACTAATTTGTTCCCTCATTTTGATTTAATTAAAATGAGGGAACAAATTAGTACAACTTAGCAATGATTTACTAAAACATGGGAACGACTTGGGACAATATGATTTAAAGTGAGGGAATGAATTAAATTGTAAGATGAATTCTTAATTCATTGCACAATGTGGCCACGTTTTAATAAAACGATGGAAATTTGTTAGTATAATGTTGTCATGATTTACTAAAACGAAGAAACTAATGAATACAATGTGGCCACGATTTAATAAAATGATGGTAACTAATTAGTAACAAGGCCACGATTTAATAAAATGAGGGAACAAACTAGTACAATGTGGCCACGATTTAAAGGGGTCATATGATGCAATTTCAATTTTTCCTTTCTCTTTGAAGTGTTACAAGCTCTTGGTGCATAAAAAATATCTGTAAAGTTGCAGAGACTAAAGTCGCAAATCCAAAGAGATATTCTTTATAAACGTTAAGAGTCAGCCACACCTCCCTGGAAGATTTGCATAACACCGCCCAAATGTTCATGCAAAGAAAGAAGGCGTAAGTTTTATTCTCGCTGTAGTATTGTTGCCGCCGCCATGTCGTGAAGGCGCTGTGTGTTTTGTTGTGAAAGCGAAACTACATTGTTTGGTCTTCCAAAAGAGGACGATATCTGCTTCGTCATGCCTGGAGCTGATCCGTGCTGGTTGCTGAGGAAATACTACAACTTAGTGCTGTGGATCGCCGGATCGGCTTTCACCGTGGACGAAGCGGAGTCCAGCCCGGGGTCGTCACATGTGGTTGCCGCAAGCCCGCCGGATGCTCCTTCCTCGAATCCGCCGGCCGCGCCGTTCTCAAGCCCGCCGCCTCTGCTCACTCTAGCCCTCCGGCCATTCCTTACTTTATCCCCCGGCCTCTGCAGAATGATAAATATAAAAATATAAAAAATAAAAAAAAATTTTAAGAGTTTTTATATTTTATATATGTAAAGCGAGTTTTTTGGGCAGTGTAAAGTAGGGCTTGTTGTTTGTCATTTCTCCGATCACAAATGCAGACATGGTTTTATGTTTACGCGGCGCGATGCAATGCGTAAAAAGACAGTATAAGTCATTATAATCCATAATTATGTCCCCACTGGATGCAACGAATGCCTCGTTTATAATGGGTTTTCATGTTTTGGAATCATCGCTCCGGCCTGACAGGGCATCACAATATGGTAAGGGGCGTAACATTTCCATTACACGCTTGAGGTATTCGGCCAATCACAACGCACTGGATAGCTGGCCAATCACAGCACACCTTGCTTTTTCAGACCGATGAGCTTTGTAAAAATCGATGCGTTTCAGAAAGGCGGGGCATAGAGGAGAAACAATAATGTACAGTATGTGGAAAATAATGTGTTTTTTAACCTTAAACCGCATTAACACATTTCATTACACCAAATACACAAAATAATATTCTTTTTAGCAGCATCATATGACCCCTTTAATACAATAGTAACTGATTAGTACAACGTGGTAAAGAAAACGAGATAATAAATTCTTAATCCATGGTTATGATTTAACTAAAATTAGAAAATTAACAATACTTTTGTTATTGTGGCAACAAAACGTTTGTCCCCCACATCATGTGCGGGGCTCCGTACTTTAGTGTGAGTATTATTATTATTTGAAATGTAAGCTTCACCATTACTGGTTTAAAAGTTGTTGTTTTTTTTACATGGCTCAATAGCCTCTGGTTATATGTTTCTGCTTGAACTACTGCTGTACTTATTTTATGCCCATATGGAGGTTGTGCATTTCAAGAATAATTACCCATAACCCCAAACTTAAAGAAACGTTCACTTGAAGATAGGATTCAACTGGGAATGCTGTGCCAGTCACTTAGAGCCAAGGTACACAGAGCCGTAAAAACACAGAACACACACGGACATCCCTTGGGACCGGTTTGAACATAGTTCTCCACTAAAGTGCTCAAAAAAAAAAAGAGGTGATTCTACTAAAAAAAATCTCTTTAGTCAAAATCTTCGTTCTGTTTCCAGGAAGCCAGCCCTAAATGAACTCATCATGTTTTCTTGCTGTAACAGCAAAAACCAGCAGCATGTTAAACACGGCTCTCCTAAGCACCCACTTTTCTCTCATAGTGGTTATGGGTCAAAGAAACTGATGCTAAATCAGTACAAAAGGGCAACATCCTTCAACAGACCTCTGTTTTCCATCTAACTAAATCTCTCATCATGACAACAAATAGTTAAATGTGGCATTATAAAAACAGTTCTGAAAAGAAAACGTCTAAAGTGACGTCAAATAATATAGCGCTCTGTCTGTCTCTCTTCTTTTCTAGGCAGCTGAGGTATGGAAAAGCTTTAGTTTCCCATCTGTGTGGGGATAAGTACATTTAGGTCCTCCAGCTCCACTGTTCTGCTTCACTGAGCTAACAGAGGCTGAGTTGGAGAGAGCTGAGACTGGCCCTGCATTCTGAAACCTAATATTAGAGAAGAAAAAAAGCAAGGGAGAAAAAAAAGAAAAGAAAAAAAAACAAGGCAGAGAGGAAGTGTAGCATTAAGGCTGGCAAATGAATCTGCCCAAAGTCATGTTTTGTGATTATAATGAGGGTGAAGCGGTGTGGCGCAGGCGAATGAGAGTGAAATAAATCATGGCTGTATTTAGGATCTCAGGTCCTAACATGAAATGCTCAGTAATACAGATTTAATTCTGTTTTAAGTTCTGGTATTTTTCAGCTAAGTTTTTCAAGATCATATCTCTAAAAGACCCTATAAAATTGAAATTGGACTTTTGTTAAGTGAGTATTTTTGCTTTGGATATGCAAGTGTACTTCTGAAAGTTGACAAATGCTTCTATATATAAAATTTACAGTCTTTCTTTAAGTAAAACGAACCAAAATACTAATACTAATACTAAGTGTCAATGACTAAGACAATGTCTATCCAATAAATCTTAAATTTATTTATTTAAAAAAAAATACTATTTAAAACTTAAAAGTTATTATTTATAATTTTTTGCAACTAAATTAGTAAATCGTGGAGCTTATCAATTTGTATATGTATAAAGTGAACAATATAGAAGATTTAATATAAAATATGATTTAATATGAAACATGAAATTGTTATTTGAATATTAATGCTTAACAGTATATGTCAATCTTTTTCCCGTTAAAAGATGAATACATCAAATAAAAATCATAATAGAAAACAACTTCTGTTTATCCTTTGTGTAGAAGATAAAGACTATAGAGCTTAGTTACCGAAAAATGTTAAAAGCTTTGCTTCCTGTTCTTTTTAAATGACAGTGTCTCTGTAAATGTGCACTTCAGTTTAGTCTATAAACCATGCAGGCTCATAGTGGATTAGGTGAAGTGAATTATTAGGCAGAGTCAAATGTGTGTGTGGGATTATGTGATCAGACATAGACATTTTGAGCATTCATATGTGCCGTCTCTCCTAATCTTCTTTTATGAGGTGTGAGGAGATTGAGTGGTTTGTGGTTACAACCTCTGGATAGGATAAAAATTGACCGGTACAAAAAACAGTCATTAGTGGTGGGAATTCAGTTTGCTTTACGTCTGATGAAATGCTACACTCACTCATTTTAATCTGTATATATTTGAGGGGTTTGATTATATAGCAAAGACAAGACTAGTGGAGGGATTCCTTTGTTTTACACTCTCTTTGTTTTATACTCTGCATTGTCATACATCTTATATCTTTCTTTCTCTGAATATCCTCCTGAGAACCAGAAATAAAAAGCTTTGTGAATTTAGTATTTTTTCATGTCATTGTAAGCAGAACTCCATTTTGTCATTCCTTCTGATCAGAAACAGCTGTTGGAAAACTATATGTTGTACTCTATTTTTAAACATTTCCTCTAAAAATAGAAATCTGAAACTCCCTAATGAATCTTTTTTTGTGAGGACTAGTTTAATCTCTCTCTCCTATGAAAACAATGGTGAAGTCTCGGTAACTCCCTCTGCTCTTTCATTTCTCCGTTGGATCTCATAAATTCATGATAAACAGACCCCAGCGAGAGGACATATTTTTTATAAGGCCATTTCATAAGGACAATAAGAGGCTCCCTCTGATATTTAGGGATTTAAATGGTCTTGCACTTGTACACAGCTTGTATCATAATTCTCTGATGAAAAAGTTTATGTAATGTTTTTTTCCACAAGATGTGGTCTGTTTCTGTTTATTTTCATGCTGAAAGAAAAGTTTGTAGGAAACTCTCTTTTTTTAGCAGTCAACATTTAGCATGTGGAAAAGCAGGACTTTTAACCGATTCTTATAGTAAAGACTAGTTTAGTATACATTTTTTTTTATTAATTAATTAAAGTCAGTGGGGTCTAAAGTTGTTACTTTACTGAATGGGGAAAAAAGGAGAAACATTCTTCAAAATATATTTTCCCACAGAAGTATAAAAGTCATACAGGTTTGCATTGAAGGTGCGTAAATGATACCAGAATGTTCATTTTTTGGGTGAACTATTCCTTTAAGAACTCAAAACACACTTGCAAAATGCACCTGTTTACCACTCCACCTGTTTGTTTGTTTGTTCTTGAGGAATTGACACGGATGGCACAGGAAAATGCCTGGCCAGCTAAAAGTGACCTGCTTGGTCAACAATGCTTTGCAGCAGGCTGGTTGGCATGCTTGTGGGAGGTCTAGTTGACATTGACTCATTTTAACCCTGGCTGTGAATACTAATGATAGCAGTTGTGCACCCATTATTGTCTCAACTTAAATATCATGTTATAGTTTAGATTTACATTTAGTCATTTAGCAGACGCATTTTATCCAAAGCGACTTACAAATGAGGACAATAGAAGCAATCAAAATCAACAAAAAAGCATAAGTTATATAAATATAAGTTAAATATAGTTGAGAAACAGGTGCTTGGATTCCTGTTAAAACTATTAGAGCCTGGAAAAGTAAAATAAGTTTGTTATTTGTGACTATGCGAGAGTTGGAACGAGAGAACAGCCACGCTGCTCAACTTGTTCAATGAGGAACAACATCATTTTAAAGTGACTTGTTTGCTTGACATCTATTTGTGAAGTCAAATGAAAGAGTATTGGCTCATGCCAGCTTTGAAGCTCAGGTTTGGCTCGGTGTCTGATTAAAGCCAGGCTCCGTTGGTCAAGGCCCTGAAATACTACAGCCTGCTGGCTTCAATAAAGCCCTGCCAAAAATGAGCTGCTGCTTTCTTCTCTTGATTGCGGTACATAATGGTGGTTCCATCCGGAGAACAATGGTGAAAACTCTCTCAAAGTATTTGTATGGACAATTCTAGGGAAACATAGTGGTGTAATTAATAAAAAAAATTATGGGACCTGTGACTAAGCGTTACAAAAACAATTTTCTGATGAATGTATTTAGGCATTACAACAGATAATGAGGCATGTGCTGAAAAATGGATTCAGAGTTTTCTTTCAATGACTTACTAATGTTTACACTGCACTGTTTGAAGCCAAGCCTGTCTGTCAAAGAATAGATCATAGTAGAGACTCGATATCAGTCATACCTAATTCAATTTAATAATATTTAAAGAAATAGTTCACCTAAAAATCTAAATTTGCTAAAAATGTACTCACCCTCAGGCCATCCAATATGTAGATGAGTTTTAATTTGGAGAAATTTAGCATTACATCACTTGCTCACCAATGGATCCTCTGCAGTGAATGGGTGCCGTCAAAACAGCTGATATAAAGATCACAATAATCCACACAACTCCAGTCCAGTCCATCAATTAATGTCTTGTGAAGTGAAAAGCTGCATGTTTGTAAGAAAGAAAATCCATCAAGATGTTTTAACTTTCTGGCTTCCGGCTAAAATTTGAGTCCTTGATCCATAATTTTGATTTCTCCAGTGAAAAAGTTGTCTCGTCTGAATCAGGAGAGAAATATGCACAAGCAAACACTGTTTTCCTGATCATTTGGACATCCAAGATGTTCATGTCTTTTCTTTCTTCAGTCGAAAAGAAATTAAGGTTTGTGAGGAAAACATTCCAGGATTTTTCTCAATATAGTGGACTTCAATGGGACCCAACGGGTTGAAGATCCAAACTGCAGTTTCAATGCAGCTTCAAAGGGCTCTATGTGATCCCAGCCGACAAATAATGGTCTTATCTAGTGAAACGATGGGCCATTTTCTAAAAAAAAAAAAAGTTGATACTTTTTAACAACAAATGCTTGTCTTGCATTAGCTCTGCGATGTGAGACTTCACGCATTACATAATCACACTGCAAAGGTCACGTGTGGTTAGCTCTTCGTCTGTGTACTCCGGTTCAAAAAAGGTACAGTAGGGCAAAAAACTCATTTCATTTTCTTCAAAATGATCCGACATCTTCAAAATGATCCGACATCATTGTTTTCCCTTTTTTGTAAATGAGTTTGACTTTCTTTGCACGTTCGCTTTGTAAACACTGGGTTGGTTCCACCTATGTCACATGTGTGTGATTACGGAATGCATCAAGTCGAGCTAGTGCAAGACGAGCATTTGTGGTTAAAAAGTATGTATATTTTTTACTTTTTTTTAATGACCAATGGTTTCACTAGATAAGACTCTTATTCCTTGGCTGGGATTGTGTAGAGGCCTTCGCAGCTGCACTGAAACTGCAATTTGAAACTTCAACCCCTGGCTCCCATTGAAGTCCACTATATGGAGAAAAATCCTGGAATGTTTTCCTCAAAATATCTTTTCGACTGAAGAAAAAAAGACATGAACATTTTGAATGACATGGGGCGAGTACATTTTCAGGACATTTTTAATCTGGAAGTAAATTAATCCTTTAATGATGGTTTTGTTTCTTACAAACACGCTGCTTTTTACTTCACAAGATGTTAATTGATGGACTGGAGCCATGTGGATTACTTGTGGATTATTGTAATGCTTTCATCAGATGTTTAGACTCTCATTCACTGCTGAGGATCCACTGGTGAGCAAGTGATGTAATGCTGAATTCACCCTTGCTTTTGATTATTTCTCATTAATTAGTCAAATATTTTGATAAAATGTTATGCTTTGTAAACTTTAAAAAATCTTTACCACTGATTTCAGTTAATTATGCTGATATAATCATCCTTTTCAAGTTTTAAGATTAAATTACAGCTCTTTCTTAACCTTGTATTGATATTGGAAGAAGTTAAGCAATTTAGATCTATTTTAATATGAAGACAGGATACGACCCATGAGATTTCTGTGGGAAAGAAGGACTTGTCCTGGGAAAAGTCCAGTGCAGTTTCCAAAAACATGAAAGGATATAAACCACAAGAACAACAGTTTAGTCATATACTGTTTTCCAACCAAAAAAATAGCCTGAAGTACAAATAGGGCAACAGATAATGATTTTTAAACTGTCCATGTGCATAATTAGAAAGGAATGCTCACCGTAGTTATCTCTCAATATATTGCACTCACATCACATCCTGATATGATTCATTCTTACAAGTTTATGTCCTAATTTAGTAAGCAGAAATTTGTGTTTTACGCACTGTGGCTTTCAAATAGTCTGATAATTGGCCTGGCTTAGGCAAACGCCATACAACTTAAACACACATTACTGTTTTTTCTCTTTTGTTTTTCTGTCTAGTTAGGGAGGGTTTTGGTCTTGACTAATCACTGTGGTTGAATGGAGGAGTGTGTGTACCGGAAAAGGACTCATAGTGATACTGTGTGATGTACGATCTCTGACACACACAAACACAGGAACACAGATTGGGAAAGAGAGTTTTTCCACTGAAGGTCTTATCATAAAGCTGAGGGGGCTGCTCTGTTATATAGATCATTATGACTCATACAGTAGCCCTTCATTTTTTTCTTTTGCTTTGTCCATCAGTTCTGGAGAGCCAAAGGGAGGATGCTGAAGTTTCTTTCTCATTTTTGTCTAACTTTCTTTTGTTCTCTTTTCTCTACAGTGTGAGATCGCATAGATGGACCACAATGTATCAACACACTCCAGGTAAGACTAAATTTATAGTGTTAATCAGGGAAAATGAATCACAAATTGTAGTCACAAAACTAAAACACTATCAGTAGATAAAGTACTTGAGTATTAATAATAGTAATTAATTCATGTTGCTGTGATTTTTGTGAGAGAGTAAAAGCATTACAGACCGTAGCACTTTGTAAAAGGTTATGAGATTGCCTCTCACGGAGGCTTCACAGTGTTTTGAGTATTTACGCCTGAAAATATTGTTTAAACATCAAATTATGGTGCAGAGCCTGGGAGAGATTCATAATTATAAGATAGTAATGAGGGTGAATGTAGAGCATTCTGTAATGTAAGATTGCACAGAAGAACAGACCCTTTCTCCATATATGGTACAAAATAAGGCTTTAAATTCTTACATTTAGAAATAGTCCCCAGCATGCTCCCTGTGCAAGCAGGTGGTCACGTTGGTTATGTTGACGGAAGTTAGCCTATTTTCAGGCACTGCGTAATATCATTGCGCCTGTTGCACCCATGGTACGGCAGCAAAGTTCCTTGATTATTACGCCGGAATGAGAGTATAGTTCCTAGCCATATCGGCCTAGAAAATCACTACTTTTCATTTTCCGTCAGTCTTAGTACACGATGTAACTACAGAAGAGTCAAGTTTTAAATAGGAAAAATATAGAAACTCTTTTGTCATTTTTTGAGCGAGATGATAACGGTCCAATCAGATTCAATGATCTATGTTAAGCTACACCTAAAAGTGCTACCGCCAGACCCGGAGATCGGCTGAATGGATTCGAAAATGGTAAAACTCAACTGTTTAACTCTAGGGGAGTTGGAAAATGAGCCTATTTTCAAAAATAGTGGAGTGTTCCTTTAATGCATTGTTTTTCCTTCTGGAGCATCAGTGAGCGTTTGAACCCTCTGTAATAGTTGCATATGAGTCCCTCAGTTGTTCTCAGTGTGAAAAGATGGATCTCAAAATCATACAGTCATTATTAGAAAGGGTTCAAATACACAAAAATGCTGGAAAACCAAAGACTTTGTGGGACCTGAAGGATTTTTTCTGAAGAACAGCAGGCAGTTTAACTGTTCAGGACAAACAAGGGACTCATGAACAACTATCACTAAACAAAAAAAACACAGCTGTGGATCATTCAGTATTAGGAATTAAGTGGATGTAAACTTTTGAACGGGGTCATTTTTATAAATTCAACAATTATTTTCTCTTGTGGACTACATGTAAACATCTTTTATGTGAAATATCTTATTCAGGTCAGTACTAAATTAACAATAACATGCATTTTATGAGATCCCTCTTATTTTGGGAAAATAATTAACATTTTGCAGATTCTGAAAGGGGGATGTAAGCCTTTGACCTCAACTGTAATTATTAATATGAGTTAATAAAATAGTTTTCACTACAATGAATGAAATATCAGTTATCCGATCATCATATTATGTCAGAATGATGACATTGTTTTATGAATGTAGCCTAATGGTTTGATACAGATACGGTAAAGAAGGTCAATCCCTCTGAGGTCGGAGAGGGCAAAAATTTTACAATTTTAAGGACAAAAACATTTGATGTTTTTAAAATTACCAATGTGTACCTATATTTGTTGGAAGTGCCACCAGTCTAATTCCTCATTTACAGTAAAAGAGGACCCTGTCTTCCTCTAAGTGAGACAGACCGAGACATTCCATTACACCCACGTGAATGACTGGCCCTGAGTGCCGTCTACCTTCAGCCCAGACTATTGCTGAAAAACTCAAGCTTTCGGTCCAACCATCCTGCTACACTGATTCTCTGTTGTTTGCGTTCCAACCTCCTTTGTTTTATAACATTTTTTTTTCTTTTTTTTGGATGAAAGACAAAAACCAGCCAATATGTCCAGGCAATTTGGCAATAATTTACTGGTAAACTTTCCCTGATGCCTAGAAGTGATTTTACGAGGGGGAGAGAGAATGACAGAATGTCAGGGGTAGGATGGCATTCTATAATTAATTCTTTATGAAAGTTATAATTTCTATTATTACCGTCTCAACTGCAATCGTCAATCATCTTGTCAGTGAATAATAATGTATATGTTGGATCTGGATATTTTTTTTGTCTGATCTTGTGTGACAGTTTGATGAGGAGAAATTAAACTTTAGGTTGTTACAATGTCTGTGGTTGCACAGTAAGATATAGCATTATTCTGCTGTACGGAAATTTCCAGCCTGTCTGTAAAAATAGTTTTCTCTGACATGAGGTTATGATACAGCCTAAATGTAGGCAGAAATACCAATATAATTACACTCTTTAAAACAACATCATTATAAGCTACAGTTCAGCGCTTCTCTTTATAGGGATTTTAAAAAATGAAGGTGGGTTCAGACCGGTTTTAACTTGCGGTCTCTCCCTCTTTCACTTTCTTTCAGTACCACACAATAAGTGACCCAGAGAGCGTCTGTGGATGAAATGGTTACAGCTTTCCTCAATGAAAGGCAAGCCACTACTGAGGAGATGGCTTTAGTAAGCAATGCACTGGCTGCTTACTCCTTCATAGCAGGTAAAAACAAGTTTGGTACACTACACTAACAGCCCCAAAATTATACTCTGTACTAAAGCTGGGCGATTAATTGAATTTTATTTTCAATTACAATTTTACCTTCCAACAGTTGAACAAAAGATAATCTTGTGAATAATCATAAGATAACAGTGCCACATTCCTTTTAGCGATGATGGTTATATTTTGGTTATACGATGATGGTTATATCTACATTGGCACTCCTTGCTTTACATGGCAAAAAATTGTTACATTTATTTTATGTAATATTTTAGATGTTTGTTTTTTTATATAATCTAAACCATTTATATATATATTTTTTAATTTCTCAGTAGTTTTTACTGAAAACTACTAATCATTAATATATATATATTATATTTAAAGTACAAGGAAATCCACTGTGAAGAAGAGGGGAAAGAAACTTTCACTTTAATCGTGATCTCAATATTAAGTAAAATAATCATAATTTTTGCCAGAATTGAGCAGCCTTACTGTACATGCTTCTTGGTAAAACTTTGGGTTGCTCCACATGACTGATTTTTCTTCCTTTTTTCAGATATTTATACTATTTCAACAATAATAAAATGTATAGAGTATATTATATTAGCCTACACTCTTAAAAAGGATGTGTTAAAAACAACACAACCTGTGTTGTTTCTTAACACACCTCTGTGTTAAGGACAACACATTTTGTGTTACTTTTAACTCAACCATGTGTTATTCAACTTTCTACACCCTAATTTGTTATAGTTACACAATTTATACCAATTCTGTACTCAAAATGACACAAGAAGAATTTAGCCTAGCTATATGTGTGTACGTATGTATGGATGCATTCAGGTGGCATATCTATCCTGATAATAAAGGAAGTTGAAATGATTGAAACATTTAAAGGTTGAAATTCTTTGAAAAAGTTCTGCATAATCTATTATTATGCATGATTTCTTTCAAACGTACGGAAGTTCTAAGCGGCCATGCATTATTTTTTTTCCCCTTCTTGTTTTCTCGTTATAACGCCTTAATTTTCTCGTTATCTCGACAAAGGTTTTTTTTTTTTTTTACAATGATTGTTTGATCTACTGTTGTTATAGTAACGAACTCAACTTTGACACGCATCTGATGGACAGATAAACCATGCGCTCTTACTGTAGCCTAGCTCGTGGATATTTCAGCAAATTTTGCTTCGCCTAGTAATAACGTCTACAATACAAAAATAAAGGCTGATCAATCACGGTTGATATTTCCAGAGACAGTACGCTAAACATGTGTTTGTGTAATTAGCATGTTTAAATGGTCAAAGCAACACCGCAAACACAGGCGGAGCGCCTTCAGGATGCAGAACTATTCTAAAATCTTTTAGAGCTGCTTGGATTCAACTCACTTTCAATTTTCCTTTTATTTGAAAGAAAATTATATATAATTTTCTTTCAAATAAAA
Source organism: Sinocyclocheilus grahami (assembly GCF_001515645.1). Lineage (NCBI taxonomy): Eukaryota > Metazoa > Chordata > Actinopteri > Cypriniformes > Cyprinidae > Sinocyclocheilus > Sinocyclocheilus grahami. The sequence continues at coordinate 511,015 of NW_015505337.1, forward strand.
GGAAAATTGAAAGTGAGTTGAATCCAAGCAGCTCTAAAAGATTTTAGAATAGTTCTGCATCCTGAAGGCGCTCCGCCTGTGTTTGCGGTGTTGCTTTGACCATTTAAACATGCTAATTACACAAACACATGTTTAGCGTACTGTCTCTGGAGATATCAACCGTGATTGATCAGCCTTTATTTTTGTATTGTAGACGTTATTACTAGGCGAAGCAAAATTTGCTGAAATATCCACGAGCTAGGCTACAGTAAGAGCACATGGTTTATCTGTCCATCAGATGCGTGTCAAAGTTGAGTTCGTTACTATAACAACAGTAGATCAAACAATCATTGTAAAAAAAAAAAAAAACCTTTGTCGAGATAACGAGAAAATTAAGGCGTTATAACGAGAAAACGACTCTCGTTATGTCGAGATCACGAGAAAATTAAGTCGTTATAACGAGAAGACGGCTCTCGTTATGTCGAGATCACGAGAAAATTAAGTCGTTATAACGAGAAGACGGCTCTCGTTATGTCGAGATCACGAGAAAATTAAGTCGTTATAACGAGAAGACGGCTCTCGTTATGTCGAGATCACGAGAAAATTAAGTCGTTATAACGAGAAGACGGCTCTCGTTATGTCGAGATCACGAGAAAATTAAGTCGTTATAACGAGAAGACGGCTCTCGTTATGTCGAGATCACGAGAAAATTAAGTCGTTATAACGAGAAGACGGCTCTCGTTATGTCGAGATCACGAGAAAATTAAGTCGTTATAACGAGAAGACGGCTCTCGTTATGTCGAGATCACGAGAAAATTAAGTCGTTATAACGAGAAGACGGCTCTCGTTATGTCGAGATCACGAGAAAATTAAGTCGTTATAACGAGAAGACGGCTCTCGTTATGTCGAGATCACGAGAAAATTAAGTCGTTATAACGAGAAGACGGCTCTCGTTATGTCGAGATCACGAGAAAATTAAGTCGTTATAACGAGAAGACGGCTCTCGTTATGTCGAGATCACGAGAAAATTAAGTCGTTATAACGAGAAGACGGCTCTCGTTATGTCGAGATCACGAGAAAATTAAGTCGTTATAACGAGAAGACGGCTCTCGTTATGTCGAGATCACGAGAAAATTAAGTCGTTATAACGAGAAGACGGCTCTCGTTATGTCGAGATCACGAGAAAATTAAGTCGTTATAACGAGAAGACGGCTCTCGTTATGTCGAGATCACGAGAAAATTAAGTCGTTATAACGAGAAGACGGCTCTCGTTATGTCGAGATCACGAGAAAATTAAGTCGTTATAACGAGAAGACGGCTCTCGTTATGTCGAGATCACGAGAAAATTAAGTCGTTATAACGAGAAGACGGCTCTCGTTATGTCGATATAACGAGAAAATAAGTCGTTATAACGAGAAAACAAGAAGGAAATTTAGAAAAGAAAATTAACACGTTTGTTCTGTTGGCTACACTGTAAAAAATCAGAAGTTGAGCAAACTTCAAATTTTAAGGCAACCAGCTTCAGCAGATTTTTGAGTTTACTCAACTTTTGATTTTTTGCAGCGACTTCAACTATCAAGTTTTGTCAATTTAAATTTCTAAATTATAAAAACGCCATATTTCTAGTCAACTAAACACAAAATTGGAAGTTTAACTAAAAGTTCGCTTAACTTAATATACTATGTTGATTAAACATGCACAAAAGTTTGTACAACTAATTGACCTTCAAGTTGAGTAAACTCGAAAATCTACTGAAGCTGGTTGCCTTAAAATTTGAAGTTTGCTCAACTTCTGATTTTTTACAGTGTAGCCAACAGAACAAACGTGTTAATTAACAGATCCTGTTTGTATTAAAATGGCACGTTTGAAAGAAATCATGCATAATAAAAGATTATGCAGAACTATTTCAAAGAATTTCATCCTTTAAATGTTTCAATCATTTCAACTTCCTTTATTATCAGGATAGATATGCCACCTGAATGCTTCCATACATACGTAGCTAGGCTAAATTCTTCATTTAGAAATCAAAAAGATTACTAAAGAAGAGGTGTGTTCAAGTTATTAGGCTATAAACAAATGATTACAAACCAGGCCTACTTTGTATTCCGTCATAGACCGTAACAGGGGTCCAATGAAAACAGTTACTAACCTTCTGAACTGTTTCTGCAGATCACCCGGAACGGGCGGCACTGTATTTCGTGTGTGGAGTGTGTTTGGGACTGGTTCTCACTCTCATCGCGTTAGTGGTGCAGATCTCCTGTCGAACCGACTGCAAAACGCAACAAGCGCCCAAGAAAACAGGCAAGACTGCGGAGAGCACCAGCGACACGAGCGACAGCGACTCGGACTGGGACAATAACTCCGACCTGTCGGCACGCCGCCACCGGCGCTTTGAGCGGACGCTCGGTAACGTGTTCACCTCCGCGGAGGAGCTGGAGCGCGCGCAGCGATTAGAGGAACGCGAGCGGATTATCCGGGAGATCTGGATGAACGGACAGCCGGACATGCCGGCCACGCGCAGCCTCAACCGCTACTATTAAAGTCTCTGAAGCAACGAGACGGAAGGGTTGAGGAAATATTATACAGTAGCTATTAAACATTTTTGGGATACAGTAAGGGACTGGAATATGGGAAAATCCATCATGCTTAAAATACGTTTTGGGACATCTCTTCTGTTGGCACTGGCACTACTAGTGAAGCATTTGTGTTTTAGAAGGTGCATTCAGTACATTTTTTGTTTATGTTGCGCTGTCGTTTTGTACTTATACTGATGACACCTATACTGACACCTGGTGGCATGGATGAAAAAGCAACGCTTTTAGTTAGGGGTAAATGTATGTAAATTGAGACACTTTTTGCCATTGCAATGTCCTAATTAAATGATAACACAGTAGAAATGCTTTATTCGACGTGATTAATTTATTCCACGAGTGAGTAAGCAACTTCAACAAATGTACACTTGATCTTGCTCCATGAAAAATAAATCAGTTCTTATTAAGCGACTGATTTAACCGTTGACGTCATGATTTAAAATATATTTTAAACTGCTATTCATTTCTTTGTGTAGAACATCAGTGAGGGGAAATTACTGAGTTGCACCTTTAATGTAACGTGCTTTAATGAAGAATTCACCTTGACATGTAAAACAGGTGGAGAAAAAATAATATGCTTGAGCTTTAAATATGCTTGACTTGAAATACTGTATTTTTTAAATTAGAATTAATTTGATCTGAAATTAGGTTTGGCCACGTAGACAAGTCAGACACCTATTTTTATTGAGATGTCATTCTTTAGTTGACTTTACTTGGCTAATATCTTTTTTATTTAAGCAAAATGTCTTTCTGTTACAAACACTTTTATTATACTAAAGCTTTGTCTTGGAGCTCAGGGTTTTCATGACCTCTCTGAAGGATTTCTCTTCATTTGCCGACAAAACAAAATGATGGTCTGTGCCTTCATTTTAGAAAAAATCACTGTAAAAATTAAAAGATACTTGATGTGGAAAACCTATAGATGCTTTTTTAAAAAGTGGTTCTGCCAGTGTGGTGATCAGAGTATCTTTTCATTCTTACAGTGTATGCCTTCTTCAAGCAAGTATTAATTATGCATAGAAGACAATCACCTGTTTGTACTAGATTTTTCACAGGATAGTATCAATTTTCTACATGGTGCTATAGATAAAATCCATCCGTGCGTGAGCACTGTTCGGTTCAAATTTATGGTCAAGAAATGTCAGATATATCAAATATGTTCCTGTCCTTATTTCACCCTTTGGTGTTCATTGAACACATGCAGCATTTTAATAATGTAACCAAGAGGCTCACTTCCACTGTCTAATTCCATACTTGTTCAGTTTAAGTGTTTCAACAATATTTTAATTTTAATTAAAATATATGGATTATTAGAAAATGAATTTGCATTTGGTTGTCTTTTAACATGGTTGTTTTGAGTGTGTATGAAGTAATGTGCCAAAAGTTTGTCTGTGGATAAAGTCACTACATCTTCCCATAAAATAAAAACAAAGAAAAAAACCTTTTGTTTATGCCACTACTCCTGTAATTCTGAATGTCTTTGCACAAACCCTAATTGAATGCAAGAGTGCCCTCTGCTGTCTGATGAACAGCTATAATGGCAGAATCATAAACATTTCAAAGATTTTTATTCCCATCTGAGGACATGCAGACAAATAGATGGGCAGTATAAATAGAAAGAAAATGTATAAAGACATGTCTAAATTAGCATTGAATGGTACATGACCATGCTTTATATTAGTACAAATTAAAAAAAAAAAATAGTTTGAAGTGTTCTAAAAAGTGTAAATGCAGAATGTTTAGTACAAACATTTGTTAACTTATTTTGACAATGATTTATACAATTATTAAAAAAACTATTTTCTCCACAGACTAACCATAAATATAACAATTGTTATAAAATACTATATGTGTTCCCTTTGCATATACTTGATAAAATAAAATTTAGATCAAATTATACAAAATGTAAAAATACATGCAAATATATATATAAAACCACAGAAATGTATCGAAAAAAAAGAGCAAGTAAAATATGTCAATGTAACTTATAGTAAACGTACATAGTAAATGTAAACCAATTTGAATTCACTGAGCTTATAACTAATGGTACCAAACTGCAGATACAGATAACTGCCAGCTTATAGTGGTTAGAATATTTGCTAACAATAAACCAGAGTTTCTACAGGTTTAATGAAGGTAAATGAAAGACTTTTTAAAGACCACTTAAAGAAAATGTAAGGAATAAATTGAAAATTGGAGTTGTAATGAGTTGTATTAGCAACACTTCAACTGATCGTCATTATACTTAAAACCTAGCAAAATGAAAATATTTACCAGCTTTATCCCAAATAAATTCTAGTATTAAAAATGCACCAGTCTTCTCGCCCCTCCTAATCGAGGACTTGTACTCTGCATTGTTTTGAGGTCTAGTATTGGAGTTGAGGTATAACATGGGTTCCTGTTTAACAGCTGTTTGGCAGTCAGGTGCAGCGCAGCTCCATTCATAATGGGACTGATCACAGCCACACTCTCTCTATCTAACGTAGCATCACTGACACTATAAGAGGAGTGGGGTTCTGCACTGAAGTAAACAGTGCTACTGCAGTCTGCAGGGCAGGTGTTATACACTGCTCCGTTCTCTGGAGACTGTTGTCTCACTTCAGCAACAGAAAATCCTTCACGGTTTTCAACTGGACTACTTTTAGATTGTTCACCTGCTTCCATGTTTGGCTGGTTACAACCGTCCCCTCCAGAGTCTATGTCTGGTGCATCATCATTCTCCAGGATGACTGAAAGCCCTCTGTCTCCATACATGCAGTTGATCTTGTCTGTGTTTCCAGTTTTGAGAGCCAGATGTATTAACATATGATGATGGTGCCAGTCGCCCTCTAGAGGCTGAACAGAAGAACCTCCGGCCTGCTTGTCAGGAGCAAAACCAGTCACTGAGAAAGTGCCATGATTGTGTGTGGAGGATTCGAGTGTTGTGTCCTTGCAGTGCACATCGGTTGTTCTGTCAGTAGTTGCCAGGCTCATTTGGAGTCTGAGACTCTGGAGGATCTCCGTAGATTTTGGATGAAGAAATCGGTAGTAAAGAACAACAAAAATCACACCTAGAAAATAGAGAACAGAGCAAACTATATTTGTAATGTTACATTACACTACATTAGCTTATTCTAATTGTTCTTATTACAATATATAGCAACAATACATATATAGCAAATTGGTTCTCGGGTGATATTATGATTTTTTTTTTTTATTGGTCAGTATCTGTATCGGTTATTTAATTGTGCATGCTTATTTTCCATTCAGATTACCTTGCCGTCATCTAACAGCAATGTTTAAAAAGCAATAATAATTTAATAACACTGTTAAAGGGATAGTTCACCCAAAAATGAAAATTCTGTCATTAATTATTCACCCTAATGTCGTTCCAAACCCGTAAGACCTTCGTTCATCTTCAGAACACAAATGAAGATTTTTTTTATGAAATCCGAGAGCTTTCTGACCCTCCATAGACAGCAACGCAACTGGCAAGGCTCAGAAAGGTAGTAAGGACATTGTTAAAATGTATTGTTATGAAGCTACAAAAATACTTTTTGTGTGCAAGGAAACAAATATAACAAATTTATTCAACAATTTCTTCCATGTCAGTCTTCGAAGTGCGTTCACAAGAGTACCACGATGCATATGTGAGGTGCCGCTGACGCAGGAGCCGGTGTTCATAACATTACGGTTGAACCACTGATGTTACATGGACTACTTTAATGATGTCCTTACTAGAGCTGTCAAAATGACTGAAAAACTAAATTCGAATTTTGTACTTAAATATAATCAAAATTCGAATTATATTCAAATTTAAAATGCATAATTTCAGTCAGAGTAAAGAAAAGATATTGGCATCTCTCCTGAGGCCACAAGAAGTCGCATCGAGCAAAATATTACTAATGCACGTTTATTCAAAGCATGAGATAACATGACTATCTGTGGAAAAAAAGTGCATAATGTTTAAAATAATGTTTATATTCCAATCATAATTAATTAAGTTGCTTAAACAACTATAAACAAAACAGCATCATGCATGTATGCATAGTTTAATACAAAGGGCCGAAAGCCAATCACACAGAGTACATTTTTCATTTAAAAACACGAGTTGCAGTGGGATGGGGAAAAAACCCCGCCATAAAGTCTCGAGATATGTTTTTTCAAAGTTGAACTTGCATTAACTTTACATGGCTTTCTAAATATGCGGCTCTTTTGTGCGAGTGCAGCGGTGATAGATGTCCCTCTAGAAAACGCGTGAAATATACATTCTGTGTGAACGGCTTGGTTTCAGTTTTGACGTAAACAAGATCTTCTCTGCATTGATGTTCTCTTTTCCCGCAATATTTGTAATTAACAAGGCAGCAGCACTGCATCTAGTGGCTTCAACTGCATAGGCTAACAAAAACATTATAATGCAACGACACTTACATCGTCATCGCATCTCGTGCGCCACTGATAAGGCTGCCTCCTTAACGCACACTTAAAATTCGAATGGAACATTTTACATTCGAATGTGGATTTTTATTTTAAATTCGACGAATATTCGAAATTCGAATTGTTTTTGACAGCCCTAGTCCTTTCTACACTTTTGGACCTTGAACGTGGTAGTTCCATTGCTGTCTAGGGTCAGAAAGCTGACCCTCATTTTTGGGTGAACTATCCCTTTAAATATAATCATTAGTAAATCTCAGAATGAATATCCATTTTTCATGCATTACAATATAATCAGTGCTGGATAGATTACTTACAAATTGTAGTCCGTTACTGATTCCAAATTACATGACAAAAATTGTCGTTCGTAATGTAACCAATTACATTATACATTTCAGGGAATATAATCAGTCTACTTTTTGATTACTTTTAGATTACTTTTAACCTAACTTGTATATCACATTGCTTTAAACAGGATAATCTTGTACTATTTTGACATAAAAATACAAAGAAGATATATTCCATTCGTTATTAAAAACATTAAGTGCATTAAACATTATATTACATCAAAGTTTCCAAAACTGAAACAAACTGCAGGGGGTTTGTGAGTTTAATGAAAATCTAATAATAAATTAAATCATAATCGTAAATTAAAATATTATACCTGCATGTCATGTGACCATGTGAATAATATGTAATCATGTAATTAATAAAAAATATCTGTAGTCTTATTATGAGTATTTTAAAATGTAAAATACAGTTTTTCGCAGTGGCTTTGGTGCATTTCTCAGATCAGAAATGAAATTCTCAAAACTACTTGTTCAACCTCCACATCATCTAGTCATTTGAGCACATCATAAAAGCAGTTTCTCATTCTTTTGAACAAGTTGCGATTGCTTTGGTACATTTATGCAAACTATTATGTATATTTGTCTGCGGTTTCCTACATTATCAGTTGCTAATGTCATGTTGCTCAAAATGTATTATATAGTTCTCTGTGCAGTAGTCTTACCACTCAAAACATCTAGTCATTAGTTCATCGTATAAGTAATTAAACGCAAAATGGTTGATCTAGTTGTCATAAACTGTCAAGCATATTTTCTACACATTTCTATTAGACTTTTTGTAAATTTGCCATGAATTGTGCAAGTGAATCTTGACTTTCACTAATGAAGAGAATATAGATCAACCAATTATAAACCAGTTCTCTGAAATAGCTCAAAGGTGCATCAAAGGTGGAAGAAGAGGAGCAAGGTTACATGGTGGAAGGGTACAGAGGCAAAACATAGGAAGAGGCAGCTCTTCTGCCTCACATATCAGATGAAATAAGGGCCACTATTGTGGACCTTGTTGTCAATCATGGCCTTACAATGGCTGAAGGGTGCAGCTAAATATTGGGAGATCGACTATATCCTCAATAATTCAAACGTTTCTTAAGTCTCTTTCAATCAATAATCCACATACAGTAGTGTGTAAATTTGTACATTTGAAATGGATATATGGCATACATAAGAAGTGCAGCCTTCTGCATTTCAGTACAGTAATTGTCATCCAAACTGTTGCCATAGTTTACATCAGGCATAGAGTGCACTGTTATATTGACAACATGACTAAGCAAATCTTGTTTGTGAACAATGACACTATTTTTTCTTTCTTTCTGATAGCACTGATATGTAAATTGACATAAATACTTACTTTTGAGAGATGAACTAAAGATTTTGAGTAAGTTACAGGCTTTTGCAGGAAATCCATTGTGTGGTGCTGTTTGTACGAATTGTTTTGAGAAATGCACATACTTCTTTGCAAATATCTGAAGACGATTCGAGAAATGCACCAAAGCGATTGAGAAAAACTAGTATTTAATTTTTGGAACCTGATTATGTAATCCGGATTACATGTAATTGGTTACCACACAGCACTGATTATAATATAGAGATTATAGCATTTAAAACAATTGATTTGAATTTTTTTAGTCTTAATTTTCAATTTATTAAGACAAATATATTTATAATGATTATCAAGATCAGGCATTTTAATATTAGAGCATAATCTTTACCGATAAGGAAGCTGCATAAGACATTCAGAGGAACACTCATGCTGTCCCACGAAATCCCACTGAGCGAGTCTGACGCCAAAAGCAGAAGGAACGTGTTCTCCAGCAACATTAACTACAACACAGATAAAAGATCTGGATCAGTGATCTTTGAAATCAGTAGACAGAAATAAAAACTGTATGTTAACAAAGATGTGAGCTATTTTTCATGAGAGGAGATTAATTGTATCTAAAATGGTCACCAGCATAAAAGTGAAAACAGTCTTGCAGCATTTCACACACTCCTGGCAGTTTTCTAAATATTTTGCACAATGTTACAATACTCTGAAGATTTGCCCATACACTTTTATTACTGACAGTGCATTGTTATCTAAAACTATTAAAAAGCATTTTCATCCATTGAAATAAAGCTAAAATAAAATATTAGATGATAGATAGATAGATAGATAGATAGATAGATAGATAGATAGATAGATAGATAGATAGATAGATAGATAGATAGATAGATAGATAGATTCAAATTATTACAATTAAAATATTAATGAAATTAAATTATTAAATATTGAACGAAAAACTTGAATGAAAATTAGAAATGTACTTTTTGCAACAAATTGAAAAATCTAAGTTGCCAAGTGAAGTACTAAAATCATTCAAACTAAAAATTAAATAAAAATAAAAGCTAAAAGGTAAATATGAATATTTAAATGGGGTTGCACCGACTAATCGACTAGTCAACTTTAATGTTCTGCCATCAGCAGTGCCATGACGCTTTAAGCTTGACGTCGACTAGTTGGTAGTCGCTGGTCCTATAGCGGGCGCAACAGGATAAGAAATCTTCGAAGGACTTCCACATTTACACTCTGTTTCCAAACAGTTCAAATGACAAATAAATGCATACTCCGAAAGCACTCCACAAGACATGTGTGATTATATTACTGGATGCTCGAAATTGCAGAATACACGCTTTAAACAGCTTATTGTACAGGTAAATTAATCACTGTTCTAATCTAATGTGCTGCTGCATTGTAACACACACACACAGGCTTCAGACAGTAGCTCGTACATCACGTGCAGATCGCGCGCACAGTCGCACACAGAAACATTCAGAAATGTATTGTCAACACTGTTCTGTGATTTCTCAGTAAAATAGCTTAGAAACTGAAAAGTTAAAGCATATATTTCTTAAAAATAAATTCCACCATCACTACTAGTAGAGAGACGCTTTCAGGTAGAATTAATTCACACACGCAATCGCTCTCACTAAAATAAATGCATACTCCGAAAGCACTCCACAAGACATGTGTGATTATATTACTGGATGCTCGAAATTGCAGAATACACGCTTTAAACAGCTTATTGTACAGGTAAATTAATCACTGTTCTAATCTAATGTGCTGCTGCATTGTAACACACACACACAGGCTTCAGACAGTAGCTCGTACATCACGTGCAGATCGCGCGCACAGTCGCACACAGAAACATTCAGAAATGTATTGTCAACACTGTTCTGTGATTTCTCAGTAAAATAGCTTAGAAACTAAAAAGTTCTAGCATATATCTCTTAATGAATAAATCCCACAGCTTCACTACTAGTAGAGAGACGCTGCCAGGTAGAATTAATTCACACACGCAATCGCTCTCACTAAAGCATTCATATAAATGTAATCTTTACTGTGCTACTTTATCTGCATCTGATTTAGAATGAGCAGAAATCTGTGAGAAATATAACGACCCAAAGACAAAAGAACTGATAAAAATGAGCTGTTATAGGAGCAATAACCATGTGGGCAGCCTTATTTGTTCATTAATGACGTCATCAGCGACTAGTCAACGTCGACTCGACTTTCATCACATAAAAGCATAGATTGTAAAAGACTTTAAAAAACCAGAAGTCGTTCAACCCCTAATATATATATTAAATATATACATTTTAAAATATATTTTTAAATAATTAAAAAATTATATAAATCACAAAAACATAATAAAATTACTAAAACTTGAAAACCGCAAACAAAAGCTAATACAAAATATTAATAAATACTAAAAAAGTATATAAATAATACGAAAAAACACTGCAGTGCAGTGAGACCAACCAAATAGAATCCAGTCATGCGGTACCGAGAGGGCCCATCTTTAACGTTAAGGAAGACGAAAATGTGCATTGCCCCTAAGATGAAGTTGAAGAGCCGCCAGGAAGCACGGTTAATGCAGATATCTGTCTGCTGGGACACTTGCCAGAATGTCATAATGAGCCAGTGGAAACCTGAGCAGGGATTTAAAGAGACAACCACAAAGCAGTCATTTATTAACAAGTCATCCCTTTCCAGGTAAAAGTTGGGCAATGACAAATTACTTAAAAGCACTCAGGGCTGTCACGTGAGCTAACTGTGAAAGCTTTTGTGTGTGCAGGATTTGTCTACACAAAAACACATAGCTTGACTCACCCACGACTCCACAGGACCACCAGTGAAACATACTGCAGAAGAACATGAGGCTGGCCACCCTGGCACCCAGCATGCCCCCTCTCCATATGAGCTGGCACAGCATTGCAGCGAGAGTCATGTGCAAGTGACCAGGACGGAGCAGAAAGCATGAGCGGCTGTGCAGGACCAGAAACCAGGATACATTCAGCAGGCTCAGCCCGACACATAAGACCACTGTAAAAAAGTTTAAAGAGATCCAGGGAAACTGATTCAAGGAACAGTTTACCCAAAAATATTTTAAAAAGGCTGAAAATGTACTCTCGGACCATCCAAGATGAAGATGAGTTTGTTTCTTCATCACTTGCTCACCAATAGGTCCTCTGCAGTGAATGGGTACCGTCAGAATGAGAGTCCAAACTGCTGATAAAAACATTATAGTAATCCACAAGTAATCCACACGACTCCAGTCCATCAATTAACATCTTGTGAAGTGAAAAGCTGCATGTTTATAATAAACAAATCCATCATTAGGCATTTTAACTTTAAACAGCCACTTCTAGACAATATACCAGTCCATAATCTATAACAATGCTTCCTTCAGTGAAAACATTCAATCCCGTTTTCCTCTCACATCAGAATTCACCAAAATATTTGTTTAGGACTGTTATCGCTTGTGAGTGGTATTTGATCTGCACAAATTTCTCTCCTGGTTCATACTTTTTTTTACTGGAGAAAGCAATATTATGGATAGAAGAGCCAGAACACATTAATTCACAAGACATCATTTGATCAACTGGTGTTGTGTGAATTATTGTGATGTTTTTATCAGCTGTTTGGACTCTCATTCTGACGGCACCCATTCACTGCAGAGGATCTATTGGTGAACACCATATATAATGCTGTAATTTCTCAAAATCTGTTTCAAAAACTGCCAGAGGGTGAGTAAAAGTTCAGAAAATTTTCATTTTTGGGTGAACTTTAAGTATTGGGGACAGCAAGAATGATTAATTCACAATTACATCGTACAGTACGTCTTGTGTTACCATAACATTTACAAAAGCACAACAAATCTTTTTTTTTATTGCTCAGTGACTCATTCAATCATAGTCACTGACTAATTTACTACTTCCACAGAAAACTTTTGATGTGACGCTAGGTGTGTTCTGTAGTTGTGTACCTGGTGACAGAAAGCCAGGGTGAAGTGTGAATAAACTGTAGGTCTGCAGTAGACTTTGAGGCAAGCTGAGTGTCAGGGCCTCGATCAGTAACAGAGCAGACACATCAGCCTGCTGCATTAGTAATGCACCAAACTTAACCTGTCCACCCTGAGACTTCATGCAGCACCATAACCTGCAAACATAAAAAATATAACATCTCAGAAACAAGTAGCCTATTGTAAGATAAATAATATCATTGGGTGAAACCTGATATGAACATGCACAGGTCATATTTCAACCACAATGAGAAATTACACTACAGTTTGAAAGAATGTTTTTTTATGTTTTTGATCAAAAATACAGTAAAATTGTGAAATATTATTACAATTTAAAATAACCATTTTATAGTTTTAGATGTAACTTATTCCTGTGATGGCAACATGCTGATTTGGTGCTCAAGAAACATTTTTTATTATTATCAGTGTTGAAAACAGTTGTGCTGCTAAATATTTTTGTGGAAATTAGGATATTTTGTCAGGATTTTTTGATGTAGGTTAAAAACAGCATTTATTTGGAAAATAAATGTATGTAACAATATAAATATCCTTACCGTCACCTTTGATCAATTTAATGCGCCCTTGCTGAAAAATAATAATTTCTATCAAAACAAATTCTTACTGACCCCAAACCTCTTGAATGATAGTGTACATTGTTATTATATATATATATATATATTTTTTTTTTTATAAAACCTAGGGCCTTTAAGATGTTTTACACTGTGACATTTTCATGATTTTGGAGTTAAATGTGACCTGAGCATGTTCTCATGAATTCATTATAACTGAATTACAACAGTTCTAAGTGATAGAATGTTTTTGACCTGTGGTAGACGCCCAGATGCAGACAATGCACAAGGAGAAGTGAGGGCTTGGATCGTTCTGCATCAGTGATGTACCACTTCAGACTGAGCAGCTGCACAAGCGTGACAGGCAGACACAGAGCCAGAGTCAGCCAGGCCAGCAGCTCCTTTCCCATCCAGAGGTAGTGAGTAAAGCACAGTACAACTGATGCATATAGTAAACAACAAATATGTCAAACAGCAGAGTCCATTTTCAACAACAATACTGAACTGACTGTTCTGAATTGTCTTCTGTAGAGCTGCTTATAGCTGAACTTAACGAATACTTACATATATATATATATATAAAATTAAAAAAAATAGATAAATCGTGGTATTTTACATTTCTTTTTAATTAACAACTAGTACACTATTATAATTTTAATAAGTCCTTCACAAACATGTATAATGATTTAACGATCTGTCAAGTATTTACTAATGCTATTTTTAACATTTGTTAGCGTTCCCTCTTTTCTCGGGCTGTGTGTCTAATGTAAAGCATCTGTGCGACAGAACACGCCCCCTGCTCTCCATTCATGAAAAAGGCGCTCAAATGCTATAAAACCATAGCAGCAATAACGTGCAGTAATAAAACTGAACTCATAATACAACATGAACAAACAGGCAAAACCCACATCCACATGCCGATGCTGCCAAAGTATGTTCAGTAAGCACAGATAGCGGGTTGGAAGGGAATGATTCATCGGGAAATAACTTACGTGCCGCTTTCTCCAATAAAACAATGACTCCTGAAAAAGAGTAGAGGCAGACGTGACTCCATATGATCGCGCTTCCCTTTCGATTCTGCATCGTTGCACTAAAACGTATTTTTTCAAAGTGTTTGGTTTCCCTTCTGCTATTGAAGGAGCGAGCTTTGTGTGTGATCGCGATGTCTTTCTGAACCGGTCAATGTGACGTCACGCACCGAGCAATGTTGTATGAAACACGTGTATTGTAATGTATTGTATTGTAATGTAATGTAATGTAATGTAATGTATTGTAATGTAATGTAATGTATTGTAATGTATTGTAATGTAATGTAATGTAATGTATTGTATTGTAATGTAATGTAATGTAATGTAATGTAATGTAATGTATTGTAATGTAATGTAATGTATTGTAATGTATTGTAATGTAATGTAATGTATTGTAATGTAATGTAATGTAATGTAATGTAATGTATTGTAATGTAATGTAATGTATTGTATTGTATTGTAATGTAATGTAATGTATTGTAATGTATTGTAATGTAATGTATTGTATTGTAAATAAAAAAACACACGTAATGTATTCATTAACCCAAGCTCCCTTTCTAAAAAGTTAAGGATCTATTTTAAAAACGTGTCTACCTCCAAAAAAAGCTAATAAAACGTGGACTGTTTGTTCTCATTTGGGATGTTTTCATGGATTTTTTTCTTTCTTTCTTTCTTTCTTTCTTTAATTTAATTGGATTTTCCCCATGTATAATAATAATAATAATTATTATTATTATTATTATTATTTATTTTAAGTGTGTGAACTCTTGGATTGTACCCCTTAGCTTTTTTTATGGTTTGCAATATGCAATATGTTCTGTAAACAATTATTGATTAAATAAATAAAACAGCTTGCTTATGTAGCAAGCATCATGTATAGTGTTTGTCATATACATGTATTTTGATCTTGTTAATAAAAAATAAAAAAACACACGTAATGTATTCATTAACCCAAGCTCCCTTTCAAAAAAGTTAAGAATCTATTTTAAAAACGTGTCTACCTCCAAAAAAAGCTAATAAAACGTGGACTGTTTGTTCTCATTTGGGATGTTTTCATGGATTTTTTTCTTTCTTTCTTTCTTTAATTTAATTGGATTTTCCCCATGTATAATAATAATAATAATAATAATTATTATTATTATTATTTATTTTAAGTGTGTGAACTCTTGGATTTTACCCCTTAGCTTTTTTTATGGTTTGCAATATGCAATATGTTCTGTAAACAATTATTGATTAAATAAATAAAACAGCTTGCTTATGTAGCAAGCTAGGATCTATTACTTGATATACTAAAATATAAAACAAAATTGAAAAATATCACACAACAATAAAAAATATATATTTTATGACAAATAATCTAAATCTAAACAAAGTTAAAAGTCGAAATTATAAGGTAAAAGGCTAGGTTTAGTGCTGTCAAATGATTAATCGTTTGACAGCACTAGTTAAATTATGACAAAAGTCACCTAAAAGTCATAACTGAAATTCGATCCTTAATGTCATCATTATGATTTACCTGAGCATAATTTTCTTTGGCTTCCATACTATTCATCATATTATTTACATACCAAACTAAATTAACAAACAAGTACCGTACCATATGATTACTCCAGTAAAGAGATTTGATCACGTGAGAGTCATGAGACCCCAAGCGCACATGACTCATCACGTGATCCGTCGTTGCTCTATAAAGCCATCAGCGTGCTCCTCAGCTGGTGGTTATTTTCGCCCAGTGGAACTCTTGGGGGAGTGAGACACACAGTTCAAATAGAACAACTGCCAGCAGACGAAAGACAGGTAGGACTTTGTCTACCTGAGACTTTGAGAGCTTTTAAATCACGGGGACAAAGATTATTATTATTTCTTGTGTGTTGATAATTGAACCTCTAGGTAAATATTGGAAAAGGGTCATGGAGATATAGTAGCATGTCTTATATATCATACACAAATTACAATGCGAAACGCTTTATTCTGTAGTAGCATGACTTTATTTCAAAGACACTTACTGCTTTGCTGTGAAATATAATATTGCAGTGTTACAGCGACTTCCTTTGATTTTAAAATCTGGATTCATTGTTCGTTTGACTATGTAAACAAGGCCTGCAGGGGAAACAGAAACCTGAGCTTATGTTTTAACACCTGTGAATGCTTCAGCTGCTTTAAGTGACATTATGCTGCTCGTTTACTTACAAATCCACTATTAGCTTTCAAACATGAGTTGCCTCAGATATTTTACGTCTCGCACTACTACAGAAAAGTGGGAACTTTAAGTGCCGCAAGCAATCTTATATTTGCATTCTCTCTATATAATTGACTCCTGACGGTGTTAATACCACTTACAGCAGTATTTTTAACAAGTCGTCGAGATTACTGCGAGGTTTAAGGTCAGAGTAGGCTGGCTTTCTCAAATATTAGCAGGCTTTCCTTGCAATTGCTGACTCATTCACGTCTTCTGATTGGTGTCATTAGTGAAGTGACATGTGGCCAATTATGGTGACCCATACTCGGAATTAGTGCTCTGCTTTTATCCCATCCTAAGTGCACACACACAGCAGTGAACACACACACACACACACACACACACACACGGAGCAGTGGGCAGCCATTTATGCTGCGGCGCCTGGGGAGCAGTTGGGGGTTCGGTGCCTTGCTCAAGGGCAAGGTGGGCCAGAGTGCTGTACAGTCACTCCCCCCACCTACAATCTCTGCCGGTACCAGACTTGAGTCCGACTCTCTAACCATTAGGCCAAGACTTCCCCAATTATAGGCCTTGGAGGAAGTGCAACCCAGCATGTTTGAAAGTGATATTGATAAATTGGTGCTTTGTGAAAATTCACTAGTTGTCAAGATTGTGGCGAGTCAGTAATGGGGAATAATGAAGTAAAGTTGTTTAAAACCACATCTGCTGTAAAACCACTGAGTTAGGAGCCCCTTTAAAAAAAAAAAGCCTAAAATATACTTACCCAGAGTAGTTAATCAAGGTTTGTTTGACTGGTTGTGTAACCATTAGGAGTTTTGGCCATGTTTAAGATGTCCAAAGCTTTCAAGTCTGCGTGACCACAGTCTGAAGATAACCCTACTGTAGTCCGGGATCTTTCGCCTGATTGAGAAGTGTTCTTGATGTGCCACCTGACTGTTGTTTTAAGGCTGTGATGTTTAGAACTTTAAAGTTTTAGTTGAAATGATTCTTGAAACCGATTAAGATGCAGCATTTTTAGCTGCAGTTTATATTAAGTGTTTAAAGTGGGATTTTAGACTGCTAGAATTACTCCTAAAGTCTCCTTTCTGTATAAAATAAATAAAGAATAATGGAGTTTGTTTCAGAATGTGGCGGCTGGCTTTCCTGTGTGTGATCTCAGCCCTTTCAGTTAGTTGGGCTCGTCCTCGACTTGCTCCTCTCTCCCATGAGATGGTCAATTTCATCAATAAAGCAAACACTACTTGGAAGGTAAGAAGCTGTTCTATTCACTGATACACTAAAATGCATCCTAGTGAGGATAAATGAGCCACTATTGGAAAGACCTTTTTGTATTGAGGCATTTTCTTCAGGGCCTCTTTAATAATTTTGCATCAAACTTAATTGTCACCCATAGGCTGGATACAACTTCCGTGATGTGGACTACAGCTATGTGAAGAGGCTGTGTGGGACTTTGCTGAAAGGACCCAGACTCCCTGTCATGTGAGTTCAGTTGATTTTTGTGTGAGTGGAGAAGATTAAAAAGAAGTGCAACTAGTTAACATTGCAATCATTGTGACTCCTTTGTCATATGATGCAGTTCTGTTTCCTCATGCTTACTGCTTTCAGTTCTGCATTCTGGTATAACAGATTTTGCTTCGTCTTTAACCAGGGTACAGTATGCTGATGACTTCAAGCTCCCCACTAACTTTGATGCCAGAGAGCAGTGGCCCAACTGCCCCACTCTTAAAGAGATCAGAGACCAGGGTTCTTGCGGCTCATGCTGGGTGAGGTCTTGTCTCTAGTGGATGCAATATGACCTTGGATCTGTTATTTGTACACGTCATATTTTTACTGGGATTCTTCAATCTTTTCGTAGGCTTTTGGGGCTGCTGAAGCCATATCTGACAGAGTATGCATCCACAGCAATGCCAAAGTGAGTGTGGAGATCTCCGCTCAGGACCTGCTTACCTGCTGTGACAGCTGTGGTATGGGGTGAGTTAAGACAATGCAGTAATGTCATTACAGCTACAGGAGGACCTTGTGTATGCTGATGCGTTAAACGAGCATCAGGATAATGCTAAACAAGTATGCTGGCTTTAAATGCTTTTTTTTTTTTTTTTTTTGGTTACTTGACATGCATCAAATGACTGGGGATCACACTACCAGACTTTGTGTTTTAAAGCTGCTTTGACTTTTATTTATTTATTTTTTGGCACTGTTAATTCTGTTTTTAATCTCAGATGTAATGGTGGATACCCTTCTGCTGCTTGGGATTTCTGGAGCTCAGATGGTCTGGTCACCGGTGGCCTGTATAACTCTCATATTGGTTAGTGATTTTATTATTGTTCTTGTTGTTTATTGCATTTGGAAACCTTTTAGCTTAATGTCTTATTTTTAGGCTGTCGTCCATACACCATTGAACCCTGTGAGCATCATGTGAATGGCAGTCGCCCTCCTTGTACCGGAGAGGGTGGAGATACTCCTAACTGTGATATGTCCTGTGAACCTGGCTACAGCCCCTCTTACAAGCAGGACAAACAGTTTGGTAAGCGTTTGCAGACCCAAATAGTTCATGTTCAGTGCACACTTCACCCTCATTACTTATTTGCATCTAGTCAGACGTCACTTTAGATCAGTGGTTCTAAATTTGACTCCCAGCCTCTCCATTGTCCACAAGAATATTTAAAGGCCCCCAGCCCTAATTAAAAAAAAAATTTTTTTTTAAATAAAACGGTTTATTTACAGAACCCCACAAATGACATGGACTACAGCTATGTGAAGAGGCTGTGTGGGACTTTGCTGAAAGGACCCAGACTCCCTGTCATGTGAGTTCAGTTGATTTTTGTGTGAGTGGAGAAGATTAAAAAGAAGTGCAACTAGTTAACATTGCAATCATTGTGACTCCTTTGTCATATGATGCAGTTCTGTTTCCTCATGCTTACTGCTTTCAGTTCTGCATTCTGGTATAACAGATTTTGCTTCGTCTTTAACCAGGGTACAGTATGCTGATGACTTCAAGCTCCCCACTAACTTTGATGCCAGAGAGCAGTGGCCCAACTGCCCCACTCTTAAAGAGATCAGAGACCAGGGTTCTTGCGGCTCATGCTGGGTGAGGTCTTGTCTCTAGTGGATGCAATATGACCTTGGATCTGTTATTTGTACACGTCATATTTTTACTGGGATTCTTCAATCTTTTCGTAGGCTTTTGGGGCTGCTGAAGCCATATCTGACAGAGTATGCATCCACAGCAATGCCAAAGTGAGTGTGGAGATCTCCGCTCAGGACCTGCTTACCTGCTGTGACAGCTGTGGTATGGGGTGAGTTAAGACAATGCAGTAATGTCATTACAGCTACAGGAGGACCTTGTGTATGCTGATGCGTTAAACGAGCAT
Source organism: Sinocyclocheilus grahami (assembly GCF_001515645.1). Lineage (NCBI taxonomy): Eukaryota > Metazoa > Chordata > Actinopteri > Cypriniformes > Cyprinidae > Sinocyclocheilus > Sinocyclocheilus grahami. The sequence goes on from NW_015505337.1 coordinate 530,855, forward strand.
CAGGATAATGCTAAACAAGTATGCTGGCTTTAAATGCTTTTTTTTAATTTTTATTGGTTACTTGACATGCATCAAATGACTGAGGATCACACTACCAGACTTTGTGTTTTAAAGCTGCTTTGACTTTTATTTATTTATTTTTTGGCACTGTTAATTCTGTTTTTAATCTCAGATGTAATGGTGGATACCCTTCTGCTGCTTGGGATTTCTGGAGCTCAGATGGTCTGGTCACCGGTGGCCTGTATAACTCTCATATTGGTTAGTGATTTTATTATTGTTCTTGTTGTTTATTGCATTTGGAAACCTTTTAGCTTAATGTCTTATTTTTAGGCTGTCGTCCATACACCATTGAACCCTGTGAGCATCATGTGAATGGCAGTCGCCCTCCTTGTACCGGAGAGGGTGGAGATACTCCTAACTGTGATATGTCCTGTGAACCTGGCTACAGCCCCTCTTACAAGCAGGACAAACACTTTGGTAAGACTTTACAGAACCCAAATAGTTCAGTACAGGTTTCACCCACATTACTTATTCATCTGCATCTAGTCAGACATCACTTTAGGTCAGTGTTTCTAAACATATTTGACTCCAAGGCCACAGAAATATTTAAAGGCCCCCAGCCCTTTGTTTTTATTATGCTGTTCCTTATTTTGAAGTTCCTCGTGGTTCCCTCATTCCAGCCCCCGGGTTGAGAATTGCTGGTTTAAAATGTATATTTATTATTATTTTTTTTCTGAATGCTGCCAAAAGATGAATTCATTGAACTTTATTTGTGGGCCTTGTTTGTCACTACAGGAAAGACATCCTATAGTGTCCCATCTAATCAGAAGGACATTATGAAAGAGCTCTACAAGAACGGTCCAGTAGAGGGAGCTTTCACTGTCTATGAGGACTTCCTGCAATATAAATCTGGTTGGTTTCTGTCTTTTTATGTACATGGCAAGAGTACTAATATAACATGTAACTGTTGATAATTTGGTGGTTCTTTACTAATTTTTGTAGGTGTATATCAGCATGTGAGTGGACCTGCAGTAGGTGGTCATGCCATTAAGATCCTGGGCTGGGGAGAAGAGAATAGTGTCCCCTACTGGCTTGCTGCTAACTCCTGGAACACTGACTGGGGTGATAATGGTGAGGGTAATTTTCTTTTGTATGAAGACTAAAATGCTGCTTTTATTGTCTGCAGTTTGTTACCAACCCAGTAAACTGCCAAGGAAGTGTTCATGTGTTTTGTACCAACATATTTCGGAGAATAGTGTCCCCTACTGGCTTGCTGCTAACTCCTGGAACACTGACTGGGGTGATAATGGTGAGGGTAATTTTCTTTTGTATGAAGACTAAAATGCTGCTTTTATTGTCTGCAGTTTGTTACCCAACCCAGTAAACTGCCAAGGAAGTGTTCATGTGTTTTGTACCAACATATTTCCAGATTTATCGATTTACAGAATGTGCAAGTTAGCCTCTTATTATTATTATTATTATTATTATTTTTTTTTTTTTTTTTTTGCAACTTCAGGATATTTCAAGATTCTCCGAGGTGAGGACCACTGTGGCATTGAATCTGATATTGTGGCTGGAATTCCACAGTAACCATCCAAAAAAAAACTGCAAGCGGAGAGCTGAAATGAGCACCCCGTTCAAAACGCAGACATTGAATGTCTCCAACTTAAGCTTACTGCCATCCTTTATTGCCATGTTACATTGTTAATCAGTGAGTTTTATATGAGTCTTTTTAGACTGGGATCCTCGATCATGTACGTTTTAGAACGTGTGTTTTTTTTTTTTTTTTTTTTTTTTTTTTTTTTTAATGCATCGCAAAATGTTAACTAGTCTAGGTCATTGGTGTCAGTTTTAGACCAGTCTATAAAATTTCAGCACAACTTGATGCCTCAGTCAACTTTACCCAATATGTTTTTGTTTTTTATATTCGCTTATTTAGGTTGAATGGTTTTTACTTGATTTTGGTTTAATTTTTAATGCACTGTCTAAAATGTAATAAATATTAAAACCAAAGTATGTACTGTCATGACTTTTTTTTTAGTTTTTTTTTTTTTTATCACTTGCAACATCAAGTTTTCAAAGTAACTAGGTAGAGAATGAAAAGGAATATCAGACTTAAAGGCAAAAATGGGGTTTCGCACTTTATCTAGAAAGCTAAGGCTCTATGGCTATGAGAAAGCTGTACTGGAAATGTAGCGTGACTGATCTTTTGTCTCCTTGGAAGTGCAATACAGCTTCACTGTGTTCAGCAAAACTGCATAGTTCACTTATGGCAATACAATTTCAGCCCTCTACATCCTGATCCATCCAAATTCTGTTGCATGTTCATCAATTTAAAGGCTTTCAGCAACGTTCTTGATGCTCAAAATACACTCTCCACTTCTAATTGAGCTGTTTATTTCAGAGGCGTTAAACCTAAAAAAAAAAAAGGAACGGTGCAGGAATATGCCAAGTTTGGTATGAAACCTTAAAAATGGTTGCTAAACCCTGGCTGTGACTGGATTTCTGCATTAAACTCCGTAAATCTAAGCCGTACTCTCTGGGTTTGCATAGTTTGAACAGGGCATTACTAATTCAGATGATTGTGTTTGGGTTTCATAATTCAGTTCAGAAGGTTTACAATAACTTGTGTACCACAATTCTAATATCATTAACACGTACTCATAACTTTTAGTATATCCAGAATTAAATTATGCATCAGTCGTACAGTTTATGCAGCAGGTAAGTGTTTTCCAATGTATGGCTGATTTGTACAAGTCTCTAAAGTTGCACGTCATGCTTAATTTGGTATATCTCTGGTTACTCTTGATGGACTGGTATTTTCTTCGGTTCCTGATGATCATCTTGCAGCTTCTGCTCTACAGGAGGCTGCAGTTGGTCCTGATGTTCTTCAAGCTTTTCAGGTATCTGGTTGTGATTTCTCAGCCTCCATGTTTTCTTTAGTGGAGTCTTGTGTCCCATTTTCATGTTCAGACTGTTGGTTGACCTCTACATCTTGTTGGTGAGTTTCAGAAACTCTGTTCTCTGATTTTGTAGGTGTTTGTTCCTGATTTAAGGCTTCCTCAGCAGGTGGATCCGGGGGAACAATTTTGTTTTCTTGCTGATGGTCTAGCGTGGATAACAGCTCTGAAGGAGCCAGTAGTCCATCCTGGTTCAGATCTTGAGTTTGTAGCAGATAATCCACTAAAGATACAACCTAAAGTGTAAACAACTTCAAGTCAACAATGCAAGAGCTTTTTTATTTTATTTATTTTTACTTTGAATGTGACAAAGCTGAGCAGCACTCACAGAATCTGAAGACTTTGGTGACATTTCTTGGCAAGTCAGAAAATCTGTCAGTAGTTGCATCAGTTCAAGGCCATCCATCTGCCCACTTCTGTCATAGTCGTACAGAGAGAAAAGGAAAAATACCTCTGTGACGAGAACAAATCAGACAAGCGTATGAAAACCTGAGAGCACCCAAGGTAAACTGCACAACTGAGAACATCTGGTCTTACTTTTGTATCTACCATGTAGAAATGTCAGTGCAAACAAGTTTAATTATAAAGATATATTTTTATCACTTGCAACATCAAGTTTTCAAAGTAACTAGGTAGAGAATGAAAAGGAATATCAGACTTAAAGGCAAAAATGGGGTTTCGCACTTTATCTAGAAAGCTAAGGCTCTATGGCTATGAGAAAGCTGTACTGGAAATGTAGCGTGACTGATCTTTTGTCTCCTTGGAAGTGCAATACAGCTTCACTGTGTTCAGCAAAACTGCATAGTTCACTTATGGCAATACAATTTCAGCCCTCTACATCCTGATCCATCCAAATTCTGTTGCATGTTCATCAATTTAAAGGCTTTCAGCAACGTTCTTGATGCTCAAAATACACTCTCCACTTCTAATTGAGCTGTTTATTTCAGAGGCGTTAAACCTAAAAAAAAAAAAGGAACGGTGCAGGAATATGCCAAGTTTGGTATGAAACCTTAAAAATGGTTGCTAAACCCTGGCTGTGACTGGATTTCTGCATTAAACTCCGTAAATCTAAGCCGTACTCAATTTAAAGGCTTTCAGCAACGTTCTTGATGCTCAAAATACACTCTCCACTTCTAATTGAGCTGTTTATTTCAGAGGCGTTAAACCTAAAAAAAAAAAGGAACTGTGCAGGAATATGCCAAGTTTGGTATGAAACCTTAAAAATGGTTGCTAAACCCTGGCTGTGACTGGATTTCTGCATTAAACTCCGTAAATCTAAGCCGTACTCTCTGGGTTTGCATAGTTTGAACAGGGCATTACTAATTCAGATGATTGTGTTTGGGTTTCATAATTCAGTTCAGAAGGTTTACAATAACTTGTGTACCACAATTCTAATATCATTAACACATACTCTTGTACTCATAACTTTTAGTATATCCAGAATTAAATTATGCATCAGTCGTACAGTTTATGCAGCAGGTAAGTGTTTTCCAATGTATGGCTGATTTGTACAAGTCTCTAAAGTTGCACGTCATGCTTAATTTGGTATATCTCTGGTTACTCTTGATGGACTGGTATTTTCTTCGGTTCCTGATGATCATCTTGCAGCTTCTGCTCTACAGGAGGCTGCAGTTGGTCCTGATGTTCTTCAAGCTTTTCAGGTATCTGGTTGTGATTTCTCAGCCTCCATGTTTTCTTTAGTGGAGTCTTGTGTCCCATTTTCATGTTCAGACTGTTGGTTGACCTCTACATCTTGTTGGTGAGTTTCAGAAACTCTGTTCTCTGATTTTGTAGGTGTTTGTTCCTGATTTAAGGCTTCCTCAGCAGGTGGATCCGGGGGAACAATTTTGTTTTCTTGCTGATGGTCTAGCGTGGATAACAGCTCTGAAGGAGCCAGTAGTCCATCCTGGTTCAGATCTTGAGTTTGTAGCAGATAATCCACTAAAGATACAACCTAAAGTGTAAACAACTTCAAGTCAACAATGCAAGAGCTTTTTTATTTTATTTATTTTTACTTTGAATGTGACAAAGCTGAGCAGCACTCACAGAATCTGAAGACTTTGGTGACATTTCTTGGCAAGTCAGAAAATCTGTCAGTAGTTGCATCAGTTCAAGGCCATCCATCTGCCCACTTCTGTCATAGTCGTACAGAGAGAAAAGGAAAAATACCTCTGTGACGAGAACAAATCAGACAAGCGTATGAAAACCTGAGAGCACCCAAGGTAAACTGCACAACTGAGAACATCTGGTCTTACTTTTGTATCTACCATGTAGAAATGTCAGTGCAAACAAGTTTAATTATAAAGATATATCTATACACCGTATTAAATGACATATATTACAAACAATATAATTATGGCAATTATAAACTCTCATATTTTATTCATATACAGAAGTTGAATGTTTATTATATTTAACAAATGTGTAATATATGAATTTTATAGGACTAACTTAATTTAGGCAGTGGAATTCTCTTAAAATGAAAAAAAAAAAACTTCTGCAATGGTGTAAAATGGAAAAGCACACAGCACTAGTGGAAATAAAAGCGGTTAACAAAGACTGTTAATAATGAACTATATTAACCTTGTTCCCTTGTGTTCAGCTCTGGACTGGTCTGTCCTTCCTTCATGCTGCTCTTGATGTAGCTTTGCAAGAGCCTGTCATAAAGGATCAAAGATCACAGGCCACTTTAGTTCCGCTACAGTATTTATAGAGAAAAAAAAGAGCAAGGATCTGAATTCATGCAGTACTTTCCTGAATTGGAACATTTTAAAATTTACACTTTGAAGATGAATACTGGAAGCATTGTTAAACGTGCACAACTACATAATGTCTTTCTTTAGGAGTTATTTCTTTTTAAATAAGTCTGAATGCACAACTATGATTTTGTTTTGGCACCTTTTTTTTTTTTTTTTTAGCTATTGCTTGTTCAGTGTGTCAGCTGTGGAAATCTCAGCATTATATCTGATGTGACAACAGACATTGAACCTTGGGGCAACTGTACTACCTTATTTGATCAGGCGGGTTTGAAGATAGGGAGTAGTAGTCAAAAAATTCACCTGCGGTTGTCTTCGCTGGAGCCAAAAGGATTTGCAAGGTCTGGTACAACAATGTCATCACTGGAAAAACAGCAGTCACAAGAAAAATGAGCCAAGTTTTTCACGTTTAGAAACAAATCAATGCCAAGATACTTATTTTTGCTGTTGGATAACTATCTATCCATCCTAATCAAAATATTCCACCCACTATGGTAATTTAGAATCGGAAAGAGCTTAAAATATGTGTAATTTATTCATGTACAGAAATGTTTTTTACAGGTGTGCAGTTCAAGATGTCACTTACAGATGTACAATACAATTTTGAAATGTGTTATGTACAACTGTTCAGACTGAATATAGCCTAATCTAATATGCATAATGTCTAATATATATTTATTTAAATTAATATAATCCACTATAATAATTCACTCATGAGTTATACATTTAATCATTCTTGCCTATAGGCCAATTGTAAAAACATTCAATCTGGAGTCCATTGCTTTTGATTTGATTTGTCTGTCATTATTTAATGATTGCTTAAATTACTCAACTAATTGTCAAAACACATTTACATAGAATATTTTATATTGCATTTCACTTTATTGACATATTTTCCAATCGATAGATTGTAGTAGTAACTGAAAAAAATACTTTCATAAAATGAATATCAAATGCATTTGACATTTTCTACTATCTATTTATTTATTACATCTAAATGAGCAAGTGTAGGCTATATTGGATGATCCTCTCTGAATATGTTTCAATTTTTCAGTAAAATCCCACTGGGGGGGGGGCACCAATACTATAATATATTACAGTCGTAGTGCAGTACAGTATAGCATAGCGTGTTTTCGTTTTGTTGAAAGATTTTTCACATAGTGAGTTATAAAAGTCACAATAGCAAAATAATTAAAGCCAAAATATCACATTTTGTACAACTGAGATCTATCTATCTATCTATCTATCTATCTATCTATCTATCTATCTATCTATCTATCTATCTATCTATCTATCTATCTATCT
>NW_015505337.1:538589-551549 GCF_001515645.1 Sinocyclocheilus grahami
GCTAATCAACTCAAAACACCTGCAAAGGTTTCCTGAGCCTTCAAAATGGTCTCTCAGTTTGGTTCACTAGGCTACACAATCATGGGGAAGACTGCTGATCTGACAGTTGTCCAGAAGACAATCATTGACACCCTTCACAAGGAGAGTAAGCCACAAACATTCATTGCCAAAGAAGCTGGCTGTTCACAGAGTGCTGTATCCAAGCATGTTAGCAGAAAGTTGTGGCTTCCATACCACCTCAGCAGTGCCACAAACTGATCACCTCCATGCCATGCCGAATTGAGGCAGTAATTAAAGCAAAAGGAGCCCCTACCAAGTATTGAGTACATGTACAGTAAATGAACATACTTTCCAGAAGGCCAACAATTCACTAAAAATGTTTATTTTATTGGTCTTATGAAGTATTCTAATTTGTTGACATAGTGAATTGGTGGGTTTTTGTTAAATGTGAGCCAAAATCATCACAATTAAAAGAACCAAAGACTTAAACTACATCAGTCTGTGTGCATTGAATTTAGTGCCAATGATAAGTAGAGCATGATAAAGATGATGAGCATATTCTCACCGTTCTGACTGGTGTGAACAACCCTTCTGTACACTATGCATGAGCTGCTCTTTTCTTTTCTCTCCGATCCCACTGTCTCTGGGTTGAGCAGCACAAACAGAACCCAGTCAGAAAGTGCTGCTGAACTGGGACAGACATTTCTTCACAGTGTTATATGAGGTCAGCTGGGTTACATTCAGGATCTTTTTTTAAAGTAGTCATCCTGCTGAATAGACACACAAACTGAAAGCACAATGATTGCACATTAAAACATAACAGTGTAATTAATAAACAGGAAGTTCTTATCGACAGGAAGGCGGCTGTTATTCTAGTCACACTGATGGATGTGTAGATGATTAGAGATGATTAGCTTAGACTTTCTCAGTCAACCAGCCTCACCTGAAAGATTAATACCTTGTCAACTAGCTTAAGATTTAAGATTTTTGTTTTTGAATTAGCAAAAGATGAATAATAAATAAATAAAATTGCATTAAACAATAATATTAAATATTTTTAAATAATTAAGTAAACAACAATAATACTAACAAAATATTAATAGTTACGATCAAAACAATTAAACAACTACTACAACAATTATTATTTAAAAATAAATATTATTTAATACATTTTTATTTTGTATATACAGTGGTGTGAAAAAGTGTTGGCCCCCTTCCTGTTTTTTTGGGCCACGTAGGTTTGGACAGCTTTTTTCCCTTAATAAATGAAATTATTTTTTTAAAACTGCATTTTGTATTTACTTGCATTATCTGTGTGTAATATTTAAATTTGTTTGATGATCTTAAACATTAAAGTGTGACAAACATGCAAAAAAATAAGAAATCAGGAAGGGGGCCAACACTTTTTCACACCCCTGTATTTATTTATTGCTGATTTCAAAATATTTTTAACAAAATAATATTTTTTCCTTTTAAATAATATACTAAATATTATTATATACTATAAAGGAAAAAATATTATTTTGTTAAAAATATACTACATTTTGAAATCAGCAATAAGTAAATATATACAAAATAAAAATGTATTAAATAATATTTATTTTTAAATAATAATTCAGATAAACAAAATATTAACAATTAAATAATAGCAGACCAGTTAACAAGGACAACAACAATAACAAGAAGAAGAATTGTTATATAAAAGGAAAAAAGAAGTAGGTTTGTTTTTTATATTTCAGCAGATCTATTATCACAGGGGCTTTCCTCTGTTTGCATGTAGCAGTGTGTGAATGTTTTGCTTTCTCATCAGACATCACCTTTGGGAAAGTGAGCTGTGTGTTTGTGTGAGGAAGTGTGTCGCTTGGCTGTCACTCAGACTCTGGATCAACTGACAGCGGAGGTCTGCTGCATCATGGGAAGCTACTGTACAGGCTGTCTGCCTCAGTGGGCCGCTCAGCTCCCCTGAGAACCGAGTGATCGACGGAGTTCTAGTGGGAGCTGCTGTAACTCAGCATTCTCAGGGCTCTCATTAAGGGAACCGCTCATGGATAGAGGAAAAAAGTAATATTGGATTTTTATGTGTGTTTTATCAATCAAAACTGTGTGTGAAGGGTTTCCGAATTGTGTTAGCTTATTGCTGAAATCAAAGTTTAAAGGGTAGCTGTTAATGGAAGAAAATGTGACTATTATTAACATATATCAAGTTAAAAGTCTGATATTGAAAATATCAGGGGAATATCAAAAAGCAATAAAATGTAAAAGCATGTAGGATATAGTGCCGCATTGGTTGTTCTGCTGTAACATCAAAGATCTGGACACTAGAGAACCCCTCGGAGGCATCCCACCGCTGCTGCATGGAAATATCCCCATTTCAAACTCGAGGCTTTTTGCAGTGTGTGCAAAGTGCAGGCTCAGAGGTTTGGCCAGGGAAATCAATGCTCAACTGGAATGTAATATCATTTCTGTGAAGGGTTAAAAAAATTTTTTTGTTAATTGGATCTTGATTTGTTGTTTTGTGGGGCTGCCTACAGTTTAATCAAGTCTTGTAAATACAAATAAAAGTTCTTCCCACCCTCATGACCCAAGACTGCTACTTTTTTTTGTCAGCAAATGCACCATGGTAACAGTTAAAAATAGAACAGTACAATAGAAGCAGAACAGACCTGTTAAATAAAGGTAGAAGGTAGAGAGAACAGTAATTCATCTGCACTATGCAGCCCTTTCCTTCCAGTGCCAAATAGGAATGTAAATCACACTGACTCAACAGATTGTTTGTTTTGTTAAAACATGCATCAGTTTCTGTATTTGCATGAAATATAAGATTATTTTACGTTTTAAAAAATTATATTGGAAGCGAAGCGCCTTTTAAGACCGTTCTAATTTTACTAGCTTGTTGTAAATGTGCATGTTAAAATATAATCCTTTATGGGAACAGTCAGTGTTTATTAAATAATATATTATGACATTTAGTTCTTCGCACACATCTAAATTATAAATGAGAACAAACACAAGTTCAGCTTGATATTTGCTACCAAATATCTCTCTACATTCCGTCTTCACCTTCAAATATTTCTTCCTGTTAGACAATAGATATGAAAGTGTTTGAATAAGCCTAAAAATACAATTGTTTTCTAGATAGATGGACAGATGGATAGATAGACAGACAGACAGACAGACAGACAGATAGATAGATAGACAGACAGACAGAGATAGATAGATAGATAGATAGATGGATAGACGGATAGACAGATAGATGGATGGATGGACAAACAGACAGACGGATGGATGGATAGATGGACAGATAGCTAGATAGATAGACAATAGATATGAAAGTGTTTGAATAAGCCTAAAAATACAATTGTTTTCTAGATAGATGGACAGATAGCTAGACGGACGGACAGACAGATAGATGGAAAGACAGACAGACAGACAGATAGATAGATAGATGGATAGATGGATGGATGGACGGACGGACGGACAGACGGACGGACGGACGGACGGACAGACAGACAGACAGACAGATTTTCTTGTTTTCTAGACAGATAGCTAGACGGACGGACAGACAGACAGATGGAAAGACAGATAGATAGATGGATAGATGGATGGATGGATGGACGGACGGACGGACGGACGGACGGACGGACGGACGGACGGACGGACGGACGGACGGACGGACGGACGGACGGACGGACGGACGGACGGACGGACGGACGGACGGACGGACGGACGGACGGACGGACGGACGGACGGACGGACGGACGGACGGACGGACGGACGGACGGACAGATAGATAGATAGATAGATAGATGGACAGATAGCTAGACGGATGGACAAACACAGACAGATAGACAGACAGATGGAAAGACAGATAGATTAATAGATAGACAAATAGATAGATAGATCAGTCAGTGGAGTTGTTGAAGTTCACACAGGTTGTGTTTACAGATATAAAGTCTGGTGTTGTTTTTGTTCAGGATGTCCTCTGATCAAACTAGTGGCATAGCAGCAGGATTTAATGAGTGGAAATGTTCTTTCACACTGCGGCTCTTGTTTTCTTTGGACGCTCAGACATGCTTACATAATATCTGCTCATGCTTGAAGTGCAGAGTCCTGATTGGCTCTTGATGACGGCAAGATGTACCATCAGCTTCCGACTGTATCAGCGACCGAGAGCGGGATCTGTGAGTGTGTGACACTTGTTTACGGCAGCATCGCTCTTTCCCACAAGGACCCGATCCAGCAGTTTCCCACAAAGGCCTGATCTAAAGGTCTTCAATTCAGAAACAAACTAATTTTCTAAAAGTGCCAGTTTTACTAGACACTGATTAGGAAAACACCCTCAATCTTCTGAAGAATAAGAATATTGTTTATTTTGCTTATTTAAAGGTAAAGAACCGAGATGTAAAACTGTGTAGAAACATCACAAATAATGCTCAGGGAACTCTCATAAAAATGCTGCTGAAAAAAAATACAAAGGTAATAGCATAACAAGAACAATCCAAGCTTAACAAGCAAGACTTCTAGCAGTTTTGAAGAAATGTTAGCTTAAGTGGTGAAGACAGAGCAAAGGCAAGACGAACATACATTTATTACAGTTAGCCTGCACTGCTCCTCTGATAATTGGCTGACAAATCAAATGTGGTCAAATCTAGGCCAGAAAATAGATTTTCCAGTTTCTCAGTGTTCTTAAACCAGAACATTTCATCACAGTGAAATGCATATATCTTGTTTGAATAAACCACATTTCTACACTGAAAAAGTGCAATGAATTGGATGTTTAGCTGGTGTTGAAAATCTTTCCAATCATACTTACTGTACCATTGCTAAACTAATAATACACAACAAGGAGATGCTACAGGCAACGTTTCAGTTCATGCCAGTGTCAAAAATAAAGCTTTTGCTATAAAAAAATGTTTTAAAGGTTTTATACACCTGATGATTTTTTTCCTCTCCGTCGTCTACTGTGGGTTGTCATATGCAGGTTATTTGTGACCCTGAACCACAAAAAAAAGTCTTAAGTCGCTTGGGTATATTTTTAGCAACAGCCAAAAAAACATCTTTTATGCCAAAAATCATTAGGATATTAAGTAAAGATCATGTTCCATGAAGATATTTTGTAAATTTCCTACTGTAAATATACCAAACATAATTTTTGATTAGTAATATGCATTGCTAAGCACTTCATTTGGACAACTTTAAAGGCGATTTTCTCAGTATTTTGATTTTTTTGCACACTCAGATTCCAGATATTCTAATAGTTGTATCTCGGCCAAATATTGTCCTATCCTAACAAACCATACATCAATGGAAAGCATATTTATTCAGCTTTCATGTGATGTATAAATCTCAACTTATGACTGGTTTTGTGGTCCAGGGTCACGTTTGTCTGGGCTCGATTATTATGGTATATTATCCACTTAGCATTGACACAAAGCCTACATGCATTTGACAGAACATTCATGGTCATTCCTCCTTTAGTCCTCAAAGCATCACTTAATGGCAAATGTATGCTATTATTAAAAACATATGACAAAACATTGCTTGTGACAAAATAAATTGTAACTGAACAGTCTGCAAAGTCATAGCTTTTTCTCAAGCGGTGATAAAACACACTTATCTTTGGCCATTCCTCTGTTCACCAGCTTCCACAGTCATCAAGTGACATTTCATTTGGCTCTAAAGTATGTGAATTTAAAGGAAAAGTTCACCTAAAAGTCCAATTCTGTCATCATTTATTCACCATAATACCATAAGACTTTTGTGACTGAATCATAAACCGATTCTCTGAGAAAATCCAGATCAAAAGAATGATTTGTTGTGTTACACTGAAGAAATAGAATCATATACTATTATAGTTTTATTAATATTTTGAACCTGTTTGTATTTTTATATTTTCCATTTTAATTTTAATGTTTTAGCAATTGTATTATTTTTATGTAATTTTATGGTAACATTTTAGATTAAGGAACACTATTCACTGTTAACTAGTTGCTTATTAGCATGCATATTACTAGCATATTGTCTGTTTATTATTAGTACTTATAAAGCACATATTAATGCCTTATTCTACATGACCATATTCTAGGTCCCTTAACCAATACCTAAACATAACCGCTACAAACAACTACCTTACTATCAATAAGCAACAAATTAGGAGTTTATTGAGGGAAAACTCTTAGTTAATAGTGAATGTGTTCTCTAATCATTTTTTAAAATTTATTTTATTTCAGTTTTTGTTATTTTAGTAAATGCAATTAAACTAAATTAAAGCGACATGCTGCCTTGTCAAATAGTTAAAATACATTTAAAAAATATTTTATTTTATTTCAGTTAACAGTGTTTTTAATGGTTTTATTTTTAGTTTAAATTTTAGTTAACTATAATAACCTTGGTTTGGAACAACATAATGGTGCGTTAATGATGCCAGAAAGTCATTTTTGGTTGTGCTATCACTTTAAGGCAAATTTAACTGCCATAAAATGTTACAAGATTTATGCTAAAAATATATTTATACATTGCATTAACGCACAACTTTCTTTATTCAGCAGGCAATGAAAGATGAATGATTGTGTATTGGTCATATATCCAATCACGACCAATTCTATCAGAAAACTTGCATTTGCTTACAGAATCATGCTATCAGTGCACAGCACATCTAAAATTATGCAATGAAACAAGCTGAGATGCTTCGACTCCAACACTGTTTCATATCTTTTCGGTCACAACTGCTTTTAAACAGAATGTGTATGTGGATTTTTAAAAAAAATCCATGTGCTAATGCAAGATATAAACTAAATTGGTGAACCACTAATCACAGCTGTGTCAATATCATAAACGCTCAGCCATTCTTGCCTGATACCCTGTAATGGTTTTTGAACAGACGCTCACACATGCTGGGTTTGGGATACGCATCCAAAAACCAATTAAGTTTGTCAGTGTTTGGACAAGATTGGTGGTTCATTCTCTAAAAAACAATACATTTCTCAGTATCATTCAGTGTAGCAGCTTCTGGGAAGTCTATTCCAGGTCATTTTAAGGCACAAATATGATTCACTGGATAATAAACGCTGCTGTCGTGTTTTGCTCAAGAATACAGACTTTGTTATCCTACAAAACGTGATTCATTTGACTGGCACAAGGCATAAATGCACCCGCTCACTGATTCCAGCATACATCCAGGAAAGATATGAATGCTTCTGATAGAGCTTTGTGAACAAACATAGCTGTAGACACAAATGCATCTTCCTGTTTTCGCATGTGCAGAAGAAGCTTGAGCTTTATTTGAGATGTTCAATGATGGAGATCTCGCCGTGATCTGGGAAGTCCGGAGTTACACCGTTTAGGTACAGGCTGCCATTTTTGGTCAATGTAGGGAGACCTTCTTTCTCAAGTTCATCCGTGAAGTTTACAGACAGGGTCCTCTTGCACGGCATCATGTCCTGACCTGGATTTTGGCCTAGCTCTGATGACAGCTTGCGCTTGATGTACGCTGCTCGCTGAAACTTGTCGTAAACTTCCACGCTCAGGCGGCGGCGCGTCTCTTTGAACTCCGCTGACACGTTAGCCGTCCATTCTGCGGCGTGAGCGCGGAACTCTCCCACCTGGAACAGAAGGAATGTTCAGTGGGACCAAACGCAGTCGAGCGTCACATGTGTTTAGAAGCATTTAAGAGGTGCAAATCAGAACTTCAAAAACCTGTTTTCTGTGAAAATGTTTCAGCTCGAGGGAACGAGAAGCATGTGGGCTGATTCGGCCTCAATGCTACTGGGAGTGTTTTAGAAAGAAATTCAGGGCTACTGCTATGAGACTGTACAGTTCATCCACCATGTGCAGACATGCTATGGATTTTTAGGACTCCCTCGTCCCAATACATAGCTATTAATGGACTTATCATGTGCAACTTAAGTGTGTCAGTTCCTTTTTAACTGTCTCTGGCTTTTACTAATGTTCACAAAATGCATATACAGTAGTTTGGCATATTGTGTAAACTGTCATAATGTTTGCTTATTCTTTCCAAATTTTGTATCAATTGTAATGTATAGTATACTGTTTATATAGTTGTTTAGATAGATAGATATATAGATAGATGTGGAATTTAAGTCATCAAAATAAATTAAAACTGTGATTTTATAAAGTATTATTACTGTTTAAAACATCCGTTTACTATTTTCTAGATATTGTAAACTAAATGTATTAGCTGTGATGGTTGAGTTTCCAGCCATTAGTCAAGCCGAGTCAAGACAATCTACAAGGAAACCTGTTATATAATCTTTAAGAAATCATTCTAATGTGCTCATTTAGTACTCGAGACCTCTTTATTATTATTATTATCATACATCAAAATTATTGTTCTGCCTAATAAAGTGTGGAAACAGCAGTACTGTATGTTTTTCAGTCACTGAAGTATTTAGTACATTTGCATTAGCAGGTCGCTGTACACTTTCAAGACAAGTTTTTGTTTTATAAATGGCCAAACGCAAACACATTTTGGAAGTGCTGAACTATGAGAATCGCTGAGATGAAACCAGCTGAATAAGTTCATAAACTAACTGCATAAGCTGCCAAGCTGCATTTTTTTTTTTTTTTTGCTGAACCGAGAGTTTGAAAAAACAACAGCATTTTTAAACCTAGAAATAGCCATTTGTATCATTCTATATGTCTTTTACAGTATTTTGGATCAATTTAAAGCATCCTAGATGAATAAAAGTGTTCATTCCTTTCAAACGTTTAAATTGTATTTTTAAGTAGCGTTTTCAAACATTTAAATAGTAGTGAATATATGTTAAACACTCTTTGTTTGTACAGTGCAGTGTAATAGTCTATCTGCAAATGCACCCCAATTTTAGGAGCAGTAAAGTTCATACCTACATACCAAACCTCTAAAATGTATAGAAATTATCTCTTTAATGTTCTCAGCTGTGCGCTTTTTCCTGATGCACGACTACCAGGAAGCCTCTTAAAATATATTATAACTACCACTATAGTTTACTCAGGAAGAAATAGTTCACAATGAGCCATGATAATATCAAGACAACTTGCATGTATGGACTATGAAACAATGCCTCTCAAAGCAGTAGTTGTAATAGGAAAAAAAAGAATAAACGAGTAAAACTAATGAGAAAATCTCATAAATGTAAAAACGGAATCTTTGGTTTCCTCTCTAATGAGGTCAGTAGATGGTAAGTTGGCTCCCTACAGGACTCTTGAAATGTTCTAATTTGAGAAGTTTATTTCCTGATGTTGGAGAAAATATGAGTATGTACTACACAGCACCTTTACAGCATTTAAGAGACCCTGAAAGGTGATTTATTATGGATGAGAATTAGGTAGCAGAACTGGGTCATTCAGACCTTTCATTCACATAAATCCTGCACTCCACTTCCTTCTCCTCTATTTCAGGTGAGATGTGATAATGGACTTCGGTGTGAGACATTTTCAGGTTCAGATTTAGTATTCTGCTGCATAATACTGAGGCCTACAATCTCCTTTTTGTGAAAGACTTTCCTTGCATGTTCTTGTAAGGGACAAATCACAATTCCTAAACATAATGCTAATTATGTCATTTGTGATACTGGAATAGAAGGTCAGAAAATTGCACTTTTATGATCTCATCAGAAAAGCACAAGAGGTCCGGAGAAGATGTCTCATTATGTGTTTCAGACAGAGCAAAGCTTCTGTTCCAGCTAATCCAAGCACATAATTCTCCAGGACGAAGCCCATTGACTTCATACACTGGGGTAAATGAAAGCTAAACACAGCGCTGAGCAGTGATTGGCTCCTGGCACCCTGGAACTTTACACTGTGAACTACATAGCAAACAAAGCCACAATAACACATAATGAACTCTCTGACATGACCTGGAACATTTTATACAGGCCTCATAAATCATATACAGCTGTGTTGCCACATAAATCCAAAATAACCAATAAAAGTAAAATACTTTTATATTGTTTAGAACAGTAACGGCACAGTATTTTATTGTGGTAACTTCTTGACAAAATTACATAATAAATTACTATAAATGACACTACCAACATTTTGGAGTTAGTAAGAATTTATTTTAATATATTGATTGACTGATTGATTGATTAAATGATTGATTGTCTCTTATGTTCACCAAGACTGCATTTATTAGATATTATTGTTGAAAACAGTTGTGCTGTTTAATATTTTTGTGGAAACTGATACCTTTTTTTCAGGATTCTTTGATGATTACAACTTTCAAAAGTACAGTATTTATTAAAATCTTTTATAACACTATAATGTCACTTTTGATCGATTTTTAATGCATCCTTGGCATATATAAAGTATTAAGTTAGTATATCATCTTAAAGTATAAAAGTATTTATAAATGTATAAAAGTATATTATATAAATTATATTAATCACTGTTTTTTAAGATTTGATTATATTCAAAATATTCACTTTCATGGAATATCATGGAAAAACCACTTCATTTCTTTTATAACAAAATGATGTCAATATTTCTGAAATTGATACCATACCTGAAATAAATGGATTTTTGTTGGGTGATTTCTGAGGATAAAATAGGTAAATATATCATCCGTTTTAACATTTAATAGGCCTACATGTCAAATGATCAGATTTTTATGTTGTTCCTAACACAACCATTTGGTGATGCTGGACAAATAAAACTCCCCTGTTGTGTGATTGTGTTGAATGTCTTTAAAGTGCAATCCAGTAAATTCCTTTTCCAATTTATATTGTAATTCAATATCCTGTGGCTCATGGCCAGTTCAATTCACACTCATGAATTGAGAGGGAGCCATTTCTGAAATTCAGATTTTTGCTCAACCGTGGAAGAGAAGTGCAGTTCTCGACCCGGCATTCCTTTAAAGCATATCAGCAAGCACATACCTCCTCTTTGGTCTTCTTGGAGATGACTCGAAGCCAGTCTCCAATCATACTCAGAACTGCAGCGAAGTAGGCAAGGCCCACCAGGATCCAGAACCACACGATGGGCTTATAATAGTCCAGATACTCAATCTCAGAACCTCCTGAATGAGATAAATTAACCCACATCAAGCCACTGAACTTATCATGACTAAATTCGACTACTTCAGTTTGAGTTACTTTTCTGGGCATTTATTTGCTTTCAAAAACAAACGCAAGACCTTGAAATGGAGACTGAAGGAGCAAAGTAGTGACTTCGTTCACCTGCCACAAAGTCTCCAAATCCAATAGTGGTTAAAGTGATGACAACAAAGTAGATGGACTCCAGAGTGCTCCAGCCTTCAATGTGTTGGAAGATGAGGGCTGGGAGGGCCACAAAGAGCAGGCACCCAAACAGGATGAACAGGACCGTGGATGTCACACGGATTTTAGTTTGGCTCACGTTCCATTTCTGAGGAAAAACAGAGGAGAAGGCAGGTGAGAATGCTGGGTGGAAATACAATTAAGCTCATTATAGTCCCGGTTGACAGACGTTCACAATACTCGACCAGACACCGTTTGAAAACATTCACTCTTATGCAACGTCTGACATCTAGTTTACATTGTCACACATGAGAAATAGAGAAAATAGAAGGACATTACTGTTCAAGAGTATGGGGTTGGTAAGATTTTATTGGTAACACTTTAGTATAGGGACCAATTCTCACTATTAACTAGTTGCCTATTAGCATACCAATTATTAACATATTGGCTGTTTATTAGTATTTATAAAACACATATTCTGCATCCCTAATCTTACCCAATACTTCAACTTAACAACTATCTTATTAACTATTAATAAGCCGCAAATTAGGAGTTTATTGAGACAAAGGACATAGTTAATGGTCTGTTAATCGAAATAAATTAACAATAAAAAAAAAGAAATTAGCATTTACTTTGCACAATATTTACGCATGTTCACACTTATACTAATCGGTCAAGCAGTCACAGTTATTGCCCAATTGCCCCGAAAATTGCCAAATATGCTGGAGGATGAATATTCCACCTGGCTTAAGTATTACCCTATAACTAGTTTAAAAACCATATGAAATCAAAGTGAAAGTTTTATGGGCTTTAGTCATTGTGTGTTAACTTTGAGAAACCTTATATTTTTAGCAGATATAAACATTTCAAATGTGCAAAAATAGGAACAGGACCAAAATACGGATCATAAAAATGGACAAAGAAAACTGATAACTCATGCAACCAACTATTAGCATAAACGATCACTTATACTAAAGAGCATAAAATGTGGAAATGTGTCAACACAGGACAGAATAGCTGCACTCAGTTTAGTAGAGTTTAAGAAATAAACACTTGCCCCGAAAAAAGATGGATTTTTCCTTTCAGCCTTCAAGAAATTGTTTACTATGTGTTATACAAAAGAATGAGTGCACCAGCAATAAATAATTCACTATGCTGCATTGACAAATACTGTATTGCGCTCTTCATTGCACACGTCAACGTTCCAAATTGTTCCTGCGCAAAAACACAAAAGCTCAGCAGAGAATAAAAGCGTGTATGTGCAACGAGTGTAAACAAGATGGCCACCAGAGGCACTTAAGTGATTACATTGAATCATCAAATGTGACAGTACCACAGAACAAGGTTAACAGTAGTCAGCAAGCCTTTCCGCAAAACAATCATTATTTTAGAGTGGCATGAGACTTATTGAGTGAAGACAATATAATTTATTACTGATTAAAGGGATTTGGGGTGCACAGACTGTTTTCTAACTTAATAAAATATTAATATTGTTTTTAGAATAGATTTAGTAATCTGCCACAGTGGTTAATTTACATTACATTTTTATAAATATTTCAAAGAACTCAAACAACAGCACTTGTGGCAATTTTACAACTTTGTTGCCATGAAACCTAATGCTGCAAACCCTAAAACACAATGAAAAAGATGAGAACATATTTACACTACAACTTTACAAATGCACAAGTTTAAGCTTTTTTTTAACACACCTGATTCAGATCATCTCGTTAGAAGTGAGCTCCGT
>NW_015505337.1:551750-576971 GCF_001515645.1 Sinocyclocheilus grahami
TTTGAGATTTGTAACTTTCTAGATCTTTTTAATGCCCAAACATACACACTACACACTGACTAAAATTTAAAAAGTGAAAAAGCATAATAGGACCCCTTTAAATGAAAATGAGAGAGAAAGAGTGAAAATTATTTTTTGTCTTAAAGGGGTCATATGATGCTTTTTAAAGATCATTTTTGATAAAAGATCATTATTTTGTGTATTTGGTGTATATATATGTATAATATGTTGGCATGCTTTAATGTTCAAAAAACACATTCTTTTTCAAATACTGTACATTATTGTAGGTCATCTATGCCCCGCCTCTCTCAAACGCTTCGTTTTCTACAAAGTCCCTCCTTCCGACAAGCGCAGTCTGCTCTGATTGGCCAGCTGACTCAGTGCATTGTGATTGGCCGAACACCGCAAGCACTCGTCGGAAATGTAACGCCCCTTACCATAATCGCGAGTTTCATCTTTCAAAATAAATGTAAAGACAGTAAATAATTATTATAATCATAATCATTAGTTTTACCATCAGTTCAAGCCCGAAAGGGGAACAGAGTCGCGTGACAGACACAGTGATGAAGCTGGTATGTGTTTGTGACGTGACCCCCTCTGTTTCTCTCTCTCTCTCTCTCTCTCTCGCGCGCGCGCTCTCTCTCGCTCTCTCTCTCGCGCACACACACACACACACACGATGCGCAAAACTCTGCATTTGAACAGTCAATAGCAAATACTTGAGCCGTTTTAGGGGGGCGTGGCAGAGTCTTAACTTTGATAAAGAATATCTCTTTGGATTTGAGACTTTAGTCTTTGCAACTTCAGGGATCTTATCTATGCACAATCAGCTTGTAACACTCCAAAGAGAAAGAAAAACTTGAAATCGCATCATATGACCCCTTTAATCAACAATGTTCCACAGCTTCTGTGGATTTAGATTAATTTGTACAAAAAATATTCCTTTAAAACTGTGAGACTACAAGCTGCTAGTGCTGGTTGAAAAAAATTTTTTTTTTAGGAAACTATGATTGGGACTCTTTAGAAATACTTATAGCTGAATTAAACTTGTTTAAATTTGATGAACTTCACACTGTTATTGATCTGAACTGAACCAAAACTGAACTGACTTGAGTAAAAGAATGACCCTATTGTCTTTTAGAGTAGTTTTATAGCAGAATCTGGTCTGTCTCCATAGTTGAGTTTCCATAACTGATCGCGCTTGTATAAAGCACTATAAAAATAAAGGTGACTTAATGGTTTTGCAAGACAGTTTTACAATGGGAGAGTCAGAGACCATGAGAATACCAGTAGTTGTGGTTGTACTACAGCAGGAATTTAAGCAATTACAAGAGCAAAAAGCTAAGCCACTGGACAGAACCACCCTGAGTGAAGGGCAGCAGTGGGGGGCATTTCCGCAAGAGCCTCCATCCAATTATGTCTCCATTTTCCTTGAAGTTCATTAACTGGGCTCAATCACTCCTCATGCAATCTGTCCTCTTTGAAATCTAATGAAATCAAAAAACCTTGAAAGAGCCATAAAAATTGGCTCTCTGTGAGACAACCTTAATTACACATGGCACAATGGAGACGAATAACTGTAATGTCTTTACACATAGTCTTTTGGAAAAATTATCCACATGTTCATGGCTGGATAAAAATATCTCACTTGTTCCGGCTGATTAACTATAAGGATTTAAGTTTCTCAGCAGTAAAAATTTATAACGTGTGTTAATGTGTTCAGTATTTCTATTTTCTCCTGATGCAAACAATACTGTGAGCAAACTCATCATTATTCAGATAAAATCTAATTTCCTGACCTTAAATAGAAGCAAACAACATGTAATAATGGATAATATGTCAGAGACCCTAGATAAGAACCCAAAGTGGCGGCCGGTGCAATGCAAATAATTTTTTGCAGCACTCCAATTGATTTAAATGAAATAGCTGCTCTGCCTGATTAAAGTTTTCCAAAAATAAACCAGCAGTGATTGTGTCATATCTAACAGTTTTATGCCTATGTGTCTTGCACAT
The DNA here is from genome assembly GCF_001515645.1 of Sinocyclocheilus grahami. Lineage (NCBI taxonomy): Eukaryota > Metazoa > Chordata > Actinopteri > Cypriniformes > Cyprinidae > Sinocyclocheilus > Sinocyclocheilus grahami. Next base: position 553,764 of record NW_015505337.1, read on the forward strand.
TGAGAGAAATCGATGATTAAAACCTAACCTTCAAAGAAAAATGGACTATGCTCTCAATCTCCCTGCTTTACCGATGTGTTTCATTTATTAAGTCTGTTGTGCTCGTAAAAGCTAACCACTGAAGCTGCATACAAGCAAACAGTGTTTTATATATATATATATATTTTTTTTTAAATATTTTTCTTAATATATTTCACTTTTTTTCTGTGATGGCAAAGCTGATTTCCCCCCCTACAGAATCATTGTAATAAGTTGATTTAGTGCTCAAGAAACATTTCTACATCTTCATGTTAATTGAAAATGTGCTAAATGTGGAAAGAGTGGAAGTGTTTCTTTTTCAAGATTCTTTAGAAAGTTCAGAATAACAGGGTTTATTTAAAATAGAACTCCTCTGTAATATTCTAATGTAATTTTATAGCATTTAATGCATCCTTATTGAAAAAAGCATTTGAAAATGTCATTAATTAATTTTTTTATTTTTTGCCAACCACACTTCTGAATAGTAGTGTACATGTGTCTTTATGTCTTGCAAACTCAAATATACTTATATAATTTATGGAACCTAACATGTTTTTTTTTTCTTTTGGAAATGTGAAAAATTATTGCTAAAAGAGAGAGAGAGATGGAAAATCATGTACAAATCTGAACTACTGGTTTCAATAACCCTGAAGGAAAAAAAAGCCTTTGTTAAGCCCTTAAAGCAGTGTTTCTCAACCCTGTTTTTTTTATTTTTTGCCAACCACACTTCTGAATAGTAGTGTACATGTGTCTTTATGTCTTGCAAACTCAAATATACTTATATAATTTATGGAACCTAACATGTTTTTTTTTCTTTTGGAAATGTGAAAAATTATTGCTAAAAGAGAGAGAGAGATGGAAAATCAAGTACAAATCTGAACTACTGGTTTCAATAACCCTGAAGGAAAAAAAAGCCTTTGTTAAGCCCTTAAAGCAGTGTTTCTCAACCCTGGTCCTGAGCGCCCCCCAACGCTGCACATTTTGTATATCTCCCTTATCTGACACCCATTTCAGGTCCTGGAGTTTCTTTTAATGAGCTAATGAGTTGAATCAGGTGTGTTTGATTAGGGAGACACACAAAATGTGCAGTGTTGGGGGGCGCCCAGGACCAGGGTTGAGAAACACTGCTTTAAAGGAATAGTAGGACTACAGATACAAATATTTTCTCCTTTTCAATAAATGTATTTCTTACGCAAAAGGACAGATATAAAGTAAATTTGTACTATGATAGTTTATACTGTCAAAGGTGCAGTCTTCAGCAGATCCTCCAGTTCTTCCTCGGTTACCCAAATTTGTAAACAATTGCCTTTAAAAATATAACACTTAAAAACATAATAATATTTTTCAAAAATATATTTGATAACTGAGGTTGTGAAGTCATATTTGTTCTCCAGCCAGTCCTCTTGAAGGAATTTATGAACCATAATTTTTTTTACTTGACTGTCTCTTACTACTTTAATAATTTCAGCCTTTTTTGAATAATAATAATAATAATGATAATAACAAATAAAAGTACATTAAGGTACAAAAGTCCTCAAAAAGTAAAGTACTCAGAAAAAAGTAGTTAAGAATCCCTAACCTAAACCAACCAGCAACTCGTTCACGAATCATAACACCTAAATGACTGAAATTATGAGTTAAAAAAGCAGAATAAGATCTGCCTTCAGCAATAAACTGCCAGATATCTCAGTCCGTCATGTGCTGACTTTGAGCACAAAACAAGTCAGTTTGACACAAGGAGCAAAAAATGTCATGCCACCCTCATTAGTGAAGCAGCACTACTTACTGGATGACTGATGCAAACCTGATGTAACAGCAGTGTCTGAATGAGCTTAATGAGCACATAAGTGTGTCTTGTGAGGGCTGCGACACTGGCAAATGCTCGGCACTCATGTGCTGATGCCGGAGTATTACTGAATGCGATGCCCTCACCAACATATGACCGCATAAGGACACTCCAAAGTGTGTGTGTGCTTGTGTGAGTGCGCGCCTATGCTGATTGGGGTGGACAGGGGGAGTTGACAGGTCTTCATTCAAATGACAATAAATGCCATTTTGCCATCATGTAGGTGACAAAAAGTTAATAAATTAACAGTTAAAGCTTTGAAGGCCAAGCCTGTGAATGACTTCCCTGGGTGACACAAACACAAATAAAAGATGATGGATGGTGTTGATTCATGCAAAATAAATAATAAAAACAACATTAACAAAATAATATAACTCTGTTTTAACAGCCACCATTACTCCAGTCTTGAGTGTCACATGATTCTTTAGAAATCCTTCTAATATGCTGATTTGACATGCAAGAAATGTTTCTTATTATTATCAATGTTGAAAACAGTTGTGCATCTTAATATCTTGTGAAAACCGTGACATTTGTTGTTTAAGGTTCTTTGATGAATAGAAAGTTCAAAAGACAATAGAAATCTTCTGCAACATTATAAGACTTTACTGTCGCTTGTGATCAATTAATTGTATCCTTGCTGAATAAAATAATTTCTTTAAACAAAAAAATCTTAGTGACCCCAGACTTTTGAACATTTATACACAAAAGATCTGATGTGATGGGAGGCAGCTCCAAGACCTTGGCCTCTTTCATCGGCGTATAAAAGGTCAAGCTATCAGACCCGCTCGGTTCATTAATTGCACTTCATACTTCACAACCTAAGAGGGACACTGAGGGGATTGATGAAGGGGGGCTTGGTCTTTAATCCACTACTTGGCTCGGTTCCAGCAAGTTTCAAAGGTGCCGTACACATGTATTTAAGAACGGTCAAAGATGTCCAACGGATTAGTTAAGGTTCATTAATCAAGCTTATTAAATAATGTTAACACAATTTCCTACACATCCTTAGTGATGAAGTCAAAGTGAAAAATGCAGCTGCTGATTATTTACTGAGAAATGAATCTATAATATGTTGCGTGTGTAGACAAATAACCCAACATGACCATAAATTAGTCAGAGTGAAGTGAAGTGAAGTGACGTGACGTGGCCAAGTATGGTGACCCATACTTGGAATTAGTGTTCTGCATTTATCCCATCCAAAGTGCACACACACAGCAGTAAACACACACACACCGTGAACACACACCCGGAGCAGTGGGCAGCCATTTATGCTGCGGCGCCCGGGGAGCAGTTGGGGGTTCGGTGCCTTGCTCAAGGGCACCTCAGTCGTGGTATTGAAGGTGGGAGAGAGCACTGTACATTCACTCCCCCCACCTACAATCCCTGCCGGTACAAGACTCGAACCCACAACCTTTGGGTTACTTTAGGCCACGACTTCCCCAAGAGCTACACTATTATAACAAACATTATTTCCTTGTTGATAATTACCCTTGATATTTTAACTGCAATTATTACAATTGATAGAATTTATATTAAAATGTAAACAACTAATTTTAGCGGTTAAAGCAGTTCACCCAAAATTATTATTATTCTTTTGTGTTCTGCTGAAGAAATAGTCATATGGGTCAGAAATATATTTTTTTTGAAAGAAAGAAATTATGTTTTTTTTAGTCAGAATGCATTAAATTAATAGAAAATAACAGTAAAGGCATTTAGAATGTTACAAAAGATTTCTATTTCAAAATAAATGTTGTTCTTTTGAACTTTTATTCATCAAAGAAACGTTTTTGAGTACCAAATCAGTACATTAAAGTTATTTCTGAAGGATCATGTGACACTGAAGACTGAAAATTCAACTTTGCCATCACAGGAATAAATTACATCTTAAAATATATTAAAATAGAAAAAAACCCTGTTAATTAAAATTTTAAGATTATTTCACAACATTACTGTTTTTATTGTATTTTTGACCAAATAAATGCTTTAGTGAGCATAATAGGCTTCTTTCTAAAACAAGCTGACTGACATTCCTAAATAGAATGCTGTAATTTACACATTTCACGAATAATTATTGCAGCAACTATAATTGAAAATATTTATAAAGATATTTTTTAATTCATAATGAGTACAGCTGTTACTCACCTATAGTGGTGATGACAGTACCTGCGAAGAAGAAGGAGCTGCTGAGGTCCCAGATGCTGCTCTCATTGGAGGGGTGACCCGAGGGATTGACCCCGGCCCGGATAGCAAACACCACTTGCTGTGGATGAGAAAACAGGTCAAGAATAATCTCCAAAAATTAGAACTAAGCAACAGATCACCCAAAAATAAAAAGTCATCATTTACTCCCTTACCCTGTTATACCGACTCTGTATTTTCTTTCTTTGTGAAACACAAAAGGAGACGTTCTGCCTAGTTTCTCCCCCAATCATGTTTCACAAAAGAAAGAAAATATTGCAGGGTCAGATTGACATGAAGGTGAGCAAATAATGACAAATGCTCAGCAGGTAAAGCATTACATGAATACAAGACATGTTTATTTATAAAGTGACAGCAATATTTTCCATTTACCAAGGCTGAATCATATTTAACAGAGCCAAAGCCCAGCTGTGATTGTGTGTAACATGTTTAGATCTACAGCAGACTGTGTGTCTCTGAATGAACAGGATGACTGGCTCCAACTGCCTACATTCAGAGCCTCAAACAAAGACACGGATCTGTTCTTTATCAGTCTTCCACAGCATCTCTGGATTTTACATCACACATTAGCGAGTCAGCTGGGAGTTAAGACAAAATTTGATCTGTAATTTCATTCACTGTCAAATCCGTTATAGTAAATGGCTGCCTTATTGAATGTGTGCACCTGTGTTTGTGCAGCAGGGATAATATTATACCTCTTGTAGTTCTTGTGTTTCAGACTGTGCTTTTTTTTTTTAAAGAAAGGATGATGGTGTAATTGAGATTGATATTCCTCCTTCTCTGATCATTGTGTTTCCTGAAGACCTAAAGTGACTTAGTAGTAGCTGGGATTGATTCTAAACTTAGGGAATGCATGGCTAATTAAAGAGATTTGTTTAAAAAAAAGTCATTTTAAATTAAAACTTTAAAAACTAAAATTACTCAAAAAGTTAGTGGAAGACCAAAACTTTGCTGTAGGTGTTATATATATATATATATATATATATATATATAGCATATGTGCATTTCATAAGTATGCATAATTTAGAAACTAAACTAAGTGTAATTTTAAATTAAAACTTTAAAAACTCAAATTACTCAAAAAGTTAGTGGAAGACAAAAACTTTGCTGTAGGTGTTATATATATATATATATATATAGCATATGTGCATTTCATAAGTATGCATAATTTAGAAACTAAACTAAGTGAAGGACAAAAAGGGGAGCTGTCCATGGTCCTTAAAGGGGTCATATGATGCGATTTCAAGTTTTCCTTTCTCTTTGGAGTGTTACAAGGTCTTGGTGCATAAAGAAGATCTGTAAAGTTGCAAAGACTAAAGTCTCAAATCCAAAGAGATATTCTTTATAAAAGTTAAGAGTCAACCACGCATACCTAAATGGCTCGTCACAGCTCACTCACTATATCTCTTTCAATTATTATACATGACTTGTACATGTACATGAGGCAAGAATGTATTATAGTCATCTCGTCACTATTGCGAGATATAATGTCCAAATAACAGAAAACGATACTGCAAAATGTAAAAAAAGTTGCAATTACAATATGTATGTTGAAATAATGGAAAATGTAAAAAAAATTAAGTTGCAATTACAATCAAATTAATGTTCAAATAATGGTAAATTGCATGACATGACAAAAATGACAAAAATTTAATTTTAATGACAAAAATTAAAAATAAATGCACTGCTAAGATTAAAAATAAAGTTGCAGTTATGGAATGTAACCAAATTATGGAACATTGAAAATGATTTGAACATTACATTGCAAAATTTAAAAAATAAAGTTGCAATTATGATACCTAATGTCCAGATAATTGAAAAACTGCACCGCAAAGAGAATGCATAGAAAAAGTTTAAATGATGAGATAATGTCCAAATAATGTAAAACTGAAAATTGAAAAATAAAGTTGCAATTACAAAATATAATGTCCAGATAACAAAATAAAAAAAAATGGCACTGCAAAGATTGAAAATAAAGTTGTAATAAGGAGATTTTAAAATAATGGTAAACTGCATTGCAAAACTGAAAAATAAAGATGCAATTATGAGTATAAGTAATATTGTCCAGATAACAAAAATGGCACTGCAAACATTAAAAATAAAATTGCAATTAATATCCAAACAACAAATTGCATTGCAAAAATAAAGTTATAAAGTTGGAAGTTATAAAGTTGCTATTAAATGATTAAAATTAAAATGTGTAATCCATTAAAAACAGTCAACAATGTACCACTAGTATACAACATCAACATTGCAATAAGGTCCCTAGTGAAAAATAAATATACTTAAATGTATTCGAAGTACATTTGTTTCAAGCTAAGTGTACTACAAATACATTTACATAATTATGTATTTAATAAAATACCCTGCAATTGTACTTTTGGTATACTAAACTGGTATACTTAAAATCTGATTAAAACGAATTTTGTGCTTAATGCACTTTAATTGTGCAGATGTAGTGCTGAAGTCCAACTAAAGATATCCTGAAGTATATTTGACTGTGCTAAAGTGGACCTATTGCAAGTATACTTCATGTACACTTTAAATATATTGCATTTAAAGGGATAGTTCACCCCAAAATTAAAATTTTATGTTGTCAGTCTTATAATGCAAGTGGATGGGAATCACGGCTTTGAGAGTAAAAAAAACATACACAAACAAAACCAAATTAAACCCTGCGGCTCGTGACGATACACTGATGTGTAAAGACATGAAACAATCGGTCTGTGCAAGAAACTGAACAGTATTTATATAGTTTTTTACCTCAATGTCCGAACTGTCCACAGCGCATACTGAGTGCGTTCAACAGCCGGCGCCTGACGCGTCTTCTTCTTCTTCTTGCTTTACGGCGGATCGCAGACTTATAAGTGCATTACCGCCACCTATCTCTCAGATGGACCATTGACACTCTATCTACAATCTCAATTAGTAGTCAATGGTCAATGATTATAAGACTGACAGACTGCAACGGTTTGACTTAAAAATCTTGGTTTGTGTTCTACTGAAGAAACAAAGTCACCTACATCTTGGATGCCCATAGTCAATGATTATAAGACTGACAAACTGCAACGGTTTGACTTAAAAATCTTGGTTTGTGTTCTACTGAAGAAACAAAGTCACCTACATCTTGGATGCCCTGGGGGGTTCATTTTTGGGTGAACTATCCCTTTAAATACCGATATTAACCAAAGATCATACAATCCTCATCAATAGACCAATTACAGGTTTGTAAACATTCAGGATGCACGCGCATCATGGTTGCAGAAAACCTGGGAGAGATAGCATTTACGGCTAGAGAATTTCACGGATACGGTACAAAATAGTTAGGTTTAAAAAGATTATAAATTATATTGATTAGATGTCATTTTCAAAATGTTCTCCGCATATTACAAGAGCTTGTCACCCAGCGATAAGCACTGTTATTCAACGAAATTGACGTTAGAGAGTGGGATAGTCTTACAGATCCGAAACAGGGATGACATTTTTTGTGGGCGGAGCCTATCTGGAGGCAGACAATTACAGTTTTCAAGTGTCAGTTTTTGTGTATGGAATAAAAGAATTAAAAAAAGGTAAATTAGATTTTATATTTCAAAATTCTGACTTTATTCTCGCAATTCCGAGATTATATCTCATAATTCTAATAAGGAAAAACAACTCGTCATTCTCTCTTTTCCCCTCGGCTCTTCTGGCTTTTTCCCTCAGATTTGACAAACTCACAATTTTTGAGTTAAGTCGAGTTATAAAGTCCGAATTAGGAGAAATAAACTTGCATTTGCGAGAAAAAAAGTCTGAATTGTGAGATAAAATAAATAAATGTTATGTAAAAATGTTAATAGTAAGGTTTAAGAGGTATACAATACGTCCCCTATGAGCAGCATACGTGAATATTATGTAGATCTATTGTTTAAATAAAATTTATGCTTTAAAAGTAGAGTAATCATAGCAGTTTTCATCCATAGTATGTCCATTTAAACGTCTGCGTTTAGCTTCAAATGGCGTCTTTGACGACAGTATTCTATAACAATTATTTGCATTACGATCTTGACATCAAAAGGCACAAAAAATATTTTTTTCTTTTATTCCATGGATTTTACCAATTTACCTCCACTTGTTCCCAGTGTTTTTCTGCAACCACTATGCGCGCGCAGCTGCAAGTGACGTAACTGTGACGTCTACTCTGAATTGGTCTATAGTGATATTAAAACCCATTTTAGGCTTAATATTAAGAAATGTGCATTGCGCACAAGTAGTACTCCAAATAAAGTTTAATTATAATTTTTATATCAGTAAGTCTCGAGTGATATGTCAGTAAATATATTAATATATTTGAACTATACATAGTATGAAATAAATGTATTTTAAATATATTACTTTTTAATAGGGGTGATTAAATAAGCACTAACAGTGCTGAAGCACTAACAGGCCAAAAAAGGAAATATTTCTCATTTCTTTATTTATGTCACATTAGGTTACTGCAACACATTCAAGCCCTTTAAGTAACTATATCTATTTTAATTCTGTAGTGGGTATATCAGGTGTTGGCCATACTGACCTAGTCCATATTCCAGCCATATTTTCTCACTAGCCTAGAAATCTGTAGCCAAAAAAATAACAAATAAAAAACTGGGCACACTTTCACTAAGCAGTGAATGAGAAATGTAAACACTGTCAAAAACATCTGTACATGAGTGTGCAGGTTCTCCTGGCCTACATGCCGTATAGCAGATATGCTGTAAGAGCCCTGAGTGTATCCCATCTGCTCCCAGCTGGCTGCACGAGAGCTCAGCCAAAAGTGAGAGGCAAAGAGAGGCCATTCATTCCGTGGGGAGGTTTTCCTGTTTGTGAACACCTTCCAAGTGTCGGCACAATCACCACTGGACTTGGGCTGCTGGCAGCAAAGCAACTTGGCAGGAATGAACATTTGTTTAGAGGTGTGTGAACGTGAGCGTCGTAACACCAATAATCAAGAGATGGGAAGTAGGTGAACGCAGTGTGTTGGGATGTAATTTAATGTAAGGGCAAGGGGGAGGGGTTGGAAAATGTAGAATTATGGGCTGGAACAGCAGGAATAGGATAGGATGTTACTTTAACACGTCACAACACACTACAACTGCACTAGAAGTACGCAAATCGTATAAAGAAATATTTTTTAAATATAACATCAACCTAGCCAAGTTGCAAATTAAATTTGAACTTATAACTTATTATTAAAATTATTTATTTACAGTACATGTCCCAAAAAACATATTATGAATAAAGCAGCACTTCCATCTTAAGTGCTTATGATTTAATGCACATTTAAGACATTTGATTGATTCACATTCTGGTGTTTTTGTCCATGTCGATGGAAACCAAGCTCACACAATCATCCAAGACCTTTAAATTGCAGCTAGACTAATTTAGTACATTTTGCAGCAGACAATAAACTCTGCACTTATATAATGTCACTTTATATTCAATCTACTTCTTGCACAAAGGTAAATACCACAGACTTCAGAAATAAATCGGAGCTAATTAGTGATGTAATGTCAAGAGCATATTTCATTTCCCCACAGGTAAACTAGTGTTAAGTGAACTCACTAAAACTCATTTAAAAGAAGATTATAACAGACCCGACTGCCAGCAACCCCAATTTGGAGAGCAGATAAAGTGTATATAGTTATAAGCCTATGAATATTACATGAATACAGATCAAATTAGTCTGAAATGTTTATGATTTCGGCATAACAATCTTAGAATTTTGAAGAAAAAAAATGGCATCATACTTCAGAAACAGAACAACATGCACAGAACAATTTATGTCCAATTAGTGTTTGCTGGCTCCAATTAATCAGATTACAGACTGTTTCTGCCAACTTCCCGAGCTGTCATTATTGATTTTGGCAAAGATTAGTCTATTCACCCAACATCCTGCAGACAAAACCACTATATGCTTTGAATCAATATCCAGAAGGCTATTTTTACCTATACAAACAGATACTTTGAATTCTAATTTCAAGCACACAGGTAAATAATTGGAGTTTGTACCTTGACCAGGTCCTCCAGTTCAGAGACGTTGACACAGGTATGCCTTGAAAGGAAGTTAATTTTCTCTTGCACGATGAGGTACTTCTGCGAGCTCTCCTGGGGCTGTTCCAGGGCTTTGAACACCGTGGCTCCGATGATCAGGTACAGAACAACCAGCAGGAAGATCGCCACTACTGTTTTCCACTTCATTACGGTGGTTATGGTATCACAATCATCCCCCGAGTTATATACAATGGGCTTGGAGGAGAACGACAGCCGTGGTTTGGTGTTGCGTGTGACTGATTTAGGATCTAAAAGATCAGGTGCAGCCACTGGGGTGAACAAAAGGAGAGAGAGGGCAAGACAGAGCGAGAAGAGAGAGAGAGAGAGAGAGAGAGAGAGAGAGAGATGGGTTATAAAAGACAGCTGTAATTTTAAAGAAACGACTGCTGATGAATCTTTAGTAATTCTATAGCTATTTGTATTTCAAATTAAAGAGTTCTGCTTTGTTTATAGATATTTATAATATAATTTTTCCATGTGGGTTTGTACATGAACGAAAACACATTCATGTTTTTTACATGGAGACATTAATAAATAATAGCAGCTATGAAAAGCACAGACAGCTGCAGGGTTTTAAAACTGATGAATATGATTCAGATTATGGACTTAGATTTATCTTGTTATTATTCTGAATCATTGAGTATTTGGAATTTGTACACTGGGAACATTGTGTTTATGATATATGTTCAAACATTCGACTTATTATTTCTAATCACAAGCATTTACAATTGACTTTAGGCTGGATTTTTATACAAGAACATCATATAAGAAGTGAACCTGGCCTTTCATCTGTGAGGATTTTAATTCGTTTCTTTCACTACTGACTTCTGCAGTGTTTCAGCCAAGTGTGAAAAGCCTCTCTAGCAAGCCAGTGATGGTGGACGTAATGTTCTCCTCGCTAGTATCCAGTATGCAGTGTGTGGAAGTATGTTATGCAAGGCAACACAAGTTTTAGCACTAATTTAGAGCTGCAGATTTTCCCTCTGTGCATAATTCAGACCTCAATGCTTATTAATGATCTGTTAGTTATTGAAGCCCCAGGGGGCTCCAGCAGAGCATGTCCACTTTTTCATTCTTTTCCAGAGGATATCAAAAAAAAAAACTAACCCATGCAGATCCATTTAAATCACTTCTCTTTGGTGTTTGTTTTTAAATGTTTTTGTTCCCATTTTATAACAGAATTGCCAAGCCTATATCTTAAAACCATATGCATAATATTTTGTTTTACACTGAATCTGAAAGGTGATATTTGTAATTGTAAGACAATCCTTTATATTGCATTAAAGATTTTATTTATTATTTTTGATGGGTCCCAGTGTAAGCAGAAGAGGCTGTACTGTACTGCAAAACTGATAGATGTGATTCCAGCAATATTCCTCCTACAAATCTGGAAACATGTCAAAGTGGTGTGGGTGGTGTGGCGCTGTGATACATAATCTAAGCTGGTCACTGAAAGGTTACAGGTTCAGACCCTGCACAATGCTATCTAATAGCCATCACCATTGCAGCAAGTGTATTGCAACACTGTTTTACTTTATCTGCTTTCAAAGATACTGAATTCCAGCTATTACTTTATTCATATTTATCATTGTATTACTTTGTTTTAGAAAACACCTTGATTTTAGAATTTGCATTAACTTTGTCTTGAACAAATATCTATAATTAGCAAGATCTTGTTCTGTTCAGAATATATGCCAAACGATGTGGAGAAAGGACTATTTAAAAAGAACTAATTCTGTTGATAGGTTACCAATTATGTTCACATTTCAAGTAGAATTAAAGCATGATCATATCGATGTCCCGCAAAAATAATTCAGGCTTAAATGGGTTAAGTACCATGCCAAATTTACTATGCAACACATGATAAACAATTCAACTATGCAATCAAACATTGCGCACTTACTACTTTGACAGATCTCTTCTTCCTGCTGCTCCTCATCAGCTGTCTTGAGTGCTAGACCACTTGACTTCTTGTCTTTTCGTTCTTCTCAGGAGCACACAAGCAGAAACTGGATGTTAATCATGGCACCAAACGCACTCTCATCCCTCCGTCTTCTCTTCTGGACAATCATGCCTCTGTCCAGTTTTAAATCTCCACGCGAGCAGTATCTTGGAATCCAGCGCTGGATTTCGTGTTTGAGTAAGCACTGAAGTGAGAAGGGAGTGTCCACTGAAGGCACACGGATAATTGGACTGGCTGTTCTTCTCATCATGAGCGCGCTCACTGTCCGTCTCCACGCTCACAAGGCGCTCGCGCTCTCCGTGGGTTGTGTTCACGGACTGTGGGCAGGTTTCACGATTTCATGCGCGTCACTCCATTGCCGCAGGTCACGTCTCATGTCAGTCAGAAATATGGGAATTAAGGAATCGCGAGGAAATGAACTATTCTGGTTCCGATTCTTCCGAAAGACTCCAGTACTTTTGAGGTTTGAAAAAGACCCTCAGATTGTTGCGAAGCTCAATTCAGTTCTCAACAAAGCAGATAAACCCAACACAACTAGTCGACACTTAGCCTACTAATCAGTCTTCAGCTAACATGACACAGCAACAGTTGGTTCGTTTTGAGGCAGAAATGACCAAACTAAACTTGTGGTTAAGTAGCCTAAGTGTCTGATTAGCCTATTTCAGAAATTGGTTTGAATGAAAGTGTTTTGAGAATCGGACTACACTACGAAAATTAACCATGGTTTTACTACAAAAAAAAACAAAAAAAAACATGGTTACTAGTTAAGCCATGGTAACTAACCCAAATTAACACTACCCGTAGTTTAACCATGGCATTTGCAGTAAAACTGTTGTTATAAAAATGGTAGTCAGTAGGCTACGCCAAAGAAAAAAAACATGGCTATTACAATTTTACTGTAATAAAAACATGGTTAATTTTCGTAAGGGTTTCCGCGATGTATTTCTGATTTAAAAGAATCGGCACACATAAGAGTCGTTTGTCCTGCAATCAGACTGAATTGGTCGCGCTGTATTTTTTGATTCATTAAAAAGAACCGGCTCATAAGAGTCATTTGTCAGGGAATCGGACTGCACTAGTCACACAACATGGCCTCATCTTCGTTTCAATAGGAAATACGTCAACAACAAAAAAGTGGTCTTGTCCAAAACGTTATGGGCATCTAAGTGTATCATGAATAGAGCAGAAAGGACTAAACGTTTTCATAAATTCACATCTTTTTAGTAGCTTTACTGTTTGAAAAACACCCAAGCTTCAAAAATCATCCTTGGGGCTTCCTTGTCATTTATTTATGTAGAAAAAACTGTGAAAAGATCTCCAAATAATGACCACAGACCTCACGATTCGCTTTTGGGTTTTAGGACTACAAACTGAATAGCTCTATTCTATGTTATAACCTAAGATATGAGAGATATTCTCTCTTGCTTTTAAAGTACCAGTTACAAAGCAGTAGAAATTCTAAAACACTGTTCAAGGCTGGTTTTGTGCGCATTTCAAATATTTAAACAACTTGCATTGACTAATACATATTCTTCTTATGTGTCATTCTAGTTCAAACCATCTATCACTACAACAAAATTTCCATAATAGCTTTGGTGTGTGCAATGTTCCAGCTGTGAATGTATTAAAGTCTTGCATTCCTAATACATCTCCTATTGAGATGAAAATGAAAAGGCACAATGTTGCTTAAGGGAATAAATATTCTACCTCATATATTTGTTTCAACATGAACAGAGGGGGTTGTCAATACCAAATGACAATAACTGCATACAGAGTGTTTGCAGTATGCATGCATGTAATATGGACTTGTGATATATTAGTTTTAAAGAGTTTATTTAACTTTGCATAACTACTGCCTTTGTGTTATCGGCACAAACTGTACAGATGATATACAGTTGTGTTGAAAACTTTAAAAAAAGTCACCATAATTTCCCATATACGCTAGCTTCTGTTTCCCTTTCCTTTTTCCCATTGTCATTTCACCTTGGCAATCATACTTTCTCTCACTGAGGTGGCTAAAATTATGGGTCCTTTGGGCAATGACAGAAGTGCATCAAAGGCACACTTGCACTCACATTCCATGCTCACAGTGTTCATAAGCTTCCTTCATGGGCCGCTATTATTCTCTGCAAGTTTGATTTTGGAATCACCATACAAAACATAGGCTATAATATTGGCATGGATCTTATTTCAAGCAATTGCAGTGCTGTGAACATATCTTTCATATCCAACCAAATGAATCTGGCTGGCTCAGCTGCGTCACATTAATGGGATAAATTTTGGTAACATGCAGAATGACCATTACTGAATAGATATGTAGCTTATTTAATATAGGGTAAAAGAATAGGAAAGATGCACCTCTTAAAAGCAATGTGCATTTACTTTTAATATTTAGATAAAAGTTTAGCATGTGCAGGATGATGATGCATCAGCCAATGTGTTTTTATAGGAAATAGAAACATTTGCAAACTTAGTTGTTATAGAACAAAATGTAAAATTATTCACAGAGGCCAATATTAGGGTAAGTTGGCCCCCTGTCTGGGGCAAGTAGTCATTTATTTTATTTTATTATTGACTGTACATTATTCTTTACATATCACATGTTCAAATGTATCTACTTGCCAAATACAATGGCAACTGTAAAAGATTATATTTAGCATTTACATCTGCTGTCTCATGCAATAAGTCTTAGGTTTAGTGCTTGTCACCATCTTCAAGAACCCATAATTTAGTAATAGTGTGTAAGAAGTGTATAATCAGTGACATTTGACTCCTGTCAGCTTAGTTTATTGAGCAGCACATACACAAGCTCTCGTTAAACTAAAGGAAGTGCTGTGACTCCTGCAGAGAAGCGATGTGTTTACTATACCGTTCTAATTAGAGATACTTTTTTAACAAGAATTTGACCTATGATCTTCCACATAAATCCATTTTTATAGCC
The DNA here is from genome assembly GCF_001515645.1 of Sinocyclocheilus grahami. Taxonomy (NCBI): domain Eukaryota; kingdom Metazoa; phylum Chordata; class Actinopteri; order Cypriniformes; family Cyprinidae; genus Sinocyclocheilus; species Sinocyclocheilus grahami. The sequence goes on from NW_015505337.1 coordinate 568,800, forward strand.
AGTGACTGGAAAAAAATGTTACCCATGTTATTGTATTGAGACTGTAGGCTAGCCACAGGACAGCAGTTAATGATGATTAGCACACAATGTTTTGCTACCATAATGTATTTTCAATATCTTCATAGAAATTATATAACAGTTAGATGCAGTTATCTAGTTATATTTTATTTATGGCTGGCAGGTCACAGCTGTTGACATTTAGAACAAAAGCATGATTGTGAGTGTGATACTGAAAAGTGGGAGAAAGGGACTGTGTTTGTGGTATAGCTCTTAGGGGGAAAAATATAATAATAATAAAACATAATGAAAATGAACCATGCCCTGCTCCAGAACTTTAACATTTCCACTAAGCTATATTTCAGGTCAGAAGGTGCAGGGACACGGGGACACATTTTCTATTTATAGCACATCCTTCCTTTTAATGCACTGCAAATGAGGTTCCTGTAATATTATTTCTCACATATCTTTTTCTTTCTTTTTTTCCTTTAAAGTAACATCAGAGAGTTTGCATGTAAGAGACCCTGGGTTGTTCTGCAGAGTTTTCATTATTTGTTGAATATCTCTGGTGAAATGAATGTTACATTTGCACAGTGAATGTTCAGTGAAATTAATGTGTTTATTGGCACGGTGACGAACATCTATAAGAGGGAATCAAAATAAAAGATTTCAGACAAAAAACTAACACAAATCAACACACATTCGTCTTGTATATTTGTTTTTATGATTAATATGATTCATTTGTGATATTCTTCATTTCAATCATTTTTACAGTTGTATCATGGCTTTTTAATCACTTAGATTCACTATGAATGATTAAATGTTCTTATATTGAATTCAGTGGGCCTCATTCATGAGAATGTGTCTAAATCATGTTTAATTTTTCAAGCTTTAATTTAATGTGGCTTAAAGGAATAGTCCAATCAAAAATGAAGATTCGTTTACTCACCCTTATGTAGATTTAAACCTGTTAGATCAGCCTGGGCTGTTGGTCTATCAGTAGTTTTATGCCTACTTCCTGCTGTTTCACCTTGCAGAATGAAAAAAAATTTATGTTTACGCACAGCACATTTGGGTTTAAGCTCTTTACTAGCATCTGTCCATTTATCGGCTTTCACTCTTCACTTCACTTGACTACTTGAAAAAACACTTGGGTCAAATGTCAAACTGCTGACTCAGTGTGCATCTCTCTGACTGACAGGGAGAACATCCACCGGCACTGGAAAGTAAAACAGTGCCTATTCTTTTTAGGGGCTCTCAGTATATAAATAGAGGCCAGTTTTCTGATCTTAGCAAGATAACGTTCTAATCCATGTTACATAACATTTTGAGCAGAAACCCCTTGACCCAGAGTAAAAAAAAAATATTTGGCTAGTGTTTGCCATGCACGTGAATGAGCTTATGCTATGCCATAGAAAAACACTGACATTGCATGAAGGGTCACCATACAGTGTGGTCAATGGGAACGTTCTCATGAGCAAACATCTCCATGTCAAAACACATTACCTTGAAAAAGCAAGGGTGAAAAAGGTGAAATACTTCAATAATTCAATCATTTCGAAACACTTGTTTTTCTTCATTCGTTTATAATCAATGTATGGCTGTTTGTTTTTCCCTTTAGGCCCCCAAGACTTTTAGAAAATAAGCTCTATTAAAGCACTTTTCATACTCTCAGACAGTAGTAGTATTTAACTTGTCTATTAATAATGTGCAATAATGTATAAACATATCAGGAGAAGTCTCTTTTAATTTTTTCCCCCAAGTCTGTCATGTCATTTTTTTTTCTTTTTTGAAAATCATGAAAATTCCCACCACAATCTTAAATTATATTGTGTAAGAGACATTGTCTTGCTAAGTCCAATGTCATAGCAAGCATAGCATGCATTTTATGTATAATAAATAGGCCTATTAATACACGATGTAAATGTACAGCTTGATTGTAAATGGTGCACATTATATTCCCCTCAAAATTAAAATTTACCTTTATTATTTCTTGCTTTTTCATGTCACATGACTCACATTTAATATCTACCATATGTTTTTTATGGTTTTCACCTTTGTCCTGAAGTACACTAACTTTTGAAAAATCTCTGTTGGATGAAAAATCCATTGATGTGGTGAAATGATCAGAATTGAAGTACAGCTAATAAAAAAAAAAGATGTAAGTTATTTTCACCCAATAAATATTGAAATGGTCTTTGCTTATTTAACTTTTTATGATCATAATTTCAAACTTGTAATACAATTTTTATAGTTTAAGTTGGAAAGTGTACAACAAACACAAGGTAAAACAAAATCTCTACATAAAAGGGACTTGAACAGATGGTGTTGAGAGTTGATTAAGGCATGGACTTTATATTTTATCATGTAAAAAAGTTAATGAAGCTGAAGAAACATCCATTATGTCTTGTTAAGCCTCCAAGTTCTTTCTAAGATCTGATATTACTGTACGATTTATAATACAAACTGTATTATTTTCCCAAAGAAAATCTCTGTTAACCTTTGGTTGACAACATGAAGCAAGATGACACTTACAGAAGTAGCTTCCAATGTTGAATTTCACATGGCAATTATAATCTTACCAGTTGCCTTGTACTGCTTTAGCAAAGCACTATGGCTGTGGAATATAAGTGTGCTTATATACAGAACCATTTAGAAGGTTTCATAGAGGTTAAGAGCCTCCTTCACTTTGCCAAATGGCTATAAAACCCATTACAATCCTTTAGGAAATTCAGGGCTGTTGAGGAATACAAACCTCCAGAAAGACCACTGATAACCTTGAATGTGAAGTGGAAAATATGGTTACAAAAAAAGACTGGGTCCTAACTTTTAAAATAGTTTCCTTCTTGTTTGTTTGCAGAAACAGATTGGAAGAAATATCTCCGTTCACATGAATGTTGATTGTCTGTCACCTTTACCTATTTCTGCCTGAGCTTGAGGAGATGAGGCTTATCAGGAACCTCCAGTTGCATGTCACTTTCTGCTTATCTACAGCTCCACTGGGGAATCCTGAAGTCGAAGGTAAGGATGAGAATGGACATGATGTCACCTCTGGGATTGGATGGGATGAGGAGTCAGCACATGCTGTTTGACTGTAATTCCAGTAGAGTCAAGGATATGACTGCTACTTCCAGAGAAACCCTTCAGAAACATCTATGCTGCCTTGTTTTTGATCCACTTCAGATCTCACGTGCACGGCTTCTCTCTATTTTGTTTCTTGAATTTCTCCCTGACATTCACACTTAATCTTTTATTTATATTTAACTTCTTTTTTTTCCTCGGTGTATGTGCGTGTTGCTTTAACCAGGCGGCTGGCTGGAATCCCAGGTGGGAGCTAGAGGTTGCAAGTGTTTAGATTAATTGAATATTTCACTGACCCATTACTAGGGTGAGGTGTGTTCTATTTATAGCTTGGATGGATGTATTGGCTCAGCATCAATTGGGTTTCTCCCCCAGATCTTGCTGACTGAGAGTGAGATGGAGGGGAGCATTATAATGAGAGGCCGAAATAAAATATGAATGAGAGCTCAAAACAGAGGCTGCAGCAAGGGAAAGGGGGAGGTTATTTTTTCTCTTTCTGTGAAGTGAATGCAAACAAGTAAATCTACTGTGGACTTCTTCTCACACTGTGAGCATACTCAAAGAAATGTCTATAGAGTTTTTCTGTAACAGCAATATGAAAAAGTATCAACATTTGAAACCTTTTCCTTTTTCTCATAAACCATTGTTTATACTTTCATAGTTTTACAATGAAAATCTTATTTAAAATCTTCTTAAATATATCATTTTAAAGCTATCACATGAGCATCAGTGTGTTTGTGTCAACCAAACTCATGCTCATAAGTGCAACATTGCTTTTATACAAAAGGTTAGGGCAGTTCGGGTCAGTTGTGGCCTAACGGTTGGAGATCAGACTTATAATCAGAAGGTTGCAGGTTCGATTCTCAGTACTGGCAGGAAATAGTAGGTTGGGGGAGAGAATGAACAGCACTCTCTTCCACAACTCAATACCCACAACTGAAGGGAGCAAGGTGCAAAAATGTCTCCCCCTGCTTCACAATTCTGTTAGTGAAGAGTATATTAGATGATTACTAAGAAATTAATCTTACTGTTTATGGTTATGTGACCCAGGGTAAGTCCTTGTGACTTATTGTGAAAGCAAATACTGGGACATAAAGAATTAATATATAAATCGAATAATTTAAGTTGTTTTGTTGTGATATATTACACATGCATTTCAGTTTAAATATATTTTGTAAGTAAGAAATGTATTTAATAGTAGAGTTGTATCAATTTGAGAAAAAGCATGTATATAAAGCATATAAAACACTTTACAAAATGTATATTTATTTGCAACAACTGATTTAACAGCAATAATAAGACTACTAAGAAGAACAGATAATGGGGTGATGCCTGTGTTGTCATGGTAACAATCCAGGTGAAGATAATGACTCTGTCTTTTATTGCTCCCTTCACCAAGTGTGCTCCAAATTGCTACATTTTGAGACACAATTGCCCCACTCCCTCCAAAGTCCTCACTTCAAGGGCTCTGCACTTCGGAGAAAGTATGGTGTAGAGATGCTCACTTCTAATTGAAATGTGCCCCTTGCCAGTTACTTTGTCTTTTTTTGCCCTGCCTACAAAAACTGTGTGAAAAATGCCAAAGTAGACCCGCGTCTCTGAGCAACACAAAGTGAATCAGTTTTTTTGAACAAATCAGTTGAGTGAATGATTCAATGACTTACTCATACTGCACTTGTCGCCACCTACTGCGTAATGATGTAACCTGCAGAAAGAGTCACTGAAAAATCCCCACCATTAATGCACAGACTAACAGTCTGTCTGGAAGAGCGGATTGGATTTGTTGGCCCAGCACATCTCGGATTGAGATCTGGGGAGTTCAACACCTTGAACTCTTTGTCATGTTCCTGTACTGTACAATATTTTCAGTATGGCAAGGTGCATTATCCTGATGAAATAAGCCACTGCCATAAGGAAACACCACTTCCATGAAAGAGTGTATGTGGTCTGCAGCAATCTTTAGATTAGGCGGTACGTGTCAAAGTAACATCCACATGAATGCCAGGACCCCAGGTTTCCCAGTAGAACATTGCCCAGAGCATAACACTGCCTCTGCCATCCTGCCTTCTTCCCAATCCTACTGGAATCTTTTCCCAAGGATAATGGCACACATGCACCCAGCCATCCACCTGATCTAAAAGAAAACGTGATTCAGCAGACCAGGCAACCTTCTTCCACTGCCCCATAGTCCAGTTCTGACACTCACATGCCCATTATAGGTGCTTTCGGAGGTGGACAGGGGTCATCATGGGTATGCAGCCCCATACACAGTCCCCCTCATGCAATCCCCCTCGATGCACTCTGTATTCTGAAAGCTTTCTACCATGGCCAGCATTAGGTTTTTCAGTAATTCTGTTCTGTGTGATCGGACCAGACAGCCTTCGCTCCTCACATCCATCAGTGAGCTGGTTGTCCTTCCTGGCACCACTTTTGGTAGGTACTAACCTCTGCATACCGGGAACACGCTCAAACCTTTGGAAGATGCTCTGACCCAGACATCTAACCATCACTGTTTGGTGCTTGAGAAAAGTCACTCAGATCCTTTCACTTTCAACACATGAAATTCACGAATGAACTGTTCACTTGCTGCTTAATATATCTCATCCCTTGTAAAGTGCCATTGTAATGTTATAATCAATGTTATTGACTTCACCTCTCAGTGGTTTTAAAGTTGTGGTTGATTGTTGTACTGTATATCAGGCACTCTTCGAACGATGCTCAGGCAAAAAAATCACTCTACTTATGAAGAACCATCTTAAATTTGCTTCTGTAGTGTTTACTCTTGGTGGAACAAGAGTGGATAAAGATCCTTACATGCCATTGTAACTTTAGAAGATGCTCTGACCCAGACATCTAACCATCACTGTTTGGTCCTTGAGAAAAGTCACTCAGATCCTTTCACTTTCAACACATGAAATTCACGAATGAACTGTTCACTTGCTGCTTAATATATCTCATCCCTTGTCAAGTGCCATTGTAATGTTATAATCAATGTTATTGACTTCACCTCTCAGTGGTTTTAAAGTTGTGGTTGATTGTTGTACTGTATATCAGGCACTCTTCGAACGATGCTCAGGCAAAAAAATCACTCTACTTATGAAGAACCATCTTAAATTTGCTTCTGTAGTGTTTACTCTTGGTGGAACAAGAGTGGATAAAGATCCTTACATGCCATTGTAGATAGGCGTTTTACCCAAACAACTGCAGTTTTGTACAGGTAATGTTTAGATTATGCATTTTCATTAGACTGGGAAAAAATGTGTATGGATTTGTCATCTAGCCATTTTATATACTGGCAGTAGACAGTGCATACATAGTTTGTCACGGATTGTAAGCTGATTCATTTGAACATGTTGTCCTCACAGTCCTTGACTTTGGTCAGTATCATTCTTAGCAGAGTCAGCACAGTCATTCATGTTAATGGAATTTTCCTCAGCAGTACTAAAGCATCATTTTCTTCAATTACCAGGATTGCTGCAGAATGCTTTTTAAAAGCTGGAGTAGCCTGCTATTTTAATATGATTATGATTTTGGAAATCTTAAAAACAAAAATCTTTTCATGTGCTTTTAGTATGCAAAATAGTTCAACATCAGTGAGTAATATATCAAAGGTAGTTATTGCTTGCTGGGTAGAGAAAATATACACCATCTGCTCCTCCCTAACCACACACCTTTATAATTCCATTTATGTTCAGTAACATCAAAATTCAAACTTAGAAACAGAACAGCAGATGTGTATAGAATTTTGCTGCATACAAATCTCTTCATATTATACCACCCCTTGACTGGTGCCATTGTAACAATATAATCAATGTTGTTCAATCACTGCACCTGTCAGTGGATTTAATGTTGTGTCTGATCCGTGTACAGCAGATGTGAATTGTTTTTGATTATATAAAGTTATATTTGCCTTACAATTTATTGTACTGTACACACAGCCTAGTCGTGACCAGAAAGAAGGGGATTTAACATGGCACCACATTCTGATTCTAAAAATGTCTCTGTGGACAGTCAAATTGATATTTTCTATTAAAGCTGTCTGTCCTGAAATATTGAACTATGATCTAATCCAAAGGGCAGCACCTCAAACTCAAAACAATAGTTATAAATGTCAGCTTGGAAGAGGTGCAATATAATATAATAATGTGATGTTATGGAAGAGACATGCAATTTTGGTAGCACAAGTTAAAATGTATAAATAAAAATGACTTGTGTTCTCATTTTCAATTTACTACATATATTAATGTAGAATTCTGTACTGTGCAGTGTTGACAGTATCTGACTGGTAAATCACCACAATTTCCCTCATGCGATCAATATAATAATTCACATGTTATGTGATAAGGACATCTGTGGAGTATTATAGGCCCTATATGTGGTATAATTTTGCTGAAATTATTAAAAGATGACATGACATGATGTATTACTGTACACTGATACACCAGCAGATACTTCAGTGCACTGGAGGATGTTCTTGCTTTGCACTGCAAGAAAAAATGTGCAGTATGCATTTATTTCCAACAACAAAGATATATCATAACTGATGTTGCGTTAACTAAAACTATTAAAAATAGTACTAGAACAAATTTTTTTTAACATTGAAATACCACCTTGGTAACTAAATAAAATTACACAAATTGAAGCACAAATATGACCGTACTAAAATTGAAATAAATCTGAATTAAAAAAAATTGACATATTTAAAATCTACTATAAAACTTAAAAAATCACATAAAATGTAAACTCAAATTAAAGCTTAAAATATAGAAAAGCCAAATCAAAATATTAATAAATACTATAACTGTATGTGTGTGTATATATATACAGTGGGTACGGAAAGTATTCAGACCCCCTTAAATTTTTCACTCTTTGTTATATTGCAGCCATTTGCTAAAATCATTTAAGTTAATTTTTTTTCCTCATTAAAAATATATATACTGTATGTGTGTATTTATGTATACACAATAAATATACACAGAACACACACATATGTTATGCAACCAAAAACTTTTTTGTATGCGATTAATCATTTGACAGCACTAATATATATATATATATATATATATATATATATATATATACACACACACACAC
>NW_015505337.1:577101-613545 GCF_001515645.1 Sinocyclocheilus grahami
GTGTGTGTGTGTGTATATATATATACACACAGTAATAAACAAATCATATCATCCTGGAGAAATAGCATTATTATTAGGTAAAGAGAAGATGACTATAAATTTGTCTACAGCTACTTTAGTTAAACTAAACTCAACAACAAAGCAGCTTTTGATGTCAGTTAATGCAAAATGAATTGGCATTAATAAAATGGATGCATTTCAGCGAACAAATTTTAAAAATAGTCATGATGAAACACTCGTTGTGCATTGTATCATCAGATAGTATAACAAGTCTGGATTTTCTTCTCAAATCCTCTCAATTAGACTTTAACCAAACCTCAGGGGAGCTTTTCAGACTGAGTTTAAAAGCAAAGGTATTGATTTAAGAGTCCTGGGCAGACCTGTATCGAGTCAAAACCTGAAATGATTGAGAATTAGATGCCTGCTCATTACGTGTCCAATAAAAGTAGACATCTGTATTAGACAGTCTGCATATAAATCTCTACATATTATACAGCTTAATGCTTTCAGGCTGTAATTTATAATTTCTTACCAATAAAGTCTGCTGCAATTCTTGTGTGTGAGTAAACAGCCAAAAGGCCACTTATAGAGAACAGAAGTACACAAACAAACATTTGTAAGGCAGAGTAAACTTTAGTAAAGTAGTAAGAAAAAGCAATGACATACAGTAAAACGGAGTGATTAGTTGTAATGTTTCTAAAAAGAAGAAGAAAAAAACAACTAAAAAGGATAAAAGAAATCAGGCCATAATACATACAATAAAATGATACAGCTATTCTGTGTTAAGGATAAAACATCAATCATTTTGTGTCTTGAAACAGTAAAAAAATAAAGAAAAATGAGATACAGAAATCAGAAATGTAACAAAATACATATGGTACAGCTGCCCTTGTATATTATTTACAAAGCTAAAAAGCCAGTGCATAAACATTCGGAAAAATATAGCATAAAAAAAAAAGGGATATTCACATGGCATCCCACTTATCACTGAACTTGGCAGTTGTCGTTTTGTTTTGGAGAGGCACTGACCCGTTCTTGTTTCTCCGGGGTCTTTTTGAAGCTGCGAGAGCGCCTGCTAATTTTCTGCTCTATAGCAGGCACTGGGCTTTTACAGCTGTTTTCCCATGGACTGTTGGTCAGTGGAGATAATACAGCCGCATTGCTCTGGATCGCCTTAGGCACCTGGACCTGAAAGTACATGAACATGATGTCAGGAGCGAGCAATGTTGGGCTGCCAAGAATGCCCAGCGGCAATATCAATATTCAAAACAATTCGTACTGTACACTTCTCTGGGGAAGTGTCAAGATGTGGACAAGTGCAAATGCATAAATATAAGATCTTGCAATCAATGAATCTTCTCTTCTCTCCAAACCTATACACCCAGCATGTACTTTAAGGAGAAGAACAAGTGCTGAATAGTAACTGAAAACTGGCTGTGCTGCAAGCTGACTAATGGTTTGCTCATCCTCCCCATGCACCCTGCCAACAGCTCGCATCGGATTCACTTGAAGCTTAGCTGTTCATTAAGAACTTCAGCTTTTATGATCCATTAAATAGGTCTGCCAATTGTAGAACACCTTTAACTTATGGTGAAGCATTTGCTACGGAATTAAGGGCCAATTTTTTGAGGGTCTACGTGCAGAAATGTTTATACAATGTTTCAAACATATAGCCAATAGAGTCACTTATATTGTAACGCTATTCACTTACAAGTTACCTTACACTGTAACTCATATTCTTGCTTGCTATATTCTATTTTCTATACAGGAGAGCTTGAATTCTTCAGAGCACTTAACTTCTTTTCATCTAATCTGAAATGTCATGCAGAGTTTCATTTGGAAATGCATTCATGGTCAGTAATTTTAAGAGCGGTAAATGAGTTAACTACAGACTGCAGTAACCTTTTCTGAGGGTCTGTGATGCCCTCCCGTGGTTAAAGAATGACTAAATGTTTTCAGCTACACAATGTGTTTTTAATGGTATTCCCTCATTTTTGTTCTTACAATAACTTAAAACACTAGCTCTGTAATTATTCTGGTCTGCTCTTACAATTTGGTATTACTGTACTGCTAATACTGTTGGCTGTTTATGACAAATTGCTTGTATTTTTCCAAACCTGTAAGTTGCCAATCAAGTATTGAACATTTTGCCAATCTTTGACACATTGCATGAAACCACCATGGTTATTATAATTCACTTAAAAAAAGTTACTTAATATAATATTTAAAACTTGAAATTATATAAAAATGTTTAACTTAAAATAAAAAAAGTATATATCAAAAAACAATTAATAAAAATGATGAAACAACAAAAATTACTACAATAATAATAATAAAAAAAATTCATTATACAGGGCCCATCTGAGCCCTATAATGAACATCATAAAATAAGAAATATTAGATCTTCCTACTTCCTTGTGCACAATGGAATATTGCCATTGGAAGATTCATATATACAGTTTTTAATATTACACAGACATTGGTATTGGAATCAATACTATCATCATCAATTTGAATCTTATTTTGCACTTATTTCAAGGAAAAGTTTATATTGAAGAAGTTTACACTTTAAAAGATGTAGTTGCAGGAAATAGACAGAGGCAGCTCTACTCACAGTGTTTGAAGTTCTGCCCTCTGCCGTCTGTTTGGAGATTTGCACAGGATGCTCTGCTGAAACTGAGCTCTGCTGAGCCACAGTCATTCGGGCGGCCAGACGAGGGCTGCAGCGCTGCACTGTGGTTCTGCGAATGATGAATGGACTCATCTCTCCAACTGGAATATCTGCAAAACCTGTACAGAAAGAGGTGATGTAGATGTGTAAAAATAGCAATCAATAAAACATTCCTTTCTTGTGAAAGCTTTGTTGAGAACAACTCGTATGAATATGAATGTACCCTTGATGTGGACTACAGAGAATGACAAATTGCGATAACCTCTCACCTTTCTGAACAAGTTCAGGCAAACCCTCTGGTTTGAAATCCTCATCGTCTACATCTAGTGTGGCTTTAGGTGTGGCAGCCGCAGCTTTCAGTCTCTTGGTGATACAGTGCAAGGCTTCCTGTGCTTTGTTAGGAGTGTCATCTGCTGCTCTCTGTCTCTTTCCTGCTGGCACGTTTGCTTTGTCTTCCACTGGTTTACTGTTCTCCAGGTCAGTCTTCTCAGACCTGAGGGACCTCCTGGTCTTGGGGGTCTTTGTCTGGGTACTCAACTGCTTGAGCTGGTTCTTGAGGCTTTCATTGGTCTCTTCGAGCTTGTGAACTTTGACCATGAGGCTGCAGTATCGGTCCATGCTCTCATCCGCTTCACGGCTCTTCTCCTCCAGAGCTTCCCTCAGCTCCTGTAGTTCTTCCTGCAGGGCATCACTACTGCCGGCATCACCTGTTAACAAGAAAGATGCTCTGTATTTCAAGATACATTTATTCATTTTAGTTATTGTTTCTTTGTCTAACACTTTTCAACTTGTAAGGTAACAGTCCAATGCAAGTTAAGTTTATTATTAGACCAAGTGCTTATCTTCTTGTTTTGTTCATACCTTGTTTCTGTGAGGCCTGCAGTGCTGCTATCTGTTGTCCCTGCTGCTGAAGTTCTTCTTGAAGTGCCTCCTTCTCACTCTCCAGCTGTTTGCACGACTTCATCCACAAATTGATCTTACTCATAGCACCGTCCTTCTCTTTGGACAAGCGCACAACCTTTGAGTCTAACTCTGCCTACCAATAAATATGACGGTTAATTATTTGACTAAAACTTGAATATTGAACAGAATTAAAAAAATATTTATTACATATTACAGGAATGGGGAAAAAAGAAAAACAATACCTTTTCTTTTTTACAAAGTTCTAATTTGTTTTGTAACTCCTTGAAGGTAGAGTCCACATCTGCATTTTGAGACTTGAAGCTATTGAGGTCTGATAGATACCGTGCAGCCTTTTCTTCAACCGCCATACTTTCTTCCTTCAGTTTATTAAGCTCCATCTCATTCTGTAGAGAAAAACAGAGAAGAACTTGATCAGAAATACAGTAAATGAGAAATATTATTACAGTTCAAGATAACTCTTTTCTATTTAAAAAAATTAAAGTTTTAATTCTTATTATTATGCATTGTTACCGTAACACCTCTTGCAAGAACGCACAGTCCTACTCTCATAAAAAGCACATTGTTGCAGTGTTACATCTGCCCACCTGCTGCTGTACACGTTTCAGGTTCTCCTCATGCCTCCTGTGGTTTTCCTTTATCTGAACATCATGACTTTCCTGAATATCAGATACATTTTTCTGTAGGCCATCTTTTTCTGTTGTCAGTGCTTCTAAGCTGAGCTGGAATGTGCAATAAAATAGAGTGTAAGCAGAGACTGAACATTCATGAAGCCAGTAAAACATGGTGAAGGAGAATTCATACCTTGTATGTCTCGATTTGTTTTTGAGACTCCTGCAGTTGACAAGTCAATAGATTTTGATTAATCTCCAAAGCATTCTGTCTTTCCCTTTCCTCACACAGTCGTTGCTGATGTTGTGTTTGGAGGTGCAAACTGCTCTCATGTAGTGCATTTAACTGAAAAGTAATATGAATAAATTAATATGAGAAATAAAAACAAGAACAAAGTAAGAACAGCTAAAGATGACAAAAATACCTTTTCTGTTACTTCGGAGTTCATGAGCGTCATAGCATCAAGTTGGCTCTCTAGATGCTGGATATTATTCTCCAAAGAAGTTACACTTTTCTGCAAAACCTCTATCTTGGTAGACTGCATCTGTGCCATCTCCTCCAACTGTGCAATAGTAGACTGCAACTCAACCTTGTCCTTTTTCAATTCATCTCGCTCTTCCTGACTTGAAGATAGTGCCTGCAGCTCAGCTATTTGTGACTGAAGTTGTGCGTTTTCTTTGCTAAGATCCTGCTGCTTGTTTTCTAAGTCTTTCAAGAGCAACTGTTTGGATGAACGAAGCTCCGCTTGATACCTTTCATATTCAAGGACTCTCTGGGAAAACTCTTTGTTTTCTGATTGCAAAGACAGCAACTGAGTGGTCAAATCCTGTGCTTTCTGTTCTTTCGATTTTACTTCTGTTCGACAGAGTTGAAGTTCCTCCTCCATGGCATCAACTTTTAAATGGAAGTCCTCAATTATTTGTTGCTGGTTCATTGTTGCCTTTTCCACCGATTTGAGCTTTTCAATAGCTGCTTGATTGGACAACTGCAATTCATCAATTAGGTTGTTCTTTTGTTGAAGTTCTTGCTCAAGTTTATACTTCTCCTCCTTGAGATCTTTCAGCTCACTGACCATCTCTTCAATTTTCTTGGTAAGCTCTTGTGTCTCAGCCTGTACTTCCTCGAGCTCAGCTTTGGCAGTCTCTGCTTGAAGAATGGCGTCCTCTAGATTCTGGTCAGACAGTTCTTTATCTCTCTCCAGCTTTTCAATGCTGTCCTGAAGAACATCTGTCTTCCTCTGGGCAGCTTTGAGCAGCTGACTCATGTGGTTCTTTTTCCGTTCATCAGATTCAATTCGTACCTTCAGTTTTTCAATGCCCTGCCTCATCTGAGCTACCTCCTCCTGAGTAGAAATCAACCTAGAGGCTATTTCACCTTTCTCCAAAAGGGACGATTCAAGTGATTGGGACAGCCTGATATTCTCATGCTCAAGTGAATGGATTTTGGAAGACATGTTTTCAGACTCTCTTGAAGCAAAATTCTCATTGCTCTTTAAACCATTAAATTCACTTAGCAGATTTTTTTTGTCTTCATTCAAAAGAGCCACTGTATTCTCAAGGTTTTGAGACCATTGAACGAGTTGCTCTTTTTCTTTCAGCAGAACATCAATTTGGTTAGCTGTCACCTCATTTTTTCTTTTCCCAATCCTAATGTCCTCTTCTAGCTCTTTTATAAGTTCTCGTGTATCGGTTTCTCTCTTCTCCAGAAGCTCAGCCTTTTCTTTCCACTTCATTAAGGAGAGATTTTCACTTTCCCTTTCATCAGCACACAAAATAAGCTCTTCTTTAAGCCGCCCACCTTCTGCCATAGTTATATTAAGTTGTTGCTCAAGGCTGCAATTTGTCCTCCTAGCTGCTTCAAGCTCTGCTGCTTGCTTCTGCTTCTGTTCTTGTATCTCTTCTATGTCAGCCTCCATGGATAGGATGTGCTTCTCTAAATTAGCCTTCTCCGAACGCACTCTTTTTAGTTCACTCTCAATCTGGAAAAACTTCTCATTCCACTCACCTTTTGCCATCTCTAAGCTTTCCATCATCTCCATAACATCTGAGAGCTGGCATTTGGAGGTCTGCAACTGTAGTCTAAGTGAATCAATCTCTTCTGTCAACTCTCCAATGTGGTTGTTCAGTTTCTTGTTTTCTTGAGTAATGGACGTCAACTTGTCTGTGCCGTTTGTCTTTTCGATTTCGATTTCACGAATTTTGCCCTCCAAGTCCAAGCACAAATCATTTCTAGCTGCCATTTCAGATTCCAAGACTTCAAACAGGGACTGCAAATGAACAAGCTCCGCTTCTCGCTTTGTTAGAGTTTCCTTAAGTGTTTCAAGTTCTACAAGTGATGTTTCACTTTTTGGGCTAATATCTGGAGTGAAGTCTGACGGTTCAGGTTGATGCAGTATTTTCTCTTGTGCTTCATGTGTCATTTTTTCCATTTCCTGATCAAGATGGGAAAAAAATATGAATACAAATGAAGAGAAATTAAATAAAATAGATTTTTGATATAAGCAGTGCTTTAAACTCACATTTTACCAAGGTACATTTTCAAAATGCAGCAATTTAAAGGTGCAATCTGTCATTTTCTAATTTATTTTGTATTGGTGCCATAGTAAAAATGTGCAGATCAGTCAGTCATGATCAATTTACTTCACAATTTTTTAAGTAAAAAACACCTTTAAGTAAGCTTTATGTTGTGAAATACATAGGTTACCTGGGAGGGTTCAGTAGCCAGCAAGGAGGATGATGCAAGGTCCAATTCCTGCAGTTGTTGCATGGTTGCCTCCAGTTGTGAGGACAAGATCTCTCTGTGTTGCTTTTCTTCTTTAAGTTTGGCCTCTAACTCATTTCTGATACTGAGCATTTGTTCCTCCATTCTCTGGAGCTGTTTAGCATGCTGTAACTTGAGTTGTTCTATTTTAATTCCTGTTTGCTCCTCCATGGTTCTGATAGTCTCCTTAAGAACATGAGACATCTCCTCAAGCTCCCTGGATTTATTTTGCATTTGATCTTTCAGCGGTATATGTTTGCCATCCTCATCTGATGGCAATGACGTTTGGGCCTCTTCTTGTGAATCAAGATGCTCTCCAGGTGATGAAATACCCAGGACAGCAATATCTTCTTCAAAGGGCAAAATAGATGTGTTAGCAAATGGCATTTCACAAATATCTTGGTCATTCTCATCTGCAGTTTGCTCTTTTTTTAGTGTGTCTGCATCAGAGTTTGCTGCAAGAATCTTCTCAGATTGAAGTTGTTCTATGTATGTTTGCTGTTCTGCAATTTGAGATACCAGAGAATCGTTTGACTGCTTTAATTGATCTATTTGCTCACGGGAATTCTGGGCATCTGCTCTTGACTCCTGAAAACCGGATTCCAACTTAAGCTTTTGTTCCATAAGATTGTTGTACATTGCTTCAAGGTTTGCCTGCTTACAATTCTCTTGCTCAAGGGAATCTTTAAGTGTTTCATGGGTTGCACGTAAAGACTCCAACTCAGTGAATAATGCAGAACTGGATTGTTGTTCTTTCTGTGTTTTCTCCAAACATGCAGATAGCTGTGACACTTCAAGTGCGCTTTTTGCATAGTCTTCTTTGATGGACTCGAGCTCTGCTTGTAGGATGGACCTCTGTGCCTCACTCTCACCTAACTTCGTTTCAAGAACACTGATATTGCTTTGCAGTGCCTCTACTTGTGCTTCAAATGAATTGATGCAGGTTTCATTATCTTCAAGATCCATTTGCAACATTTCAAGCTGTACTTTGATTTTGTTCACGTTAATGTTTTTTTCGTTCAGTGCTTCTAATGCTTTAGCTTGCTCAGATCGAGCCTCCTGAAGTTTTCCTTTCAAAGTTTCAAGCTCACAGGATTTTGCAGCTTCTTGGCTTTTTAAATCTGCCAAAGCAGCTTTGAGACTTTCTATCTCCTGCTCATGCGGAGATGCACTTTGTTTCAAGTCTTCAAGTTCCTTTGCAACTTTCTGATAGGAATCAGTGACCTCCCTGAGTTGGTTCTTAGATAAGTCAAGATCTTGCTTCAACTTTACCTTTTCAAGAGCAGCCTCCTCTAGTTTCTCTGAAGCATTTCTGGCCTCTAGACATTTACTCTGTAATTCTGCTCCAAGTACACTGATGTGCTCCTCTAAACTCTTTTGTTTTTTAAGGTGAGTTTCAATTTCAGAGACATGAGTTTCAGATTCCTTGTTGTGTCTTTCAGTGAGCTTCTTGATACTGGTCTCGAATAACGCTCTTTCTTCAGATATGTCTTGTAAATTTTTTTCCAGACTTAAATTCAGCTCTGCAGATAAGTCGAACTGTTTTTGAAGACTTTCTAGTGAATTCTTTAGTGTGGTGGACAAATTATTTGAGGCCTCAAGCTCAGTTTGCATTAACACAATATTTTCTGCCACTGCATCTTTTTCAGCAAGTGCTCCTGTCATTTCAGAAACCTGTTTAAGAAGATTTTCTTTCTCTTGGCAAACAACATCATGGAATTTCTGGAGGCTTTCACACTTCTCAGCTAGATCATTAGCTTTATTTTCGACCTCTTGTTGTTTCACTTTGAGTCCTCTAAACTCTTTTGTTTTTTAAGGTGAGTTTCAATTTCAGAGACATGAGTTTCAGATTCCTTGTTGTGTCTTTCAGTGAGCTTCTTGATACTGGTCTCGAATAACGCTCTTTCTTCAGATATGTCTTGTAAATTTTTTTCCAGACTTAAATTCAGCTCTGCAGATAAGTCGAACTGTTTTTGAAGACTTTCTAGTGAATTCTTTAGTGTGGTGGACAAATTATTTGAGGCCTCAAGCTCAGTTTGCATTAACACAATATTTTCTGCCACTGCATCTTTTTCAGCAAGTGCTCCTGTCATTTCAGAAACCTGTTTAAGAAGATTTTCTTTCTCTTGGCAAACAACATCATGGAATTTCTGGAGGCTTTCACACTTCTCAGCTAGATCATTAGCTTTATTTTCGACCTCTTGTTGTTTCACTTTGAGTAGTGCATTATCATGCTCTAAGCTTGATGCCTTCCTTTTTCCTTCTTCTATATCTTTTGCAAGATTCTCAGCTATTGTCTTCTGAGTTTCCAACTCGGTGGCGGTCTGAACTTGTAGTTCCTTTACTTTTTCCAGGGAACTTCTGGTTTCTTCTGCCTCAGAAACAAGACAATTAAACTGCTCTTCAAGAGCACAGAATGACTTATTCTTTTGTAGCAGAGATTCAACTTCAAGAATAAGATCTTTTTCCCTCTTTTCCACTAAAGACACTTTCTCTGCTAGATCTTCTCTGACTTTAAAAATATCATCATACTTTCCTTGGATATCTGCATTTAAATCTTTTTGACACTTTAGGTCTGATTCCAAGAGGGCAATCTTCTCAAGTACCTCCTGCAGAGATGTTTCCACATTCAGTTTTTCTTGTTCCAGCTCTTTGTTTTGTACAAGGCGGTCTTCACATTCTTTAGCTAACATGTCTTTCTCCTCTTTAAATTTCTCTAGCTCCTGCTCTCGCAAGGCAAAGGTTTCCTGAAGATGCTCAATCTCAGTTCTGTTCATTTCAATAATAGAGTCCTTTGATTTAGCCAGGTCGCAAGCACTTTCATATTCAGCAAGGAGTTGACCATGGGTCTTCTCCAATCCTTCCACCTTACTTGTTTCTTGATGCAGTTTAGCTTCAAGCTCACGCACCTGCTCCTGCATCAGAGTGATTTGTTGCTTCAAATTGTCCATTTCCTTATTATGTTTTTGATGTGTCTCACGTAACTGCTGTTGAAGCTCCTCATATACTCTACCTTTTTCCTCCAGCTCCACACATTTTACAAGCAGTTCACCTTTGAGTGAATCAATCTGACCAGATAGGCAAATCTTCTCATTTTGTAAATCCTGCATCGTTTTCTGGAGACCATCATGAGCATAATTGAGTTTGGCTTTATCATTCTCCAGATCTGCAATTTTACTCAGCATTTCTTCACGGTTGGATTCAGTGTTATTAATCAACTGTTCCTTTTCGGTTTTCCACTGCAGAAGAGCCTCAAACTCTTTCTTCATCTCAGCAACTTCTTTCTGACAGGAGTTTGAGGTCATTTTGAGGTCTTCATTTTCTTTCTCCATTGCACATATCTTATTAGCTTTGAGTTCAACTTCATGAACTAGTTTTTGCAACTCGGCCTGACTCTTCATATTCTTTGCTTCTGTTTCAGCAAGAGTTTTCTTGACATTTTCCAATTCTTGAGCAGATGATACACTTTGATGGTCCAATTTTTTGCGAAGCTCAGTCAGTTCTTCACTCTGGGTTTGTGTCTTAACTGAAAGTAGCAAGTAAACAAAATGATAAGATGAAGTATTTCTTTAGATTCTTTTTGAAATCTTTGTTTTTAAAGTGTTATAATGCAATACACTTAATTGGTACATTTTTTATAAACTTTTGTAACATACCTTTTAAATCATCCACCATTGTACGGCTTTTGGCAAGGTTTTGCTCAGTATTTTGTTTTTCCTCTTCAAGTTGTTTGACCCTTTTCATTCCTTGATCTAACTGACAACTGAGAGTATTCTTCTCTCTCTGCAACTCCTAGGACGAGAAGAAACAACACATTCAAATGCTGGCATGCTCTGCATACTCTATAAAGTAAAATCTGTTATTATTAAATGAAAACAAGCAAACTAATACCTTATCTTATATAACAGACACCCATGCAACTTACATCAAATTTCTTCTTTAATTCTGTCTCCTTCACTTGACTGGCCTGCAATGCCTGTTCAGACCTGAGAAGTTTCTGTTTCAGCTCCTCCAAATCTTTCTCCAGTCGATTCTTTAGAGCAGTTACCTTTGAAACCAGTGACATTTTGTTATGATTATGCATGTTTGGGTTAAGTAACTCAAAAAGAAACGAAGAGAGAAAATATAATGAACAGAAACGTGTTATTTATACCATGCCTAAAACATTATTCATAGCTGAATTTTTCAAATTACCTTATCCATATCTGACTGCAAAACATTGTACTCTTTTTTGGCTTGCTGGATCTCCATACTCGTTTTATTTTTAACCTGGTTAAATTGCTGATCAAGAGCTTGATGGGAGCTTTGAAGTTGTGCAAGTTCCTGAAATGAGTGAAAGGACAAACATTTTTTTAGTTTTAACTCATCCAACATTCAGAAATATAAAATATGTTAAATGAATTATATTTGACAGTAAGACAAGACCTTTTGACTCTCTCTCTCCTGGTCCTTGATTTTCTGCTCCAAAGATCTATGCATGCTTTCAGCATTATGTCTCTGACAGTTCATCTCCTCTGTTACCTGCTTCAGCTTTATCTCAAGAGATGAACACTGAGGAGCCAAATAAACCAAAGATTAACTACTATATTCACATGAATTAACCTATTGTTCAACCAAAAGACTGAACAACACACAACATATAAAATACATACAGTGGCCTCTAAAACTGGACACCTAACGTTTGAATATCTTGATACATTATACATAAAATAATCAATCTTAAAACATCAAGCCAAGTGGCAATTATTTGTAATAACCAACCACACTTTTGAAGCAAAATAGTTCAAAACAGTTTTGTGCAATGATTTTCCTGAAAGTGTGCTTTTAATATAATACAGAAGACATTCATATATTTTAAGTGTTTTAGGTCTCCAAGTACTTTTCTGGGGCCACTGTATACAACATAACTTAATATGACATAGCTTAAAAGATAACAAAATATAAATGCATTAAGCTGACCTATACCTTAGAAACTGACTGCTCATACTGTCCTGTAGATTTTGTGAGTTCATCTCTGGACTTGCTGACGAGTTTGTCCTTTTCTGCCAGATCTTTCTTGGCCATTTCGAATTGACTTTGAATTTCACTGAATTTATTGACCTGATTCTTCATTTCCTTCTCTTGAGCTTGAAGACGGAGCTCTAGCTCAGAAACCCTTGACCTTAGATCTGAGCAGCATGAGAAATGGGGGGGGGGGGAAAGAAAGGAAACAAGATGTGTTACCTTAAGGCATATGAAGATTATCACTGTAGTGCTATACTCAAAAGCATATTTTCATGTACATAATAAAAAATAAATCCATCTGTAAGGTCAGGCCAACCTTGATTTATATTCTTAAGTTGTTCCATCTGCTGTGATCCAGCTGTGTCACTTTGAGTGCCTGATGTGAACGGCTGGTGGGGCTTAATTGGTGTGTCATCGTAAGACCATGACATCCCAGAGGGTCCGTTTCTTCTGCTAGAGGGTGTCTCAATCCCAGTCAGAGACTGATGACTGTGTGTTTGGTCTTGCTGCCAAGGGAAAATTGAGGACCCTGCCTGCTGTCTTGCAATGTCTTTATGGCTCACTGTAGACTGGTTCAGAAGCTTCAAGTGTTACAAAAAAAAAGAGATGCATTTTTAATATTTAGTAAATTAATATAATAACTAGCAACAAGGCTTTTTTCACAAACAAAAAATATGTATTTTACTTACTTTTACATGCATGACTTTGATTTCAGCTTCCAACCTTTTCCGCTCCTCAACCTCTCGATTGTACTTTTCCTGTAGGTCACTTAATTTTGAATCTGAAGATGGCAATTATTACAGTGTTACAGTGTGTTGCATCCATTCTGAATTGCATTTTTTGCTTTCTGTAACTTATATCTTACCCTGTTGCCAATGATTAGGTGTCGCAGGGGTTGCAAAAGTTTTCTGTGGCGTACTAAACGGTTGGATTTCTGAAGCATGTGAAGTTTGGGACCGTTCCAACTCATGCTTGTACCTGAATGAAAAAGGTCAAATTAAGCCAAGACGAGTCTTATTGTTTACAATATGTTCTAATACAGGGCTGTCCAAACTCGGTCCTGGAGGGCCGGTGTCCTGCAGAGTTTAGCTCCAACTTGCCTCAACACAGCTGACTGGAAGTTTCTATAGCCTTGTCCAAATACCCACACTTGCGGTCTTTGCACTTGAACACTTGACTACTTATATGACGTACTTCCTGTATTTGGCCCAAGTGTTCAAGTGAGGATGAAGACCACAAGTGTGTGTCGAACTTTTAATTACCTGATGGGACACACTTGTAGTGTTGTAAAAATGCAACTGTTTACATAGCTTTATTTTAATTTTAAATACTTTGCATTTTAAAATCAACTTCTAAATGAGTCCCTATAACATGACAATTTTAATTTGTGGTGCTTCTAATTAAGTGATAAAAAGCAGTTGCAAATGTTGTACAAAATAAATATCACCACTACTCATCTTTGCACCAATAAAACATAAACCTACCAAATTCTATGCAATATCTAATTCTTATATTAATATTTCACTTGCATTGGAAAGGTCTCTGTGACCTCTCGCGAGATCTCGGCAAAAAGTCTCACGATTTATTTCCAGAACATGATGCATGATGGGATACACTACGTCTCGAATAGCCCTCCGGAGCGGTATTCGAGATAGTGTGGGTTTAGTGTGCTTTAAGGGCACTGCGCTCTGGCGTTTTTAAGACCTGGGACAGTCTTGCGCACTTACTTCCTGTCGCGCGCAGGCGCTCTCAAGTGGCCAAGACCACAAGCGTGGGTATTTGGACAAGGGGAATGCCTAGTAAGAGCTTGATTAGCTGGTTCAGGTGTTTTTAATTAGGGTTGGAGCTAAACTCTGCAGGACACCGGCCCTCCAGGACCGAGTTTGGACAGCCCTGCTCTAATATTTGAAGGTTATTCAATTATTTACTTATATATAAAAACTAATGATGATATTATATTGACAGCTTAGGCACAAAACAAGTATTTAACACTGTCCACTTACCTTTTGACCTCTTGTTCTAGTCTATCAATCTGCTTCTTGCACAAATTGAGTTGACCCTCCAAATAATTCACCTGTTGCTCCTTTGTTTGGATGTCATGTGTAAGTTTCTGTCTAGACTTTTCCAGACTTTCACAAGATTCTACCAAAGACTGATTTTCCCTCTTAAGGGCAGAAGCTTCACTTTTCTCACTGTCCATCTGTAATGAAATATAATACACATATGATGCAAATTTAACGGCATTCATTAAGATGCGACAGAGGAAATCCACTCCATTGTTTCTCAGGTAACTGACCTTTTGCCTCTGTTTTTGTAATGTAGCTTCAAGGGAATCCAGCTGAAACTGTTTCTGCTGTCTCTCCTTCTTTATCTTGTCAAGTTGCCCTTCAATCTCTTGGATCTTTTGTAAGGCCTTTGCAGGAAGGCCATCCTTCCACTCTTCTACAGCCCAGCTCATACTTACTTAAGATGCTGTGTTGCTCACCAAAGACACTCTGGCATGCTCTGAAAAATGCAATAAGGTAGACATTTGTTCTGTAAAACCCTCAATCACACAGCTTAAACATTATAGAATCATGTACAACATTAAACAGACTATAAAACTGAAGCAAAATAAGAAACACTTGATCATATATAATACAATAATATACACAATTAAAATGATTTAAAATTTCAATTATTATTACAGTTCAGTGTTCAGAAATATTCACACGTTTTGATACAATTGAATGTTTCTTCAATTTTCTTATAAAGTGTTTTTCATTCACCTAATATGGCGCACTATCAGATCATACAACAATCTCAAAATTTTTATTATAAATATTGGCAACTTTAGCATTCAATGCAGTTAATAAATGGAGAATACAGCATGGTTTCAAACTGATTTTTAGCACAATCGATTAAAATGTCACCACAGTCTGACAAAAAAACCCTTGATTTTGACAACTTACTGGGGTCACAAAATAATCATATTTGGCATTTTATGCATCTATTAAATGTTGTAATAATTTAGTTAGCTACTACCTGAAACGACTTAAAATAAGTAATTATAATACATTTATTTATGTGACAGAGCATACATGTCACAAGAGTTTACTAGTACATAAATGTATTGTAAAAATAACTTTAAAAAGAAAAAATAACGATTTCATCAGGACATGTATTGTAATTGTTCTGTACTCATATCACGTGAAATTTGAAAAGAGGACCTTTAGGATGAAAAGAGTTTGCTTTCGTTTCCATAAATAATAATAATGATAATAATCATAAAAATTAGATTTTTAGAGATTACAAAAGAGGTTTATTTCATTTATAGATAAACCCGGCTATTATGACACAATACGAAATCATCACGCGGTTGGTTTTAACACATCAATCAAATACATTTATAACGACAAAGACTTTAGACATATCCCACTCTCAACAATATTATACTACATTCTACAAAAAAAATACATAATCTTACCAGAACGAAAGTAGGAACCCCTCACGGTTACTCTGCGATTACCCTAAGGTTCTTCTTCTCTTGTGTCTGTTTTTCAGTTACTAGAGTATAAAATTCAAAAAGAGTTCAACGTCGTTATTGGTGCGTTTGACAAATGACGTAAGAACATATCGGGCTCTGATTGGACACTCCTATCTATTCGAATGTAACTCCACCCATTATTTTCTAAACAATTTTTTCGGCCCTGAAATGAATGACTGTCGGGCGGTTGAGTTATTTAGCTCTCGTCCAAACATGCAGACAACTGACAGATGCAGAAAATAACGCGCACACACCTGAAGACAAATAACGTTAATCGCTTCAAAGGAATTCATCCTCTTCCTTTAGTATTCCTATTTATTAAAAGAAAACTATTTTAAGCATCGTTCTTGTCTGTATTATTGCTGGCTTTGTGCAAACTGCTGATCATAATAAATGCACCACATATGATTTGTGATTATGTGCAATGATTTCTAATCCCTTGCTGTTATGCACTTCTGAATGGTTACATTTCTGTTCCTGTTTGTCTTCCTGAATGCAATGATCTGTGGGAAGATGAATGGCGCCATGCTGCTTCCATAGGGCTCTGCCAAACACGTGCTCTCGGTCATAGCAGATGGTATGAGAGCCATATATGGATTTCATCACCATGGTTACATCCAGGGATGCGACACAGCTTATGTAGAGACTTATGACAAAAACAATAGCAGATGATGGTGATTACAAGTCGCTGGATGTATTTAGTGATACAAAGATAAATGTGTTTATTTGACATATTTATATCTCTATATACGGTCTTAAATAAATTGTAATCAAAGTCGTCAATTTTTGTCATAAGGAATTTATTACTTTAGTGTCACATTAAAATTTTGCATGTGGCAGTCTGCATATTTTTTTAATTCCCTCTTTTTTTTTTGACCATGCTACCTGTCAAAATTGTACAATACTAAACAAATAAACTTTTAACAAACAAATAAGCAATAATGAAAGTAACACTATGAAATGCACTGATTGAATGGAAGTCCAATATCTTAACATTGATCAGTGCAAAACAATATCCATGCAAACAGACAAGTTAAACAGAATCAGTGATCCGAGTCCTTCGCCTTATTGAGAATATATAAACGATTGACATTCGTTAGCTATTGAAAACAAGAATATTGTTGCTACATGAGAGGGCAAAATATTGGTTAAAAACCTGACATATATTGATATGATTCTTAAATCTTAGCCCTTCTTTACAGAAAACAGTGCAGCACATTTGTGCAGACAATCCAAGCAACAAAATATTTCAGACTCAGGCCATCTATTTACAAACCAAAAATTCATTTAAATGACATCTCAGATGAACAGACAATTTTGACATCACTGTGTTTTAATATTTCCAGGAGAGGTATAAGACACATGCCAGCGTTTGATGCATATTCCTCCATGCGTTCCCATTATTTCTGCTCTTCCATTTCCTTCTTAATCTCAGCGATGTATGGGTGGTCTTTACCGTGGGCAACATCCATGATTGCAAGAGCCTGTGACAAATTCATCCACATCAATTTGTAAAGCCTAATTGTAATCTACAGCAATTCATATTTTCCATTTGGATTTTAAAAGGGACACCCACATCTAATACTGCATTAGTATTACATTAGCACTGCTAGCGTCTTACCTTCTTTAAAGCTTTAACTCCTTGTGTCCTCTTCTCAAGTCCTAGGTACAATCTTCCAAGTTTCAGGTACATAGAAGCCACATTCAGTGAGTAAGGAGGATAGTGCACACTAGAACAATGAGGATTGAATACTATTAATAAAGTGGACCCACTGTAAGTTCATTATTATTCAACTTTTAAAACGTAAAAAATGTAAGACATTTAGAGAGGAAACGCACTGGGCGCAGCATTACCTGTAGGGCTGGATAATTTTCTCGCCATATTTCATTGCTCCATCCCAATCCTGCATATAGAGACAGACTCCCATTGCCTGATACATCATGTGCAGCATGTACACATTGGTTTCAGCAAAGATCGAACCCATTTTCTCCAAGCTTATTTCACAGATTTCCAGCAGTTCACTGGGGGGTACTTAGCAGTTAAGGAACTTCCACAAAACCTCCACTTCAGGACATATACAAGATATAAGATGTAAATTTTTTTTTCTTTTATATTTTTGAAAGAAGTCTCTTATGCGTAAAATACAGTAAAACAGTAATATTGTGAAATATGTTTACAATTTAAAATACGTTTTCTGTTTTAATATAGGCTATTTAAAAAAAAGTAATTAATTCCTGGCAAAGCTGAACTGTCACACCAATTTTCTTACATGATCCCTCAGAAATGATTTTAACAAGCTGATTTAGTGCTCAAGGAACATCATCATCATCAAGTGTTAGAAATAGTTTGTGAAAAATGTGATCAATTTAATGCATCTTTGCTAAATAAAAGTATGGATATCTTTCACGAAAAAACATACTGTATATATATACTGACCTCAAATTCCTGAATGGTAGTGTATTTTGTCTTTGACAAAGTGGTAGCTTGGGGTTACACAAGTTAAGCACTATTGATTTTCTGCTGTCTTTTCTCAGACTTCACAAGCAATTGTGAATTGTAAAAACACTAGTGTATGTTTTGTGACAATATATCCCAAAGGCTAGTATGGCTTCGTCAAGATTAAAAATATCCCGCTGCCTCTAGATTGCCCCATATTCAAAATATTGCGCAATAGTGCAGAACTATAAATGTTCACGTTCACACACACACGAATCCAAAAGAGAAAAGGCCAATGAAGGATATTTTTGTAGTGCTTCGCTCTCCTGAACTCCTCAATGACATTTCTGGCATACATCACCATCTGCTTGATTTCCTCTTGCTCTGGAGGTGTGCTAAGCTTCTGTCGGATCTCCATTTTGGCTTTGTCCTAAAAAAAAAAAAAAAAAAAAAAAAAGGGTGTTTATTCCAAAAAAACAACATTGGTAGCTTGGGGTTACACAAGTTAAGCACTATTGATTTTCTGCTGTCTTTTCTCAGACTTCACAAGCAATTGTGAATTGTAAAAACACTAGTGTATGTTTTGTGACAATATATCCCAAAGGCTAGTATGGCTTCGTCAAGATTAAAAATATCCCGCTGCCTCTAGATTGCCCCATATTCAAAATATTGCGCAATAGTGCAGAACTATAAATGTTCACGTTCACACACACACACACACACGAATCCAAAAGAGAAAAGGATATTTTTGTAGTGCTTCGCTCTCCTGAACTCCTCAATGACATTTCTGGCATACATCACCATCTGCTTGATTTCCTCTTGCTCTGGAGGTGTGCTAAGCTTCTGCCGGATCTCCATTTTGGCTTTGTCCTAAAAAAAAGAAAAAAAAAAAGAGGCTGTTATTCCACACATATCAACTTGAGTTCTTGAATTAATATTCATTTTTATTCAAACCATAACTACACATTTTGCCATGCTCCAAAATGCACACACACAAAAATAATCATGTGCAACAAACTGAAAGTGATGATTTCCTATGCCTTTCTACATCAGACGGGTTTCTGAAAACCTGTTTATTACAGGGATAAAATGACACTCACTTTTGATTTAGAGGTGCATTCTTTACAGTCACATGTGAAGAAGTAAGAATCTCTCAACCGTTCAATTCGATCCTCTGTTGGATACAGGAGGTCAATATAACTGTTGAAGATCTATTCAAGAGAAACAAAGAGGACTGTCACAAAATACCACAATTAAATTAGTAATGAGATGATTATGCAATACTTATAAGATGATAGATGTCAGGAAATTCAAAACTGATTTTACCAGAAGATATTACAAAGCATTTTATATTTTACATCACAATTCAATGACAATGACGACTATAATTCTACAGTAAATAATACATAAGGAAGACTTCTTGAAGGTGACAACAGCGAATCATATTAGGTCTGGCTAGTCAGTAAAGACTGAAGAGCTGTTGCTGTTTAGCAAAAACTGAGCATTATATTGAGCGTATAATTCAGGTTACTTTATATTCATGAACAGTGAAATAAGCAGCAATGTTTTTTTTATAATGACTCATGTTCATGGTGTGGCTCGTCTCACCTCTTCTTCAGGGCTGATGTCCTGCATGGCTCTCACCTCGGCCACTGTACCTTTATACGTCACAATCACATTTGGGCTACAGCTGTGGTTCATCAGAGCAACGCTACCACAGATAACAACAATAAAAACATTAAATTACTCAAATATTTAACATATTGAGATCATGGCAATTGTTTTGATTTCTATGAACCTTACTCTGGAAATACAGCAGAACCCAAATGAGACAGCTCCTCATCTTCAATGGTGAAGCCATTACAGTTCACCTATGGTGTAGAAAGGGAGGATTTAGCATGCATTTGCCTGAAACATCCCCTGCATTAATGTCATGGACACACAGACTTGGAACTTTCCATGAATGGAGCATATTGATTGGAGTGAAAAATATTTCATGTTTGATTTTTCTAAACGCTCAATGCTTTCATTCTTCCATGGAACATAAAATGAAATGCTAGACTGAATGACAGTCAAAGTAACTGTTCACTTTGATCACATCTTTTTCCATACAGTGAAAGCAATAGACTCATTCTCTTTCAAATTTACCCAAAATTTAGAATTCTGTCATCGATTACTTGACTGTTTTCTTCTGTGGAACATAAAAGAAGATATTTTTTAATTACCACTGGCACTGAAAACAATGAGATATTTCTCAAAATATCATTCTCTTAAGCTCCATAGAAGAAAGCAAGTCATACAATTTTTACAAGTTGACTAAATGATAACAATTTTTATTTTTGGGTGATGTTTTGGAAAAAGATTTTGGAATTTTTATTTTATTTTATGGGTATGCATTCATAACTTAAACAATGAATAGAATATAAAACTTAATTTAATATATATAATACTTAGTCTGCATGATTTCGATAGCAATATAAAATAAAGCAGCAACGTGATTATTTTATTCAGTAGCAAAAAAGTGAGCTAGTTTCAAATAAAAAAAAATTCATTTATTTTTTCCATGATTTAATGCATTGTTTCATTGGTGCATATCCATGAAATCATATCAAATAAAATGATGATAATTTCTCTATATTCATTTAGTACAAAAGTTCCAAAGTTATACAGAAATGAAAATCAGTTAGCTTTACCTGAGCGAAGAGTTCAGTAAGTGCTGCATTATCAGGAAAATCGAGATGTCGGGAGTAAAAGTGGTGTAGTGCAGCAATGTCTGTATCATTCATCTCATTCTTCTCATTATCTAGCTTGTCCAGATCTGACAAACATGCACAGAAAAGGCAATTAACATTTCAACTTCAAAAAGGCTCCAGTCTTACATTATCCAAATTATGCCACAACTTGGACAGAATAATTATAACTGAATTTCAAGGCAACAGCAGAAATAGGTCTCTTTACATCAAAATGCACAATGTCCGATTTTTTTGTGGCTCCACTAGTTACAATCTGAGACATAGACGAAGGCTTGAAGTCCTACTCCAGGCGTCATATATCTGAGACAGCCAACAGAGCAGCTGGTAAAGGTCATTAAACAGGTGTGGAAAGTCACTGGCTTTTTAACTTCAAACCCTCATTTAAGAAAACGCCTTTGCATTTTTAAAACTGTATAAGGATAATTTTTGGCTCACTCAGAGAACAACTAGACACTCACGTGCTTCTAATTCTCGAAGAGTCAACACTCTTTCTGAAGGAGTCCTTTCTGTTTGGCACTTCTGAAAAACAAGCAAATGTTTAAAATTTAGATTTTTAAAGTCTTGCAAACGGTCAAACATGCAAAACAAATACTTGTTTCAGTGTTTGATAAGACATAACAGTTTTCCGGCCAACTGTCTAACGGCGCTTGCTGTGTGACACAAAGCGCCATGTGTCGGCTGAGTGAGTCACAGGGAGAGCTGCCGGGGCTGATGCATTCAGGAAAAAGACATCCATGAAAAACACATGGTAGCACCATATGTGCCAGAGTGGCACTGAAAATGCTACATCTAAATCTAAACTTAGACTAAATCATCAGCTGCACGCTGGATTGTACTGATTCTTAAAAAAAGACTGAATATTACTACTGGTGACCCTTTCAAAAAATGAAAACCAATGCGTGTTTTCACACCTGTGAAGGTTAATCATCTGCGCAATGTAACCGGTGTAGCCAGAAGATCTGAGTTTCTTCATACTCCCTCTCTGCCGGTGTCTGAAACCCGATAAATGCTGCCTTCATAGGCAATATACGGAGGTAGGAAGGCAACATGGCACATCTAAATCCAATGTTTGTGTAACATCCTGTTGTCTGAAATTCCTTGATCTGGCTGGATTTTGAAGACGAGTGAAGAGATGTGTGCTGTTTTCACTGCCTATGATCTCCCACAATACTGTGTGTGTGTTCAGGCGCATGAGTAAAAATCCCATCGGATGGAGGATGATTTTTTTTCTCTCATTTTTTTAATTTCTAAAAAAATGTCCATCATATATTGCTTAAAAGCGACAATAAATCCATTTATAATTTTACAAAAGATTTCTATTGCAAATAAATGCTAAAAATAAATGGTCTATTCATCAATGAACCCTGAAAAATGTGCCATGGTATCCAAAAAATATTAAGCAGTATAAGTGTTTTCAACATTATAAATACATTGTGTTTCTTGAGCACCACATCAGCATATTAGAATGATTTCTGAAGGATCATGAAGTGACGCTGAAGACTGGAGTAATAGCTGCTGAAAATACAGCTATTCATCACAGAAATGAATGACATTTTAAAATACATTAAAATAGAAAACTGTGTGTAATAGTAAAAATCATGTATGTGGTGATTATATTCCTCAGTGATTTGTTTTTGAGCAAGCTGCCTCTTCTCTGACCTTTTTATAACAGATACTATTTTTTTCAACACATTCAGAGAAAATAATCAATATCACCGTCTTTCATGTAAAGCTGCAGGATCTGCAGACATTGCTGACTTAAAACTCTATTCAAACTACAGAAGCGGCACTGCAAAATGACTCACGTAATTGGCAAGTGAGGATTGTGACTGCACTAGACCTCTCTTACTCTGTGAACTGAAGTACTCATGAGTAGAGTGGCTGTAGCTATAGACATTATTACAGCAGACCAGTGGAGAGCTGCCTCCTCAACACAGTTACACAGCCAAAAAACGTTTTAAGTTCTAACAGGCAGTAAAGTTCTAGCAGAAACTCAAATGTAATTACTACCTTTTAGTAAATTTACTGTAAACTTCCAACTAGGGAAGTGTGTTAGTCTGCAAAATATAATTAAGTATAATAATAATAGCGTTACCAAGAAGTGACTTTAAAGCAGTGTCACTCCTGTTTCCTAAAGCTATTAATATTGTTTTCGTTAATTGAAGTAAAGCTGAAATAAAAAAAAGAAATATTTGATGAAAAGAAAGTTACATTAAAATTAGAAATGTTGCTTTGAAAACTATCTGAAATAAAATGTTTAATTTGAAGCATTAACTAAAACTGAAATAATAAATTAAAGCTATATATATATATATATATATATATACACATATATACACACACACACACACACACACACACATAAATAATAAAAATGACAAAAGCACAACAAAATTACTAAAGCTTGAACTACAATTCAAATTAAATATTAATACATTAATAGTATACAAGTAATGCTAAAACAGCACTGCTAGAGCATTTGGCATCCATGCAACCAAAGTAATAATGTTACAATCTGAGTGTGTCTGAATATGTCATATAGTGTGGCACTTTGTGTTGAAGGGACAGTTCACCCAAAAATGAAATTTTGGACCCCACTGACTTTCATTGTATGGACAAAAAAAGTATTTTTCAAAATCTGTTATTTTGAGTTCAGAATTTAAATTTTTTGGGTGATCTATCCGATTATGAAAACAGAGTTATACTGTTATGCCAAAAAAGTCGGTCGTCCTCACCTGTTTCAGAATTATTCTGGCGACCAGTCGCACGGTTTCTGAGGGACACCAGTTTTCTCCATATGCGCACATGGCCGAGCACTCCAATTTGTGCATGGACCAGTCTCCTCTCTGAGGGAAGGACAAGGACATGTTTATTTTCACATAAATATAGCATATTTGTTCACACTTTATTTTAAGGTCCAATTCTCGCTATTAACAAACCCTTAACTACGACTTTAGCCTCAAACTCCTAATTTACGGCTTATTAATAGATAGTAGGTAGCTGTTAAGTTTTGGTATTGGGTAGGATTAGGGATGTAGAATATGGTCATGCAGAATATGTGCTATATAAGTACTAATAAGCAGCCAATATGTTAATAATAGGCATGCTAATAAGCAACTAGTTAATAGTGAGAATGGGACCCTACACTAAAGCGTTATTGCATATTTTTATATTGCATCGGCATAACATATACTCCGACGAACAACGTAACACACTCAGAGCTCAAGGGTCACAGCTCTTCTTTTTGAGATGATATGCTTTTGATATAACCAATCGCATGTCGGCTCGTTTCCGTTTGATGAGTAATGCGTTCAAATTGAATGGAGCCTCAAGACGAATACGAGAATTCCTGAGAGATAAGACTTTGAATTAGTCTCGGGCTGCCTCACAGACTACTGGGCAACGAATAAACGAAATCCTGTGTTCTGGCGAGCAAACAGAAACTGATCCCTAATGCGTTCGAGATGGATTGTCATAGCAACAGCGCGGCCAGAATGCCTTCCAGCTCAATTTAGGAATAGAGCAACACCCAAGTCCCTTAAAATAAACAGGCTACGCAGACTTGCTCCATTATCACTGCTTAAACTATATTGGTTTGCTGTTCTTTTTTTGCCTTTGGCTTTTTATATTTAAGTGGACAAAAGGGTGTAATTTTTCTGCAATAAAATACTCTTCCTTTGCCAATGACAACCATTTGTAGCTTCCTTTCCAAGGAGTGTAAACACTGTGGTGCTATCAAAACATTTCTCTGTTTATTTGAACACTGTGGTCAGATGTCAAAATCAATGGTGTGATTTTTGGGGTGAGACTTCCTGGAAGTAATTTATGCAGACAATGGCGCATAATATTTGAGATGACAAAACAAATATGCTCTACATTTACTCCTTGGATAAGCTGACGATAACATAATTGAAAAGGCTAGTTCAATCTATCCAGCCTATCAATTTAAAGGGATAGTTCACCCAAAAATGAAAATTCTGTCATTAATTACTCACCCTCATGTCGTTCCAAATTCGTAAGACCTTCGTTCATTTTTTTTTGGAACACAAATTATGATATTTTTGATGAAATCCAAGAGCTTTTTGACAGCAACACAACTGACACGTTCAAGGCCCAGAAAGGTAATAAGGACATTGTTAAAATAGACCATGTGACATCAGTGGTTCAAACTTAATTCTATGAAGCTATGAGAATACTTTTTGTGTGCAAAGAAAACAAAAATAACGACTTTATTTTACAATTTCTTCTCTTCCAAAGTCTTCCTCTCTTTTGAAATCTTCAGACTAGAGGTCTGCACGGGCTTTAAACTGAAGCCCGAACCCGACCCGTACCCGAGATCGTCTGACCCAACCCGACCCGAGCGGCAGTTAAATTTAGAGGCCGAAGCAGACTTTTTTTTTTCCACAAAGATTAGCCAATTTAAAAAAAATGCTGTATTTCACGATTGCATGCAACGGTCAGTAAACAAATACATGTAAAGAAACAGAATCCTTAAGGCTCGGCCAGTTCACAAGGCAAAAGAAAAAACACTTACCAGTTGTATTTTTTATTTACCAATTATATAATTTATTTGAATTAGCGAGAGAGAGAGAGAGAGAGAGAGAGAGAGATGAAAGTTGCGTGTGTGAACCTGCGTCTGCGCGCCTCTCTCTACAAGCAATGAGGCTTAGTTACTTCAAAAACAGCTTACCATTGCAGAGAAATATAAAGTTGCGAGTCAGTAGCCTGTCGAAGCTATTTTACTAATAAAAGTTTCCGTGCGCACTAATGTGTGTGCGTAAGCAGCGTAGCCTACTACATATAGTTTTAGTTTAGCTATAACTAAACCTGAACCCAAAGCCATTCATTAAACTTTAACCCGAACCCAACCCGAAAGTATTTCGGGACCCGTCGGGCTCGGGTCGGGTCGGGTAGCAGACCTCTACTTCAGACATGTTTATGAAGATCTGCTTGTAAGCAAGGCGCAGTGCATCCGGGTTAAGTTGATAAAGCATAAAGTCATTATTTTTGTTTTCTTTGCACACAAAAAGTATTCTCCTAGCTTCATAATATTACTGTTGAACCACTTTAACTATTTTATCAATGTCCTTACTACCTTTCTGGGCCTTGATCATGTCAGTTGCATTGATGTTTATGCAGGTTCAAAAAGCTCTTGGATTTAAATCAAAAGGATGAATTTGTATTCTGAAGATGAATGAAGGTCTTATGGGATTGGAACGACATGAGGAGAAGTAATTAATGACAGAATTTTCATTTTTGGGTGAACTATCCCTTTAAGGTCTTGTGAAGTGAAAAGCTGCATGTTTGTGAGAAACAAATCCATCAGTAAGGTGTTTTAACTTTAAACTGTTGCCTCTGGCAAAAAAAAGTCTGTAATCCATAACACTGCCTCCAGCGAAAAAGTCGATCTGCTGTTGTCCTCTCACATCAAAATCCACTGTTTTAAATTGTTTTTGCTTGTAAACAGTGATTGATCTGTGGATATTTCTCTCCTGATTCAGACGAGACAACTTTTTCACTGGAGAAAACAATATTATGGATAGATGACAATATTAGCTCAAAGTAATGGCTTGAAGTTAAAATGTTTTAATAATGGATTTGTTTATTTCAAACAAAGTTATTCGCTTCACAAGACATTGTGTGAATTACTTGTGGATTATTGTATGCTTTTACTCAGCTGTTTGGACTCTCATTCTGACGGCACCCATTAACTGCAGAGGATCCATTGGTGAACAAGTGATGTAATGCTACATTTCTCCAAATCTCTTCCAATGAACAAACAAACGTGCATATACCTTGGAGGGCTAACAGGGAGTCAATTTTAATTTTTGGATGACCCATTTCTTTAACATTTGATGCTCATCTATGTAGCTTTGCAACTCAGTTCAGACAGAAAAACAAAGACCCAGGGACAAGCCTGAATAGAAACACCAAACAGCCGTATGATGATGGATTCTAATGCCACAACTTGTACAACGCACAAAAACAGCAGGGACGAGACAGAAGGGCCTTGTGGTAGAGTGCAAATCGATTATTGATGATTTTTATTTTCAGTGCTGGATTTTTGACTCTGCTTGGCGCTCACCAGCAAAGATCAATTACAGAGCTGTCACTCTGACTGTGGTCTCCATAGACCACTATCCCTGTTGCTCATCCTGGAGGAACTCATGAATGAGGAAATGAGTCAACTGTGCTGTCTTATACAACGTTTATGAGATAAAATAAATATTTTAAAGCCTTTCAGAAAGGAAAAAGTCAATATGAGAATTATAGTATTGATTGGAGATGCATTACCATTCAAAAGTTTGAAAGTCTCTTATGCTCAATTCTACAATTATTTGATTAAAAAAGTAAAAACACTAAATTAATGTTTTCTTTGTTAATATATTTTAAACATTCCATAAATAACAGAGCAAAATGCTCAGCATCCATTATCCCAGTCTTCACACCACATAGGCCTAATCCTTCAGAAATCATTCTAATATGGCTCAGAAAGCATTATTATTTATAAATGAATTTAATGCATCCTTGCTGAATAAAATAAAAATGCTGACCTGCTGACCCCAAACTTTTGAATGGTAGTTGTAGTATGTTTTCCTTTAAGCTTAAACTGCCATTCTTCCATTATGTCACCCTTGCAGACCATGTTGTCTAAATCAAACCATATAAACTATTTACTATCGACGCAAATTATTACATGCATATCAAAACTGTTCAGCTACCCCTGTGACCCTACATAGGATAATTGCTTTGGAGAATGGATGGATCAAAATTGGTCTTAAATATGCAGCAAAGAGTGGTGGAGGTCCAGCTGATTTTGAGCTGCTAACACAAAAGTTGCAGGTGTGATTCCAGGTGAAGAGAGTCCATTATCTATGGAGTTCATTCTGAGACTGCGCTACTCTGACTCATACACAGGAAAAGCACTTCAGCTATGTTGCTCCAGTGGGACCATCCTTGCAATTAGAGCACTGTAGTGTAAGTACTAAGCGTTGGGGAAAAAAGCTCTGATATATGCTGACAGAGCAAAATTAACTTTATAGAACTGATCATTATGGCTGTGGCTTCTGATTGGTCAATACAGCATTCCAGTGTTACATTCCATGATACAAGAACAGCTCTGACCAGTTCACACTATATCACTACGCAGCACCCATAGCAGATCATAATTCATGTTGCAAAGCAATGCATTTTTTATTTCCTTTTTGTGAGCTTGACAGCCTGGTCACTATGGACTGTCTGGCATGGAAAAGAGCGGCTTGAAGATTCTTCAAAAAATTTCTCTTTTTGTGTTCCACAGTATATGAACAAGTAAATAATGATAGAATTTTCATTTTTCAGTGAACTATTTCTGTAATGGTCAATGGAGCAAATCCACACCAAGACTATGATTTCATTTTCTTCATCAACCCATTAAGATCACAAACACAGACTTACCTGACACTCTACATTGCAATAATAGGCCTGTTTACATTTTCCACACTTCGACAGCCCTTCTCTCCTGTAAATGAAATAACAAATAGTTTAAGTGGTCAGATGATTTTCAATTCACCCTTCAGTATGCCACTATTTCCCTCTATGTTGAAGGGATTTTTCACCTAAAAATTTATTTCGGTCATCATTTATTCATCCTTATGCCTTTCCAAACCCCTAACACTTTCATTATTCTGTGGAACACAAAAGGAGATGTTCGAACGACAGCCAAGGTCACCATTCACTTTCATTGCATCTTTTTTCCATACAATAAAAAGTGGTGGATTCTGTCATTCTCTTTAAAGTTCACTCAAAAATTCTGTCAGTATCATCATGATATTGTTCCAAACCTGTATTAATTTCTTCTGTGGCACATAAAATATGATATTTTGAAGAATGTTGGTAACCCATTTTGGTGTCCATTGACAAATAACAGATATTTCTCAAAATATCTTCTTTTATGTGCCACAGAAGTCAGTCAGTCAGTCATACGCGAGTAAATGCTGGCAAAATATTCCTTTAAGCTAAACTATCCCTTATACGCTGAAAATATGCATGGTTTAACTGTTCACAATAAGATCTACATCATTAATTCAAAAATATATAAGGCGATTTTTATTTCATGCTAAATTGAACATCTCCTTAATTGTTCCATGGAAGAAAGTCATACTTCACCTTCAGTGTAACAATACGAAAGCTGCAAAAATGATAATCGACTAAATCCACTGATTCTAAACTCGCAGTAATTCTGTTGTACCTCAAATCATCACACGCTGTAATTATATGCATCAATAACACCAAACGCTTTCATTAAAATGCATAAAATAATAATTTAGACAGTCTGAATTGACATTTGCTTACAGTAGAGATATACTGTCATTGCATCTTGCTGATTTATCTAGTATAGAACCATAGTAACAATACGAAAGCTGCAAAAATGATAATCGACAAAATCCACTGATTCTAAACTCGCAGTAATTCTGTTGTACCTCAAATCATCACACGCTGTAATTATATGCATCAATAACACCAAACGCTTTCATTAAAATGCATAAAATAATAATTTAGACAGTCTGATATACTGAGATATACTGACAGAGATATACTGTCATTGCATCTTGCTGATTTATCTAGTATAGAACCATCACACAATTCTCCAAAAAACATTTACGGACTGGAAATAAATATTTCACTGAACATTCATCCACAGCACTCACTGGCCGTGTTGGATGTGTATACAAAGTGGGTCACCCTTCCCAGTGCATGACCCAGCAGCATTTAAACAGCAGTGCAAACACAAAAGCACGTGCCAGCCATCTTTAAGAGGGATCAGCCCCGAAGAGAATGCGGATTACGTGCTTGTCAAACATGTCACTATCAAAACAACTTTGTTTGTGAACTATTATAAAAGTTCATAAATATTACAATGCTGCTATGTGTGCATGCACTGTCAAATGAAACATCCGTAAACAACACGCCATGGGCTTCTAGTCTCGTGCACAAAGACACAAAGTGTCAGACGTCGACTTATAAGGAGCGCTGACCTGGTAAAGCAGCATTCGCAGTGTCCGCCTCTCTCGTTCACGGTCAGCACGTAAGCATACGCCGGACAGGCGAACACTAGATCACCAACTTTGAAATGCTTTGTGGCTTTGAGTCCTCGGCCTTTACCGGGGCTCTGAAACCTTTCGGTGCCCTCAATTCCCTCGGTTTTCATCGCTCTTGACCTGCTGCTCGCGTGTCACACTTCCTTGGGCTCGTCAGAAAGCGGTGTCTCGGTCTCAGTTGGTTTTGTTAGCGACTGCGGCAAGTGTAGTGACGCCACTGCCACACCACATGTTCGGCGAAGAAACTCTGAACAACGAGCTGCACCAGCAGAGAAGCCACGCGGAGCCACGCACGCCCAGCGGTCCTAAAGCCCGTCCGCGAGCCAGAGTACACCTGCGACCTCGTTATTTGGCCTCATGGCGCCATCGCGTGCTCATCAGGTGGAAGTGAGGCATGGTGTGATTGTGAAATAATCCGGTCGATCTCGTAAAATTTCTCCAAAAATCACAACGGCTGCGCCAGAAAGCAAAGACAGTCTAATGCCATGGAAAACATTTGTGACCCTGGACCACAAAACCAGTCATAAGGGTCGATTTGTGAGATTTATCAATAATAAATAAACTGAATAAATAAGCTTTCCATTGATGTATGGTTTGTTAGGATAGCACAATATTTGGCCGAGATACAACTATTTGAAAATCTGGAGTCTGAGGGTGCAAATGAATAAATACATAAAGAAATAAATAATTCAAAATATGGAGAAAATCGTCTTTAAAGTTGTCCTTTAGCAATGCATATGCCTATATATTACTAATCAAAAAATTAAGTTTTGATATATTTACGGTAGGAAATTTACAAAATATCTTCATGGAACATGATCTTTACTTAATATCCTAATGATTTTTGGCATAAAAGAAAAATCGATCATTTTGACCCATACAATGTTATTTTATAAATATACCCGTGCGACTGGTTTTGTGGTCCAGGGTCACATTTATGAAATTCATGTACAGGCCTACTTAATAACTACGGCATATTTATTCGGAAACCAAAACTTAAGCAACAGACATTTAGAAATGTACATATAAGAAAGTGTGCTTTTCTTCCATTATCATTTGTTTTTACACAGAAGTCGTAATATTTATATGCATCTATTTCATTAATAATTCTTACTCCGTACCACTATTATTATTATGCGTTTAATTTTTTTGTCAGTGTGTATTGATGCTTTTTATTGATGGAATAATGTGTGACATTGTCATGAAACTAAATGAAGAAAACAAATCATGGTTATAACCGCACAGGATTGTGGGACATCATAGGCAGTGAGTGCTGCAAATCCGAACAGATTAATTAATCTTTTAGTTTGATGTTACAGAAATGAATTGGGACGCGCCTTGATGTCTTTCTACCTCCAAAATACAGCCTTTGGAAACAATATTTGTTGGACGCAGCCATAGACATACTTTAAGCTCTTTTGAAAAGACACTTGTGCTGATTTCGCTCTCTCTTTTTTCATATAAACTAATTTGGTGCTGTCTTGCATCTCAGTTATCAATAATGAAAATAACATCAGAGGACTTGTACTTAGAGGACCTCAAAGTATTGACCCTGTAATGTCTGACATATAAAATAATAATCTGATATATATTAATAGAACAGTTAACTGAATATAGGCTAACAGAAAACAGTTCGCATATGTTTCTATGTTTTGTATCATATGCTGTTTTCCCCACAGTTGTTCCATAATACACTTGGTGGCTCTGAAGTCTGCTTCCATCAGTTTACCATATAGTGCACTGCTACATGCTTAAACATGCTCTCCAATACCTCCATCTGCTGGTAAGAGCGAGTTATACTCAACCAGATGACAATTTATTGCTCCAATACTCCGGCCC
Source organism: Sinocyclocheilus grahami (assembly GCF_001515645.1). Classification (NCBI taxonomy): domain Eukaryota; kingdom Metazoa; phylum Chordata; class Actinopteri; order Cypriniformes; family Cyprinidae; genus Sinocyclocheilus; species Sinocyclocheilus grahami. The sequence continues at coordinate 608,705 of NW_015505337.1, forward strand.
CACTGGGATTGTTGTTTTCTCATGTCCTGGATATTGCACTTAAGAATTGTTAAATCAGAATTATGTTTCCCACATCAGAGGAACATTAAAGCCTGAAAGGATTAGTCTTTTAAGGCAGAGGAGTTGCTATTGTGAACGCAAATGTTGTTTTCCAGTATCGATCTGAATGTATTTTGGCAAAGAATTGCATGTGGAGAAATTATTCCAGTAATAATGAGGAAAAGGAGCCAAATGGTCAATACATGAATGACAAACAAAAACTAACCACTGCATCAATTGGGTGTTTTTTATATAGAAAAAAAGAAACCCTAAAAACAAAGATGTTTGAGCTTTTCATTTTGAAATGCTTCTAGCTGATTCTACATTAAAGGGTGGTAAATGTAAGGCCAGCATTCACATGCAAATCATCAATTAGTCCGATTGGCAAAGTTACAGAACAGCTCTTTGTGTTAAGTTATCATCAGTGAGGTAGAAGAGTTGAATAATTCATCACAATTGTTCATCTTTCTGTAATAAAAGCAGCAGCTTTTGGCTCCTGGATCAGTATATATTTTTATATGGTTTGGATATGGCAACATTATGAATGACTATGAATGCGCCCAGTCCTTGTATCATCAGACTTTTTCATTTTCTTCGCCAATTTATTTATTTTTGCTTGTTATTTTGTGTTCTTTTAAGGGAAGACTTTTAGACATTTAAACAGAATGCAAAGGCTTTCTTTTTCTTTTTCATAAAACAGTTTATAATAAGAGCATTTCCATGATCACATATTATTTTTGTGTTGCATTTCACTGTGAAATTTGACAGGGGAATTCTGTGGGACTCCAACATGCCTTAGTTTCAACTCATGAAGCAGACATGGGGGAAGGATCAAAGATTAAGAAATGACTCACGAAATTCCCTCTCTGCCCCATTCTTCTCCATATTAAAATTTTATAAAATCACCTTTCAGATAAATCCAAGGATCTGACACAAACATGCACCTAAAGGATTTATCCAACCCTGCTGCCCAATCAAAATATTTTTTTCTTCTTCTTAGTAGTTCTAATCTAAAGACACAACCCTTTATAATGCCATCAAAGAAGAATACACCTATCCATTTGTGAATAATGCTATCATTTTCATTTATTTTCCTGATTAATGTGTAATACAATGTTTCTTGGGACATAAACCCCCCTCTGTTTGGCATTCCCGTAGTCGTCATGTCCTAAATACTAAATCATTTTTGATATTAGCAAGGGCAGAGCCTATGGGAATAATAATAATATTTTTTTCTAATAAAAGGAAGATAGATTAGATAGTCCGGATTGTCATTTTGAATTAAAGAAAATGATAAGGAATGAAAAAAAATATATAAGTAGATTTAGTTCTCAAGGAGACTCAGATATGATAAAATGCTTCAATCTGCAGATGACAGAGAGCAGTCTGAACCCTTAAATCTCCCCATAACAAACATGTAGGGCTTAACGCTACACTCTGAGCTCATTAAGTTTGGACCCTGAATGTCTGCAATTTTTTTCCCTGATCTTTCCTTTTTAACCCCCCAACTGTGTATGATGTTCAGGTACACTTACATCTCACTGTGTGATAATATACAGTGCTTTCACGCACATTGAAAAAATTCCTGTCTTCGTTTCACACACTCTTCTTCTACAGTTCCTTTAGGGCACATCTTAGTTTCACAGAATTCTACCAGCAGCTGTTGCAGACATGAGTAATGTGCGATTGTTGGCCCATAAAGTGCTCTAAGAAAATTCCCTGCAGTTGTAGGCCCTGCGCTGTTATTAGTGGCCGCTTGGATTGAGTGCCAAGTCTGTGGCCACGTATCACCACAATGATCTCTGTTTTCACTGTGGAGCTTTGAATTCAACTGCCCGATTCCCTCAAAACAGGTGCAAAACTGACCTCAGTTGAAGTTGGTGATGGTCTCACTTCTGCTTTGAGTGACACAATTAGTGTGATACTGTTAGCACCTTTACACCTGTAACATTTCTACATTTTACATATATGAGATTTTAAAAGGTGATGCACATCATATAAAAAGTGGTTAAAGTCTAAAATTTAAAATGATATTTTATTTAATTGTCAAACTATTTATTTAATTGGACTCTTAATACAAGAAGTAAGAATTTTACAATTACCCCAGTTACAGTAGTTGGGGCAATTGTAACACTTAATATGTTAACTTGCTGTATTTCAAATACGATTATGCTTAAAAGTAATAAATATCACTGCTTTAGTACTATATTATAATATTATCAATTAACATTAAAATAATAATATATTGGTACTGATTTTAGATGGCAGGACTAAAATGTTTAAATAGCTAATAATAATAATAATAATTATTATTATTATGTCTAAGTGATAGTTTCATTATTATGATTTAAAATGGATTAAATCATTTTATAAAAAAAATAAATATCAGTATTTAATTCAATAACAGTCAACTAGATACATAATGAAATAATGTTCATTATATATTTTAAAGATTTAATATTTCCAAGTAACAATTTTACAAACAATTATTATTATTAACAATTAGTATTATCTATTGTTATTTCATAACTTTTGTTGCAGTTGTCACTAATGTAAAATCTTCTGGTAGCTGCTAGTGATAATGTGAGTACCTGTCATTCATACAGTGTTATTGAGATACTATTATAGTTTATATATTATATTTTATAATATTAATACAAATGATAATAATAACAATAATAATAATAATTATATAAATTATTTTTTAAATTTTATGTTTTCTGTTAATTTTCATTTTAATTTGAGCTAAAGTTTTACTAATTGTGTGCTTTTGTCGTTTTTATTCGTTTTTTAAATGTATTAATAAAAAAAAAAATGTCTTTATGGTTTATATTAATTTCGGTCATCAAGATAAACTAAATTAAATGGTGCATTGGCAACTAGCTGAAGTAAAATAGGTTTAATTATTTTTTGTTTTATTTATTTAAGTTATTTTATCTAAAAAGCCACAACATTACACTCTAAAAAATGCTGGGTTAAATACAACCCAGCGCTGGGTAAAATATGGACAAACCCAGCGAATGGGTTGTTGCTGGGTCAAAACAACCCAATTGCTGGGTTTGTCCATATTTTACCCAGCGCTGGCTTGTATTTAACCCAGCATTTTTTAGTTTTATTGTTTGTTTTAATAGCCCTGCATTGATGTTAGCATTCAACTAAAAACTCAGGGATTTAAAAATTCAATTAAATTCAAATTTATGTAACTTTATATATACTGTACATTGAAATGACCATTTTTAGTATAAATGTCACAAAGCATTAAAGCTGATGCACATGTATGAAATTGGTTTTATGGTTAGGTGCTCATATTCTTTTCTGATCTCAAATAAGAAAATTTAAGGCAAACATTTGAATTAATGTAGGCCCTGCTGTGCTTACAAGTCCACACTCTACTGAGCTGATGAGAGCAGTTTTCTTTAATTCCTCCACCACAATCATTTTATTAATATGGGTGAAACAGGACATCTGGACATTTAAATGCGAGCCATTATGTGTGCCAAACAGATGCTGTTTTATAACCATTTACAGATGTTCATATGACCTGTTTCATATGGATGAGGACATTTCTTGTTTAACAAGATCAACATTGGAAATAAATAATTTCTAACGATTAAGTTGCTATATTTTTGTCTTAGCACAAAATGTTCTTGTTACAAGTTTCTCTGTCAAGCATTTTCTGCAGATTGTTCTGGCACGTATTGTCTTCTGAATGTCTCGCAGTTGACGTGAAGAATATACTTAAGCATGATTTGTTGTACTTGCCTTTATAAGCATTTGGCTTGTTCCAAAAATCATCCCATCATGGAGTAGAAGGACCTAATATTATTGAACTGGTCCTAGCGTACAGATTTGATGAATTGACCATGTTCTTGTGTGCTTATCTTTTGATTGAATGAAAAGGATGAGATTGTCTGAGGAGAGGGCGGGGGGGGCTTCTTTGTGGATTAAACACAAAGACCGAAGCATCCTCGTCAGAAAATATTACATTTACCAAATGTCTTCATTGCGTCTGGGTTAGATTGCATTTAGTTTATTGCTGTTACATGATGAAATCCTTTCAAGTCCTCCCAGGATAGGTGATGTTCATAAGATAAGGTTGTGTAACCCCTTATACTGTTTATCAAAAATTAAATTGCATCTGTATTGGTTTGTGGCATAAGTATAGCTAATAGCGCTTTTGCATAGTGGTCCCAAAAATAGATGATGTTGCTGTTCAGGGGTTATGTGAGTGCAAACACATAATATTCGGGCATTCTTACTTAAAACTCAGAGCAAAATGATACAAACTGTGCTGTGGTATCTTAAAAAGGGATATGGAATGGTCACAAAAAAGGATTTTAGTGACAATTAACTTCACTTACAATTGAGTGACATTAGCAAACAAATAATATTAAACTTTTTTTATAATATTAGCCCAATTTTTCAGTAATTTTATTTTATTAGAATTTTTAATTGATTGATTGATTGCAGTTACAGTGGACATGTTCCAATGTATTCACATACATTTTTACTTAAATATAAGAAATAATGATATGCTCTATACACTACCATTCAAAATTATGAGCTGGTAAGATTTTTAGTGTTACATGATACTTCAGAAATCAGAAATCATTCTAATTTGATGCTCAAAACACATTTCTTGTTATTACCAGCATTTATTTGAAATAGAAATCTTTTGCAACATTATGAATGTCTTTACTGTCAAATTTGATGATTTTAATGCATCCTTGCTGATAAATGTATTATTTCTTTAAAAAAGAAAAAGTATTTGAAACCAAAGCAAATTTTTTATATTAATATAT
>NW_015505337.1:613833-688084 GCF_001515645.1 Sinocyclocheilus grahami
TATATATATATATATATATATATATATATACACACAGTATATCTTTTCTTAAGTTTCCTAGTACTATTGGGGTCACTGTGGATGAAAACCATTGGTACAAGCTGAGCCTAATCTTGGGTTAGATTAGTGCTTCAATCTTGGACTCATAAAATAAGAAGCTCATATGATTAGAAAATACAAAAACAATATGTTTCACAATATGTGGATGCTGAAGTCTCCTAATCTGGTCATTGAGTTTCTTATATTGTACCTCATCCACAACTACAGTGGAAAGTATTAAACTGCTTTGTTATGGGTCTAGACAATATTCTGATAAGAGCTACTTGAGAAAGGCAAATGGGGAACATAAATAATTGATATGTGTAAGGATGCCAAGAATATGTAAGATGAGGGAACCTAATGGTATAACGATCAGATTACTCAGATAGAAAAAAGCTTCTTGAACATCTAGAGAAGTTTTATTCACGAAGGAGACGTGTGACACCTTTCTGACTTCCTAGCGGATTCTTGCGGACATATCACATCATGTCAACACGCTGATAGTGATTGAGAATGTGCTTTGCCGTGGTGCCAGTTGGCATGCTCTTGTGTTCTTTCCATGAGCTCTCCTTCGGCTGACCTTCTCATAGCCCAGACGTTCATGGTTTCAAGGGAACAATGTGTCATTGTCTTATTTATGGTGTGCGTGAGCTTGTGCGGCCGTGTGTGTTTGAGCGGCACCATCTTCCTGGCATCCCAAGAAGCAAGGAGGAAAAAAAAGAACCGCATTGTCCATCTCCCTCAATAGCCATCCTAAATTGGACTTTGATGGACATAGCCCAAGTGACAACTGCGAAGGGGGCTGACTAAATGCGCTATGCTGTAACTTCTTCCATGGCTGCCTCTCCTCTTCCATTTATTGTTGGCTAACAGCTGTCGGATACCTGGGCTTGATCTGCATTGTCTCTTAACTAGCTTGGCAACAGTTGTTGAGGAACGCAAGCCACGGATGCCTTAGTGAGTCTCTTCTCAAAGATAATATTTACGTCCAGTGCCCTCACCCCCACTGATCCTTTCTCCTGAGCACACTTTGATCCAAGGAGTCCCGGTTCACCCCAAGCATTAGCGAATTACTGGGATCGTCTCTGTTTATACAATTATTACCTCCGGTGATCCTCTAAAATACGATTAAACAATGACAGATGGCGTGTCCATCACTGGTACAACCACTATTCGAATCTCAAATGTCATTCGGGAGCCAACAAGCAGGTCGAGGTGATCCCTTCTGGCCAATTAGTCCTTCGACACCCACCCATAGTTCTCCCCCCAACCCCCTTTTATTTTTTACCTGGAATGGTGTGTCTCTGATATGTTATGTGCCGTTTTTCTACTGCAGGAAAAAAGGAGGTTATTTATAGTGAGGTACAGAGGAGGAGAGTTCTTGGAGGGGTGTCTATTTCATGATAAATGAAATTCCTTGGCCATGCCTGCAACAATTGGACTGAGAGAGCCAGGCAGCTTAAAGATTAGAGTTTGCAGGCTGCAGCTGTCCAGCTTGTCATCCCTTGTCTTATGGCACCTCAGCCTTCACACATTTATCCCACAAACAAAGGTTACAAAGAGCGTAGATAGTTGATGTTGGCCACCTCAAAGACCTTTTGTCAAGCGCGGTGACATGTGAGCTGGAAAATGAGTTAAGTTTGTAGTTTCTTTGGCGGCTACCTTCTATTACGCCCTGTCACAAGCGGCGATGCCATTAAACTGGAAAAATAATGAAGCTGGGAAACCATATTTCAGATGTTAGAGTGGCGCTTTATCCAATGTTGGGGTTCCTTAAAGGCATAGTTCACCCAAAAATGGAAATACTGTCATCGTTTACTGTTCTTCCAAACCTGTATGAATGACTGACTCTCTCTTGCATTGAACACAAAAGGTTAATATTTGAACGATATTCTGGTCGCTTCTTCCTTGTCTAATGAAAGTGAATGAGGACTGGAGTTGTCAAACTTCAAAAAGACGTAAAAGCATCATAAAAATATTGTAAAAAGTGATCCATGCAACTCACACAATGAATACAGGTATTCTGAAGCCATATACAATTGCATTTGGACAAAAAGACCAAACTAAGTCGTTATTCATCTGTGTGACCAAATCTTTGAGTCATTGAGTTTTGTGAATTGAATCAATTGGTGCACTGAAAGAAAGATTCACTCAAAAATCAGACTTCTTTCATTAACAATTTCTGTGAATAATGAAAATTTGTTTTATATTGAATTTAGGTTTGTTCCTTATATTTTATGGGCTATTTTGCCATTTTAGAGCTTGAAAGCCCTCATTCACTTTTATTACATAGAAAAAAATGGGTCAGAACTTTTTTTTGTTTGTTTTTGAACAACATGAGGGTGAGTAGATGATGAGAATTTTCATCTTTGGGTGAACTATCCCTTTAAGACTTTACTTGTCTGGCCTTCTTGATAAACAGGTTCCAAACCTTACAAAGAGGGTTGTAGGTCACAGTATAATCAAAGACAGGAGACCTTGTTATGCCAAGTCCAGCTCTCTTTGGTCACCCTATCCTGCTTACATTAGAATATAATCATACTCAGAAATAGTTCCTGGGAAGAAGACAGGTTTGCAATAATCCCTCCTCTGTAAGGTAAGTAATAACCTGCAAGGTTAAAAAGATATTAATCTTTTTAGCTTACTCGTAAGAAGATTTCACATAGATTTGATTGTGGCATTTCTAATGCAGAAGGAGATTGGCAAAGTCAGAGGCGTGGGTTCATAGTACCATCATGCCAGCGGTTTCGTAGATAATCTCTAGACATCTCAGCATAGCCTGTATCCCACAAACTACACCGTTTCAGTTTTGTCTGTATAGACATCTTTAAATTTAAATGAATTAGCCTTGGTTTCAGGAGGGAAAAGAAACAAAATGGATTTACTATACAACAACCTTGTCGGAATTGATATTGAATATCTAGTTACTCTCCAAGTAGATTTAATCTGACTATCGTGGACCCTAATGAAATTTCCCCACATTAATACTTTATGATCATTTAATCTTCAGTAGGTAAATTCCCAGTTGATGTAGAATTATTGGGGTTGACTGGAGTATGAGTGTGTGTTACAACATTACAACCCCCTGGGCCTCCCACTCTTTTCAATGATAATATCACAATATGCTAATCTTCAGAAACACCCCTAGAAAATATAATTAGGGGAGCTAATCACACTATGTTCGCTACATGAGAGACCACCCACTAGAGCTATTTGGCAGTACTTCACATTGCAGAAAAAGGGCTCCAGAGTGCAAATGAAATTGTCGTAAATATGATGACAAAAATTGAAATTTGGGACAATAATTTAAAGGATTACTTTGTGTGGATTCATCAGATATGTGACCCTGGACCACAAAACCAGTCTTAAAGGGATAGTTCACTCAAAAATGAAAAAACATGCACAGACAAATCCATATTAAACCCTGCGGCTCGTGACGACACATTGATGTCCTAAGACACGAAACGAACGGTTTGTGCGAGAAACAGAATTTATATAATTTTTTACCTCTAATACAGCACTATGTCCAACTTCCTTGAGCGCGCGTACGACATCCGATGCGTGAGGTGTGTATGCGCTCTGGCATAGTTTACGCAAGTGCCGGAAGTGATCTCTCGCGCGTATACGTCACTCATTGGTTACACGGTGCACAGTCATTGTAGGTACAACGGCTAATCAAAATGGTACTTACTTGCGCTTATCCGGATTGTTCAAACCGACTTAAAACTAAAAGATTACATTCTCTCTCACAAAACTCATTCGGGAGTGGTGACTTTCCACGTATTCCCAACTTCTGAGCCTGCTCGCCTGAAGTTATAGTTGATTGCTCTTCGGCTGGATATCAACACACCCATTAACGTAAACTACGCCAGAGCGCGTACACACCTCACGCACCGGATGCCTGCGCGCTCAAGGAAGTTGGACATAGTGCTGTATTAGAGGTAAAAAATTATATAAATACTGTTCGGTTTCTCGCACAAACCGATCGTTTCGTGTCTTAGGACATCAATGTGTCGTCACGAGCCGCAGGATTTAATTTGGATTTGTCTGTGCATGTTTTTTTTACTCTCATAGATTTTGTTACCATTGCCATGCATTATACGACTGATAGACTGCAACGGCTGGACTTAAAAAATCATAATTTGTGTTCTACTAAAGAAACAAAGTCACCTACATCTTACATACCCTGGGGGTAAGCAGATAAACATCAAATTTTCATTTTTGGGTGAACTAACCCTTTAAGTTGCTGGGGTATATTTGTAGCATTAGCCAAAAATACATTGTATGGGTCAAAATTATAGATTTTTTTTTAATGCCAGAAATCATTAGAATATTAAGTAAAGGTCATGTTCCATGAAGATATTTTGTAAATGTCCTACTGTAAATATATTAAAGGTAATTTTTTTTATTAGTAATATGCATTGCTAAGAACTTCATTTGGACAACTTTAAAGTCGATTTTCTCAATATTTAGATTTTTTTTGCACACTCAGATTCCAGATTTTCAAATAGTTGTATCTCGGCCACATATTGTTCTATCCTTCCTCATCTCTTTTTTGTGTGGAGCCCTAAAAAAAGTAGGTGCGATAATGTGAAATATGTTGTAAGGTAGCACAGCCCGCTGTGTGTTTCAACCTGTGGTTGTCTAACATGTATAAATATCAACCATATCAATGCATCACTCATGAGAAGCTCAGATTAAGGGGGCTGTAACCCAAGCGTTAAAAGAGTACCATGGAGTGTGTTAGGAATGAGAGGCCTGCTCTGTCAAGAGGATATCTCCTTCTAAGGCATGCCTTGCCTTGACACGAGCAGGGCAAGGTTATTCCTTAGGAGGACCAGAACTAAGTTGTAAAAGTTGAAAATAAAACACACTTCTTAGGCACATTGCAAGCATGCCATTCCTCATCTTCAGAGCTCGCCTGTGTCTTTCTTCCATTGTCTGAGAAACGTAATGCCTGGCATGACAATTAGGAGGAATTAGAGTTGATGGCTCTTCAAATGCTACACAGTTGTCTCTCAAGTTCTAAAAGTTGTGTTTTTAATCCATTTTAATGAGATCCAAATATATCATATCAATATTTGAACAGTGTAGTAGTGTTAAAAGGTTTAATGTTTAGGTCTTGTGTAAATGAATTGCCACATCAGAGTTGTTTTGTCATTGTCATGATATTGAGCAACTAGAAATGCATGATATATCATTAAATTAATTATCTTTGGATTTTAGAGATTTTATTCATGGGTAATTGGGTATTGGTCAGTATTGGATTTTTAATTGTACATGCTCATTTCTAGATTACTAAATGAAGTTAATCTTCAAAAACACTAATAATTTAATAATTATTAGTAATCCTTAGAAAATCTCAAAACGAATATCCATTTGTCATACTGTACATTATAATGTTGCAATGTGTAAATTCACTTTAGTTTTGACTTTAGTCTTTAGTGTTTTATTTTTTAATTTATGTGGAATAAATAGTATTAGTAATGTTGGCCATAACATGAAAATAAATATCAGCATTTCAATCATTTCAAAGTATCAGCCACAATTATAATATCAAGGCATGTTCACTTGCGGCAGCAGAAATTGCAACTTTTTTTTTATCTTACAATGTATTGCTTTTTTTTCAATGTTAGTGCCCAATTACCTTTTTATTTTTTTTACTTTAAGACGGAAACAGGCTTTCATACTGAAGAGTCCTCAAATGCTGACGCATTGTCTTTGAGCAAGCCTTTTTCTCTGTGTAGAGCACTTTATCATTACATCTGAACATACTTTGACTTTTAACGCAAAGTAAATCACATTGGTTTCAAAGCACATGATAGAAAATGCTAAATAAAGCTAGTTTGTCCAGAAGTCTTCACATCAGAATGTCTTTGCTCAAATACACAACACAGACAAGTAGTCGTGGCAGACTCTAAGGCTATGCACACTCATACACATCATACGTATCAAGAAAAGAGAGTCACCCTTAGAGAATAGCACTGAGGCACATTATCAAATATGAGATGGTCTTTGCATAAGAAAACTCTGGAAATGCTAATGGAGGAGGACTTGGAAGTGAAACAGAAGCCAGTTGAAGTGAAATGCTTGTGGCTATTCTGCCTCTCTGATTTAAAAGGTCCGGCTTTGAGTTGGCATGCTGAAAACGCTCACAGACTTGAAAGGCCCTATTGACTTTTTAATGATCTTATGTGGCTCTTAATTAATGACGGGCTTGTGGCCTGTCCACCCCCAACATTGGAGGAGTGGGAACTGACTCTATTATCAGAGATCATGGTAATGAATCTGCCACCAGGTGTCACTAAGTCATCTGAAACATTAGCCTTTTCTAAAAGGGGCAGAGAGGGAGAAAAAGGTGTTTTTTTCTTCCTTTATGTAATTAAATTAAGTAGCATTAAATGTTACAAAACAAACATTTGAATCAGATTTTGTTATATGGGTCAATGATATTATGCTCATTTTCCCCCATATCTATTAGTTTATTCAACAGTGCATAAAATGACTTGAATACACCTCTTTCATGATGAGCATGTTTTTAATTTCTGAATTAAATGTCATTTATATTCTACCAGCATCACCACAGGAACTGTTTATCATTTGGATCACTCCGCTTGCACTCCAGCATTTCTTACAGTGTGCAATTCATTCATTCATTCATTATGAGAATATAGTTTATATAGAAATGAATAAATGTTTATTTTAAACTGGAAATAATATCATAAATAGGACCCCTGCTTGTACATTCAGTACCACGTGACTGTGTGTCCTGGTCATAAATAAGTATTTTAAAATATTTTTTTCCCTTTTTACGACAAAAAAAAAAAAAGGCTAGTTCAAGTTGTCATTTGGTGCAACTTCCCAAAAACTTACTTTTACCTTTAAAAAATATTTTAAAGCTTTGAAAATAATGATTCTGTGTATGCTGACGTGTTCAAGGTGCAAGGAAAAATGTAAAAATAAAGTATTTTTCACTTGATGGTTACACCACATGATATTTTTATAAAGTCATTACACTGAAAGTTCACAACCATATGAAACCAACATGAATAGAAAGAGTCTATTTAAGAACTTAAAGAACTAAATTGCCAACCATCTTTTTTTATTTCATTTATGATATAAGAACACAAACTGAATAGAGAGCTTGCTCGAGCTCAAGCAAATATGAGGCATAGCGAATAGAAAACATCGGCCTAACATCTACTTTTGGCTTTACCGAACATACCATCATGTTTTCTGGAACCCTCACCGGTAACATCTGCCGGCGAATGGGTTCGAAGTTGTAGAAGACACTCGGCAGATTCCTCGGCATGTGTGAGGTGACAGACCGATCTGTCCTCGGAGGGACCTTTCACTTACCCATTTACCCCGAACACACTTCTGCTCCACGCTCCTGATTCTCCCCTAGGTTGCCATTCGGCCTGCAATGCCATTTCCAGTAATAGGGCTTCAAGCGTGATCAACTCCAAGCCTCCTCATCGGAGGAGCAAATGGACAAAACTTGTTTTGGCAAAAGGTGTTCATTCTCTCATCGGGGCACATTTCGCCTTGTTTTCCCTCCCTCCGTCTCGCTCCTTTTCCTCCGTGACCCGGTGTGCGGCGGTGCTCTGCACTTGGCTAGACATGGCAAGCCAGTTGGTACTTGAGCAAGGCAGTATCATCCCACCAGCAGCCTTCCTAACAGCCCCCCAGCTGGGAGAGAGCAGAGCCCTCATAAAAGTAGCAGAAAGATGTATTAAAGGTAGTAAATATACACATCCAGCTCGGTGAGCTGTGAAAGTTGTGAATTGGTTTATAAAGCTTTGTTAAGACCAGAAAGCACAGATGTTAAAAACAGGTTCAGATGTAGCGACAGATGGTATTTGATTATGAAGCAGACTGTTCGTGTAATGCAAGGATGCTGCTTCAGCCCAACTGCAAGGAGCCTGTCAGCTCCGAGCTGAGGCGGGAAGCCCCAGAGGTTCGCGAAAAGAATGAAAAAGAACCCAGAAGAAGAGAGCCTGGCGCTTTTGACCGCGTCTGTCCGTGTCGTTTGGATTCAGCCATGAGCTCTGGATCCAAACCGATACAGCTGCATCTGAAGTTGCATGTAATGCCAGAAGGAATCATGAGGTCATTGTCTTCTTGATAAAGGGAAGGTCACACACGCCTGTTCGTGCTAGTTCTACATAACCAAAACAAAATACCCCGATCTGACAGAGGTCAGCCGGTGCGCCACTTACACGAGTTTTAGGATGTTTAAACTAGAGAAAAGCGTTTTATTCTTTCCCATTTTTCATGACAAGTAACACACACTTACAACATAGCGATCAAAATTCGTTCTACCTCACGGACAGGCCTGCCAGAATATCGAACAAAATCTTTATCCCCCCTCCGCCTTAATAACAACCAATTAATAACAGCGATCTTTCCTTTCTCTTTTCTGATAGAGCATCACGGTAGCGACATTATTCTCGTGTTATCTCTTTAGGGAGGGGAGAGAAGAGGGGATGGTGGTAAAATTTTCAACAATGAATGGGCCAACACAAACACAGCTGTTTTATTGTTGTGCTGTTAAGATGTGCTTTTCAAAGGCGTGATGATGAAATCAAACAGAAGGGGAGCGGTGAGCGGCTCTGCTCATCATTATGGCGCGGAGGGTGGCGGTGGGGGGGAGACTGACCCCACCTCCTGTTCAGTGGAGCTGCTGAAGCGGTCCGGGCCCGCTAAAGTGCCTCTTTGTATCAGACTATAAATTACAGCAACGGCCGCCCAGCTTCCTTCCACAACGCCGCACGAGCCACAATAGCACGAGCACTGCTCTTTTCTCCCCACGCGCACCTTTTCCCGCCCTCTTTCTTTGCAATTAAGATCGAATGTTGATGTGTGTATTTGAAGCACTTTATTTATTTATCTCCATTTCAGATTGTTCATATTAATCTGGATGAAATGACACTATTCTGGTGTTTTGACAAAGACAACTTCATCAAGAAACGTCTACTGTGATATTTGATGAAGTGAACCACCAGTGGGTCTATTAAGCATGAATCAAAGACTGCTGAAATAACAGGCCTGATTGGGAATTAGATTTAAATAGGAAAAAAGACCTATAAACGTTTCTTAGCGCAATGTTGATTATCTACAAAAAAAAAAAGCAAGAAAGGCTTTTTTGTGGAGAATTTAGAAGCAGAAATGTAAATTTCATAAAATACCTTACAGTGATCCTTCTGTTAAAACTTTATTAAGTTTTATTTAAGCAGTAAAGTCGCTCTCCAGATTTTTGCAGTCCTTATAGAGTTTTAAGTGTTACTCTGTCAGGGCAAAAATTGTATAAACAACACAGAAAAGTCTTGTGGCTGTACTTTTGAAACAGTATTGTATTATTGGCTGTACTATGCTATTTTAACATTATTTACTTTCATTGTAACCCAGATTTGTGCTTTTTTTAAAACTGAATTTTTGTGGCATTCAACAAAGTTCTGTTAAATGAATTTAACTTGAACCCAAAATATTATTTTAAGCCCAACACAGGGGTATAAAAATATCTCCAGTTCTTCTGGCATCACAGGCAACTCCAACTCTCCTTGGGGTTTCTCTGATTAGCATGCTGATCTAAATGATGACAAATGGCAAAAGGAAACACCTGATCTAGGACTTAGTTTTTATTTTGCACAAGCTTGCATATATACTGCACATACATTCAGTTCCGAGGAGATGGAAGGCACACGAGGCACTTTGACTACTGTATTGTGTAGGTGGTAAAAAGCAAAGGTAAAAGTCTGATTAAGTGATTAGAAATAAAAACTTCAAAACACACAATTTTGTCACCTTCCAAACAAGATAGAAGAAAAGTTTTGTTGTACATAAATTTTTTTTTCTTTTTCTTTCCTTTTGTGTTTTTTTTTTCAAGCGTCTCTTGTGACTACAGTGTCTGAAATTACAATGGCTACCTGGACATAAGTGTCTCTTTATGTCTCTACAGAGTTAAGGAGCTTAGGAGGGCGTTTATATTGTCTCTGTCTACCAAATAATATTACAATACATCCCCAGAAATACCAAAAATTGTACACCATCACCAAATAAATTATGATAAATTAAACCAATAAATTATGAAACTTCTGCATGACAAATTGACAACAAAATCCACAATGCTATCCCGTTAACAATGTATGTGTATCCTTCAAAACGTATCAAAGAAAATTGTAACAGTTTCAGCTGGAATTACCATACTAGAATCAAAAATTCTTTCATACAAAAAAGCATAATGCTATGTACATCATATTGCTAAATCATAGAAAGGCAGTGTTTTCTCATTTTCGGTTTGTATTTACATACACGTCGAAGCCAGTGAAATCATGTTTAAAACCCTTCAGGGAGCACACACCTCATAAATACAGCATCAAATCTACAAAGAGTCAAGAGTCTTGTACAACACATTGCATTCAGTACAAATAATTGTTCCCCTTCCCAGAAATATAGTCATATACAAAGTTTCTTTCTTCCTTTTCTCTTTGTAACATCTTTCTTTGTAATAAAAAACAGTCCCAAACTGAGTTTGGCAATTGATTTGTACAGATCACTACATGACAGTTTTTTTTTTCCCATTGCATGAAAACAAATAAAAAATCTTATGTCAAATGTATATGCACAATAGTCTATCACAAGTGAGATAAAACTTTGAATCAAGGTTATTTCAGAGAGTTTTTTTTCTTCTTCTATAGAGTGTCCTTAATGGAGTGCGAAATGTACACGGCTACATTTCGGATTTTCGACACAAAGCAACAAATGACCCTGTGTAACCACGCAAACAGATCCATCTCATTTCAATATCAAATGAATGCAGCCCGTTCGAGAACACCTTTGAAGGGCAAACCTGAAGAGGTGGTGAGATGAAGGGGAGAAAATAGTCGACTGAGAGTCACTCGAAACATTTAAAACATCATAACACTTCTAAAAGTACAATAGCAAGAAAAAAAAAAGAGTTGAGATGTTGAACATAACCTCCCTCTGGTTTGTCTTAAAGATGCAGTACAGTGATAAATACAAATAAAAGTTCAAAAAGAGAAACAATAGATAAAGAAAATAAACAGAAGTCCTTATGGGAACTAAAACTAACGTACTACCATGCGTGTATATCACACACTCCCTGCAAACACGCACATGCACAGGTAAGCACGCACACACACTTATGCACACGTATTGCCTCTGTGCTACGTTAAATGGCTTAAAGTACATCAGATTTGTGTGGAACTAAGCGTCATACTTGTTCTTCTTCAAATGAGCTGTAAAAATTCATTTCCTGGACTTTGCATGTACGTAGTTCATTACCAAGAAACTATTACCGAGGGCATTTTGTTTCAAAACAAGGAAAATATACCCCTCCGTTTCAATTTGTGCTATTTTGTTCTAAATTTTTAGTAGTCAAATCGTATCATTTCTGTTCCATTTTATGTTAAATATAAATATAAAAAAGAGAAATAATTTGCTGGTGTAATTAACATTAGGCACAGGCAATTATCAGATTCATCAAGGGTGTAAATCACAAAATGCCTGTTTGTATGGTGGAATATGGACAGCTGAATTTGACTAAGCACCACTTTATGCGCAAATTGACACAACCTTCACTTTTAGTTGCAAAGCATCACCTTTAAATGAATGAATAGTGATAACAGAATTCCTTACGATTTGAAAGAATCGTTTATTTATCACAATGAATGGAAAGGAGAACGCATGTCAGCACAGTCTTGCGAGATACTTGAGAATAGGACGGGGCCAAACATCTACTAACTTTGTTTTTTGGGTTTATTTTTCCTTCTCTTTACAATGCATAGTGAGCAGCTTGGCATTTTGTGCGTTGTCCGGGGGCTGTGGATGATGCCAGCCCTGGCGACAGAATGACAGCACCTCATGCTCTTTTGTGCCCATTAATCTAGAAGTCAGCAGGTTTTTTAAGGCATTGTGCTGACAATAATTGCCGGCCTGCGTTTCAATTCATCAGCTGGATTTGCCCAATGCAAACGGCACAGGCTTCCAGAGCAGATCACATGTCCAGCCCTTGCCCTCTACTGCCGACTCTTATTTATGAACTAGGAAGGGATGCACAAAGAGTCTGAAGGCCCTCTTTTCTTTTGTGGACACTGTTTTGATAAGAAACTGTGCTTTTTTTCTCTAGGGTAGGCTAATCGTTGTAATTGGTTACATTTGCGTGGATCTCTTAGCAGGCTTAGCTTCTAAAATTCAATTCAAAGAACTTCATATGATTCATAAAAATTTACAATTGAACTCAAACAAAGTCTCTCGATAATATGAAGTTTCACTACTGATAAACTGTACACTGCCATAGCATTATCAGATGATTGTGAATATTAAGCAAATCTGTACATTTCTAACAAATAAACTATGTACAATCCAGTACGTAGAAGAAAAAAAAACTATTTTACTTTCGCAAATGTTCAAATAATTATTTTCAGCCTGTGTAAACCAAATTTGAGATAATCTACCAAATTTACGGTCCAATTATAGAGGTGTTCCCAGCTAGCAGGTGGAGAAAATCAACAACAACAACAATTCTCTTGTCTTGATGCCGCACGGCACGTGTTTGTGAATTACTGTGTATGTATGAGAGTGGTCTGTGTGTGTGTGTGTTTATGTGAGCAGTTGTGACAGCGTGCTTTTTATGAGCAAGAATGGTTTCTCAGTGGGAAGGCGTCCATTTTTTTTGTGCCGAACTGGCTTGCCCCAGTATGAAATGGCCATGTTGCTTAGTTACAGGAGAGGCTGCTCCGTGAAGGAAAAAAAAAAAAAACCTATGAGTAGGCCTCCCTCCCTAGAGCCAGTGCTATCAATGTGGACACAAAACACAAGAACATTGGACCCTAGCCAACATAGAAGAATGGCTAAACCAAAAAACAGTTAATACTGTTTCTTTTAAGAATAACATCAAATATATATATTATATTATAGATATGAATTTCCCACATAGAAAATGTATACCCCTCTTTATTATTATTATTTTATTTGTCCAAAGAATAATTTATTTTCTGTAGCATTGCCATGACAAACAAGAATACCACATGTAAATTTTTTGTCTTTCTTTTCCTTTCTTCCTTTTTTGCAGCAAGCATTAATAACATTAATGATAATAATTATATTAATCATAAATAATAATTACATCTATACAAGCTACAAATGCAAGTCTTATTCGGCAATAGTAAAACCATCACACATTGCAAACATCCGGGAATAAAACAAAGCCCTCAACAAAAAAAATGACCAATAAAAGAGAGAAAATCAGGGTGTCAGTTCCATTTGTTAACCATGGTGTGGTAAACATAGTAATGCCCATTTTAAAGGCAAGGAAAAAGGGGGTAAGGATTGAATACAGTCAAAACAATCAAGAATTTTATAGACTTTCCTAAAAAGAAGCACAAAAAATTTTTTTTTACAGCTAAGTAATTCAAAAGTAGCCGGGACTTAAAAATAGGAATGCTACCTCTTACTCTGTAAAGATTCTGGAAAAGAAGGGATGATACTTGGAAAGCAATTCAAATCACTACTCATGCAGAAGCTCCTGCAGACAATTGGGAGATTTGAAAATCTCTGGGACCTCACTGTCCAGCTTGCAGATGACCTTGTATATGGCCTTCTTCCAGGAAGGATCAACATCTTTGCCTGCCACAATGGCATTGAAAAACTCCCGTAACGTGATCTGTGCCACTTCCAGGAATCGCTCCGGAATCTGCTGATACACAAGGAGAGAATGACATTAATAAACATATTATGTTTCAATCCCAAGTCTCTGATTAAGAAAAGAAAAAAAAGAAAAAGAGATAAGTAAAAAGGAACAAGAAAATAAGATTCTGTACTGAGAGGACATAGAGAACGGCCCCAAACATCGTCACTACACTAATTCCTCTTTGTTTCAGTTGCTGAAACATATTCTGGTGGTGCTGACTTAAATACCCATATGTTTAGACTTTCAAATCTTTTATATCAATTGTCTTTCCTTTTTTTTTTTGTCTAACTGCACCATCAGGGGACGTGAAAGTATTTAATAGCTTTTGAATGGTTACAGTGAAAAAAGCAACAAGATGTTTGTTTCTTTCATCGAAACTGGTCAAACCATCACATAACAACACCTTTCAGTCAATGTATTGAACGTGGCAGAATTTGTGAGGTTGTAACCAAGAGGAACTTATTGGGTTAAACATTACCTGAGCTGTTCCTCTTTTAGAGTCTACTTCCTAGAGGGAGCGAAACATAATTTGTTGACTTCCCTTTATTTGACACAAGATTGTTAGCAATGTCTCATAAAATGTCTTTTTGTCTCAATATGCTTCCACTTCTAGAAGGGGAAGGAGAGGATTCTGCCACTGACAGCGGTCCATAAAATACTAAATTCTTCTTTGCTTCTTATCAAGTTCCAGTGAAACTAGATTCTGTAGCAAACTTATTGTTTGGTCAAACCAAAGTTGTAGCCTCTATCACAGGTAGAGGAATTCAAAGAAAATTAATCTGTAAACTCTGTGCTCTTGGACAAGGTCTGGACCTCTAACTGCGGTGTTTTCCCGCAATCAGGTAGCGTGTAGGGCGCTACTGAGGAGTTTGTTCTCTACAACCAGAACACATCCTTTCTGGCGTGAGGTTGTTGTTCATGAGAGAAGGCCAAGACCGGGGGCGTACTGTAGACTGGCTCTGTGATCTCTTTAGCACCAGTGACAGTACCTCTCTGCTAACACTATAGAGATGATTAGCCAGGCAAAGAACTAAGTCACCTCCCCTACAGCTAGACAAGACACTTCCCAGACATGGTGCTTACTGCCACACACACTCACAAACACCCACACGCTCGAACACAGATGGGGAAGCAGGCACGCAAGCACACAGAAACAGACACAAAGGTTGCAAAAATATAGTGCTGTCATATTAAAAGTCTTACTACAGGCCACAGAAAAAGCGCTAGCAATTGAGGGATGCATTAGGAATGCTTAAATGGATAGCTCACCCAAAAATTATGACATTTATTCACCTTCATGTCGTTCCAAACCTGTATGACTTTAACTTCTTTGGAACTCAAAAGATGTTTATTTTTTTTTACCATACAATGGAAGTCAGTGCGGTCTAGTGTTGTTATGGACCCCATTGACTTTCATTTTATGGACAATTCAAATATCTTATTTTGTGTTCCACTCTTTATTTTTAGTTGAAGTATCTATTTAAGATAATAGCTTTTGAGGGTGTGGAAAGATCCAGAGCAGTTTTTCCTCCAACCATCCTGAATCAATGTTTTCGCAACAAAGCTCATGACACCATCCAATATTCATCCTCCATTGCAAGGTTAAAGTTGTAGTCCTATAGTTGGTTTTATCAATGCAGCCCTCCCCCGTGGATTGGGATCAGCACTTAGTTTGGCATCAGTACTATCAATCAGACTCTGACTGCTCCTCAAAGGCCAGGTGAGCAGTTGTCTGGACAAAGAATCTCATCTATGCGATCCACACCATCCCCAGCTCCCTTTTTTCCATTAAGTGTGTTAAATATACTGTCATCAAAGGCATACCCTTGTCTGAAAGGCCTTGACCAGTGTGGAAGATGTTTCACTCTGCCGTCACAATCATAAGTGCTTGACTTTTGGTTGTGATGCGGTATTAAATTATAGCATGGCTATAAATACTGAACTTATAATGGCAGTTAAACTAGATGGTATGATTCACCAGAGTGTAGTTGATGGCTTGATTGGGTTTATATGCTGTAACGTGCCCTAGCCTGCATGCCTCCCTTTTATGATGTGTTCTGGTGTTAGGGAGTAAATAGCTAAAAGTAGTGACGTTGCTAACTGAATTGTGTAACATAATATCATAGCTTTTCCAGTAACAAGCTAGTGTTTTCAATGAGTAGCCCTCTCTTGAGTAGCATTGGGAAGTCTGATTCAGTTGGTTCATTTGGATGATTCACTTTAATGACCTCGTTAAAATGATTTGTTAATTCATTTCATTCATTACTTTTCTTCATTGAACTGTTTCTCTCAAATAGCTTTGGGAAGTCTGAATAATTTTAGTGAATTGGTTCATTCTGTCAAATGATTTTAATGAACTAGTTAAAATTATTAAAGGGATAGTTCACACTAAAATTAAAATACTGTCATTAATTACTCACCCTCATGTCGTTCCAAACCCGTAAGACCTTCGTTTATCCTCAGAACACAAATTAAGGTATTTTTGATTAAATCTGTGAGGTTTCTCACCCTCCATAGACAGCAACGCAACTGACACGTTCAAGACCCAGAAAGGTAGCATCAATAAAATAGTCCATGTGACATCAGTGGTTCAACCGTCATTTTTTTTGAAGCTACAAGAATAATTTTTGTGTGCAACGAAAACAAAAATAATGACTTTATTCAACAATTTCTTCTCTTCCGTGTCGGACTTCGACGCGCATTCACGATAGTACCACAACGCATGCGTGTGCATTCCTCTCTTTGCAAACAAGCCAAGCAAGAAACAAGATTTCATCAAAAATATCTTAATTTGTGTTCCGAATATGAACGAAGGTCTTACAGGTTTGGAACAACATGTGGGTGAGTAATTAATGACAGATTTTTAATTTTTGGGTGAACTATCCATTTAATTGATTCATTTGAATCATCACTCAATTTTGTTCTTAGAACTGTCTCTTTCAAATAGCATTGTGATGGTTCAATTTGATGATTCATTTTAATGAACTGGTTCAAAAATGTTTTATGCATTCATGTGTGATTGGCACTACATTTTTGATTGAGTTCAGATAATGTAGGGTGTTGTTTTTATTTGTTTAGTGTTAAATTATGTGTATTAAAATTTGATTGTATTCAATAATAAATCATATATCATTTATTATATATATAAAATAAATAAATTACATTATTTAGATATATCAACCTCTTACATAGCTCGCTACTTTTCCACCTTGTAGTGTAACTTTAACTTGTAGTGTAACTTAACTGTTTTCTCACAGGCAGCTTGACTGCTTTAAATTACAAGTAGCTTACAACTGCTGTGCCTGAACTCTGTCCGTCTCAAACGGGTGACATTTTTGTACAGTGCTGTACAGTAATTTCTCCCTTCCTCCTCTCTTTCTCCTGGGGCAAGATCATAGGAAGGGAGGGGGAAGAGAAGAGGAGATAAAAAAAAAATCCTGCCCAAGTGCTTTTGGCCAGAGCTCTGTCTCCTTCTACTTCTCCCTCCCCGAGGGGCACAGCCTTCAGGGGTCATTTGTTTGATTATGCTGACTGTCCCCAGCCTCGGCAGTACACAATAAAGGCCTGACATAGCAGCCTGCTTGCCTTCTGTGTCCTGCAGATACTCATCACGAGTGTCAGGACATACCAAGGTTAGTGGTCACTGGGACGGCGCTCATAGGCGAAGGGCTTGCCAAACGCACTTGGCTGATGAATGAATGTCACATGGAATGGAGGGGGTGAGAAAGAAAAAGAGAAGAGAGGTGGTGGTGGTGGTGGGGGGGATTACAAAGGTTATAGATATCCAACCTCCCCAACACCCCAACTCACAACATACCCTCTCCCCTATTTTTTTCACGCTTTTATAAGTCTTCCACCCCCTCAGACAATGGCCAGCAGCTTTCTGGAAAAACAACAGAATAATTGCACACAGGAAGAAAGAAAAAAGTGATAAAGGTGCCTTTCTCAAATTTGTGTGGTCTCAGAAGGGAGTCTATCTCTTTTGGATGCTACCATAGTCCCTTAAAGGCAAGTCAGTCTGTCTGGTTGGTGGCCATCTTGGTAATGCCTTCGGCTAGCTATTTGACCGAATTTTTCAAATCTATTTGTCAAGACTGCGTTTCAATAAAATATTTAGATTCAACAATAAAAAAGCTTAATTCTATTTCTGTGCTACATATTATCTGATGTCCATGCAATTCCTAGAAAAGTAATTACCTAAAAATAGTGTGGCATAATGGCATAGATTTTCCAGAAACAAGCTAGAGTTTTTAACAAGTTGTGGTGTAGCTTGACAAAATGTCTCTCTTGTATAGCATGATGAAGTCTGAATCATTTCAGTGATTTGGTTCAATTGGATGATTCAGTTTTAGTGAACCGGTTAAATTCTTGATAATTCGATTAATTCATGGAACTGTTTCTTGGCAGTCTGATTCATTTTACCAAGTTGGTTCATTTGGATGATTCACTTTAGTGAACTGGTTCAAAAAGTGATTAATTGATTAGTTTATTCATCTCTCAGTTTTTTTAAGCTACTTTTTTATTTAATGCACATGCAAGTCCTAAACTTGATTGGCTCTTTTAATTGAAAGGCAGGGATTCCATTGATCCCCTTTAAAATATCTGATACACCATTGTATGAAGCAGGTGTGTGCTAATGTGAAGATTTTATAGCTAATAGATTTGTCTTTATCCTATTTGTGAGAGAGATATGTTCACATCAAATCTGATTCCTTTGCGTAGCCACTGACGCTAATGAAGGGTAAAGCCCAGGAGTGCTGCATTGCTAAGAATATTCCTGCGAGGAATTTCTCCAACTCATTTTTTTTACCATAAAAGGGCAGTAAAATGCTGACTAGGGAAGAAGACAATGTCAAGGAGAAAAGGGTATTGGTATTTTGGATCCTCTTGACTGCTTGCCTTGGAAAGAGAGAGAGAGACAGAGGAAAAGAGAGAGAGAGAGAGGGAGAGGGAGAGTTATTCTTGTCACAAACCCTTTTGTCTGCATCTGCTGACTGCTTGCCCATAGCCAGCAGCATGCTTTAACTGTTTTGTCACCTCCTCGCCTCACACGGATCAGCTGTTGTTCTTTTGTTACGGCTATTGTGTAGGCTAAGCCTCTAAGGCCGCTCTGCTGTGCGGTAAACACAGCTGAATCGCACGGCAGACAATTCCACATCAATATTTCATATGCCCTCTTTAGGACTCCTGATTCAGTCAAGTTGAGAGGAAAAATACGTTGGGCACGGTGTAAATGGCCCACAGAGCCCTCGGAGAAAATTAATACTAATAAATAAAACACTACGTGTGTCTGTGGCTGCCGTGTTTTGTGCACGCTGTCACGCTGTGTTTCGCTTCTTGGCTGTAGATGATGTGAAAGTGTGAAAAGCGTAAGTGATTACTCAATTACTTCCAGCAGATCAAACTTCCGATTTACTCTGTTATACGTGGTAATACGTCATATTAATATACTAATGTCCCTGAAACAACATTATCGGTTAAAGGAATATTCTGGGTTTAGGGTTCAAGTTGACCGCGTTTCTGGCATAATGCTGATGCCATAAAAAAATAAAGTCGAAAATCTGGGTTACAGAAGTGGAAGGGAATGGGGCCAATGCAAACATGAAAATACTCATTGTTTCACTGATATAGCCACAAAATGTAAACAATATAAGTGTTAATAAAATTTTAGTATGAGAAAATGGCTTGGTAACCATTAATGTGTAAAGTTAAATGCAACTTTACAACTTCATTGCCTTGTCAAAGCAGTGTCATATACTCTAAAACCCTAAACTGACAATTATACAGGTGACAAATACATACGTTTTAACAGAAATATTTTTGTAAAATTACTAGCTTCATATTTCTGCTATTAGGCCTATATCCTCAAAAAAAATGGTCCCATTCACTTCTCTTATAACTGCCTCATCGTAACCTTGATTTTTGCTTTTTTTTTTTAAGAAAAGGAGGGACAAATTATGACACAAATTCTGTCAATTAAGCTCAATTTGTATTGAAAAATCACTTTTGTGTGATTTTATTATTTGAGTATCATTACAAATAAGACTAGCTGGCCACTGGTTCCTGCCCCCCCAGCTTGATCAGTTTTCTGGCAGCACTGCATCCTCAGCGCTGCTGTTGCCAAGGATGAGAGGACACAGAGACCATCTTATGAAAAGAGGGAAATTATATCGCCCGGTGTCCACTGAGAAACATAAGACAAGTGAGGGGGGGGGACGAATACAGCAGTCATGATCAGCCAGCCTGGTCTCATGTTTATACGTAGGTATTAATACGTAACATTTACAAGCACAAATTTTTGTTTGTTTTTATTAATGCTAAAATGTACAATTTAGACGTATTTCAACGTTTAAAATGTACAAATAGCTATGTATTTTTAGCTAAAAAACATAATATTTACGTATCTTTTATATCATTAAGATATTTGTATCAATGCATTTTTATCATTTTGTCAATAAGCGATTTAGATTTTTAGACCCCTTAACCTACCTCCAAACCTAAACCTACCCATTTTACAGCGAATATGCATTTTTACAATTTTATTAATACGCAATTTCGATTTTTAGACCCCTTAACCTACCCCCAAACCTTAACCTACCCATTTTATAGCGAATATAAAAGGATATAAAACGCAAATGACCGAAATATGCAGGAAAATAACCATTTTAGTAACAATATAGCATTAAAATATTTTTATAGTCTCTAATCCCACTCCTACTTATAAACCTAAACATTTCTGTACAGTATAAAAAACATGACTGACAGATAAATGGAATTACAATCATTTATTTATTGCAAAAATGTCAAAAGCAGCACCAAATGTAATCCAAATGATGCGTTGGACCCGCAGTCCTCTCTGGCGGAATACAGTAGGTTTGTGTGATCCAGAGCAGAATTTATGTTGTTAATCGCTGAAAATATTATCCAGATAATTTTCCCGATCCACTCCATGAACTCGGGAAGGCGCGCGCGCATCATTCAAACACACCTCACCAGAAACACGGCTTGTCACAATCTGTGACGAATGCAGGCGAGAGCCAATGAGCGTTCGATTATCCTGCCGTAAAACCTGTCGTTTGAAGCGGCAACATTTGAATTTGTAAAGAGTGCGTCAGTCAGAGCGGGCTTTGCTGCTCACGGTCACTAGTAATGGGAAGTTCGGATAATTTTACCGACTCGGACGTTTGAGTCTCGTTCAGCAAAATTAACAAATCTTTTTTCGAGTCATTTCGTTCATTTTAGCAAAATATAAATAAAATGTTACGTGTTACTTCCCTAACACGTCTACTACTTACACAAACGTTGATCATACTACAAACAATAGAAAACTGCTATAAGAAACAGAAAAGATTAATTCATTGTTTACCTGGGTCTTCAGTCTATGATTAGCTCACCTCACCTCTTATCTGACAAGTCTTCGGGTTTGAGTCATTCGTTCATCACGTGACAGCCCCATACGCTTTAACCAATGCAGTCTGAGCCGGAAAGAGAATTGATTAGCTCATCTCTCGAGTCTTTCGAATCATTCGTTCTTTTGTCACGTGACGTGACAGCATTGGATCGAGAAATTCGTTAATTTACAAGCTTCCTTACAAACGGGTGCATAGTTATTATTATAATGATTATAATCATTATTATAATTATTATTTACTCTTTACAGTTACGTGATGCGTTTCTGGTCTCAAATTGTAGCTTTTTACTTCTTACAGTTTATAAATGTGTGAATTTCTGTCGTCATGGTTCTTTTCCATAACACTGAATGTTGTAACAAAGGTAATAAAAAGTTGGTTATTATTATTATGTCTCTTTCCGGCACAGACTGCATAGGCTAAGGGTATGGGGCTGTCACGTGATGAACGAACGACTCAAACCCGAAGACGTGAACTACTTAACTAATTCCAGTACAGAACCTATAGGATGTTGTGCATGCACGACTGAACGAATCACTCCCCGAGATGACTCGTTCTTCCCGAGTCACATTAAAGATCCGTTCAAAATGAACGAATCGTTCAAGAACGACCCAACACTAACAGTCACTAGACTCGCTGCTCGGAATGGAGAAGAAGGTCGCAGAATAAAGGCTTGGATTTGCATCTGTTCCTCGCAGTCGTATGGATTCGGAAGATTTGGATTACAGTGTACGAATAAAATTGTTTCATTTCGTAATTATGTTGAGTTTTTGGTGTATTTTATAGTTCTATTGTTAGTCACAGCATCTTGGGAAAAAAACGCCTTTTGTGGCCTATGGCAATCAAAGTAAACATTATATGACAAGTAAAGGTTAAACGATTGCAGAAATTTTATTTATTTTAAGGTTTAAAGTGAAGTCTTGTTTAACATTGTTAACATTATGTATTCTTGGAAACGAGCTGGCAGCAGAAATCACACAACAAAACGAAATGTTATAATTTCATAAGTAAACAATTTAATAATGCAATTGAAAACAAGCTAATTCATATGACAACTAAAAACTAATAAAATTAATGCCGCGATTTCAGTATTCATAAGGATTCATTTTTAGGTGTCGTCAATACGTCAATTTTGTACATTTAAATGCTGAAAATACACAAGTATTTGTACGTTTAGATGCTGAAAATACATCAGTATTGTACGTTTTAGTGCCTGTAAAAACGTAAGTAAATGTACGTTTTATAGAACCACATGTTACGTAAAATACATACGAAATATCATGAGATCATGTTGGTTCAGCAGCCCCGGTACTTCAACCAGCATTCATTCACCCCACTGCGTGTGCACTTGGGCCCTCTATACAAACTGCCCCCGAATCGACTCTGTTTGTTGGGTAAATATTGATTGAGGAGAGACTTACCTCCTGATAACTGCCATACAAATCAAGGACTGCGTGGGGAGGGGAAGGAGGGCTGAACGAATGTGTGTGTGGGAAATGTCAAAGATGAGTACCGCAGATGAAGACATGGTCTGTGAAACTTCTGTATCTCAAAAGGCCACAGCGTGGGGAACTGAAAGCCCAGGCCAACTCTCTGTCCCTGCTAAGAGTTTCTTCTTGGGAAGAAAGTCCTGGTTTCCTCACCAGAGTTAATCATTAAAGGGGAAGAGTCTACTTTCCATTTCATTGCGGCTCCTGTTTGATGTTGCCTCTGTTTGGAGCTGGTGTATCTCACTGCTATTTGCTCAGGCCAAGCCATCCAGTCAAAGGTGATCAATTCACCTGCTGGCCAGTAAGATTTCTCAGAGATTGTTGAAGAGAAAAATAGCTGTCTCACAAGTCTAAAACATTTAGTTTCAGCTCTAATGATGCAGTAGTATTATTAACAAAATTAAGTCAATATTTAGTCTAATGATAATGCAACACAAATAATAATAATAGTAATATTAATAATAAAAACTATTTAAATAACTATTTTTTTCCCCCAGTAATTTATATTCTAAGGACAGCCTGTCACTCACATTTCATACTTCATCATAATCGTCATTTCCCTATCTCAAACTTTAATCTGAGAAGTGAACACTTCCCTTTCACTGCTGGTAAGGATATATATACTTTTTAAAAAGGCATATATCGCAGTAAAAAAAAACAAAAACCTTAATAAATACCTTAAATACCGTAGACTCTTTCAGGAGGTTGAGTTTTTTATAATGGATTGACAGAGAGCAAACAATTCTCAAGGCCAGGGGGCTGAAAGCATAAGAGTCCACCCCACTCGCTCTCAACTTCAAAAGAACAACATCCCATTGAACGCGAAACGTTACACTGAACACTGGACATTCGGCTCCAGCTAATCAATAGCACACAGAAAGCAAAACCTTGCAGTTTGATAAACTCTTGACTGGAGTGTCAATCAGGCAAACAGATTGCATGTTTCTCTCTCTGATAAAGATTCTTTCAAAACCTACTGTGATGCAACTGAGCTCCACAAACCGTCCCGACAACCTTGAAGCAGGCCTAGGTTCTCACTGCAAATGCTGGACAAACATACGCTTGCAGCTGCTGATTCTGCATTGGCCTTGATGAAAACTATTTTTCATACTTAAGAAAACTTTGAGCAAGCACCATATGCCCATTTCTCAAGGCACGCTGGCACATGAGTGTGTGCGTGAGTGGATATATTTGCGCTCACCTTTAAATAAGGTCATTCCCTGGTTAGTTTTTTTTTCCTTCACAGAAGACGAAACAAGCATTATAAAAGGAATTGCTCAGCCAAAAAAAAAAAACTGTTATTATTTACTCGCTTTTTTTCTTGTTGAAACACAAAAGGAGAACATTTTAAGAATAAGCTTATAAGAAAAGTACCATGAACAAATCTTTCGGGACAGATCTTTTTAATATGAGGTTGATTCAGTTCAAATCGCGGCTTATAATTTAATTCTGTTTTCACACAGAGTTATCAGATGCATTTTAAAGATTTGAAATATAGTGCAGAGTTTTATGCATATTTTTATGATATCTTTTTGAAACTTGAATGCATTGCAATTTCTTTGAAAAAGAAGGACTAGTAAATGTAAAGGGAAGAAAGAAAGTAAAGAAAGTAAGTAAAGAGCTTGGAACAAGAGTGAGTTATAATGAGTTTTCATTTGTGGATGAACTATTCCTTTAATGAAGACTGTTTATTATGCCAAATCTGATTCGCCATATGAGCACGATGTCCTTTCACCCTTCTATATCATTGCATTTACTAAAGCAAACAATGCCACAATGACATGTGCACTTCAAATTCAGGGGCACTAGGTCTCTGACCTAGAGGAGGGTCTGGGTTCAAACCTGCTTGGGCTAAAGGTTATGAAGTCATTTGTCTCAAATTGCAGTTGAACCCCATGAAAGAAGAGAGTGTTTGAGGGAGGGAAAGAGAGAAAGAGGGACATCTGGAGGAGAAGGAGGGGGGAGAGGGAGGACAGAATGGCCTAAGGACTGGAGCAGGCAGGAGGAGGAGAAAGGCAGCTTGGAGTTGGGTCTTTCTTGTCTGGCTGAAGAAAGAATCTGGCACCGAGACTAATGAAGAGAAGAGGGAGGGAGACAGAGACGGGGCGGTTGGGTGGGAGATGTGCCAGGGTTTGGAGAAAGCTGTGCACGAGTGCTACAGATGTGTTTGAACCCCCTGGAGCAAAATAATGACATAATCACCAGTGGTGTCACTGAGCAGACTGCACACAAGGTGACATGGGAGAACATGGAAGGAGTCTGGGTGGAAAAAAGGAGGCCCGTCTAGTTCGTGGAAGAACTTTCCATCAAAAGCTATTTGTAGGGAGCCATAAAAACTGGCACTGGCACCGGCAGGTGTTTCTCAGTTTGTGCCACTTCAGGAACTTATCTGTAGGAGGAAGGAGTTCCAGCGAGCTTGCAGGCCCTTTAGAAGCTACTTAACGCCCTGTTTATGTTCTGTGACAGGTCCCTTCATGACAACAGAATTCCAGCCCATGACAGGCAGCACTTAACACTAAGAGGCAATTAAAGGAAGTGGATATTCAGCACCACAATGTCACACTTTAGGGCAGGAAGCATGTGATGCTTGTTGGTGGGATATGGTCAAGTTCATCCCGTGATTTTAATCAGAAAAAAAAACACACAAAAAAACACATTATACTGTATTTTTATATAATGCAAAAATCTTTACTGTTTTGCCTAAGTAAATTCAAAATTAATCTCAAAACTACAGTTATGAGATGACATTTTACAGTAACTACATCAAGGTTATAATGTAAAAGTTTGAAAAAAGATATTCATTGTGAAATTTGCTAAAGATCACATTGAACAGTTTTATTAAATTATTTGTGTTAGATTAACTTTAAGTGTTAGATGGTGGCAAGGGTAATTAAATTACAATTAGCCTAAATATCCAATATAATCTAAAACAAATAAAAAAATCTCTCATTTGAGCCAATAATCAATATGGTACCAATACATTGTGTATCCCTACTTTTAAGCATAAATCCAACAGAATGTATTGTGGTAAATAAAACAAGAACAAAAAGACAAAAAGTAAATTTAAGACAAAAAGTCTTACATTTAAAATACATAAATCTAGACAAAAAGTAAATTTTAAATAAATTAATTTGCTTCAAATGCTTTAAAGTTTTTTTATTTTTGTACTGGAAAACAAGACAAAGATACAAAAATTATTTTTGTTGTGTACAAGATGTTCTTGAGCAAGTATGATATGCAGTTAATAAATTCTTAAGTAGTTAAATGAAACACTCATATTAGATTTATAGCATGTGGGGAAGAATTAAACTTGAACAGTATGTACTACATCTATGATTTATTCTGTATGTGCCAGTGTGTGTGTGTGTGTGTGGTAGTTTTCTTTGGCTGGTGCTAAAGACTGCAGGGCTTGGTCCCTCTGTGCAACTTACTGACCATTAATAAGTCATTTTGTCTGGAAAAAAAACATTGCCTGAAAGCATCACACTCTTATCTAATTTCTGTCTCTGTTTCTCTGAGTAATAGACAATATAGATTGCCTACAGCAGTTTGGCTTTAAGTCCCTCTAAACTGCCATCACCAGACAGTTAGGCTGAAAAAACTCTTTGTGTTGGGTAAGCGAAGCAGTCTAAAGTAGGTGTGCTTTCGTTGCACTTTCCATTATGAATTATTAAATTACATCTCCTTGTTGATGTTGCTATTTGTGCTAGTAACGAACAAAAGATAAGTCTTTAATGCAGATTTGATGGCAGCGATTACGCCGTCCCTTGGTAAGTACAGTCAAGGCCATTGGATGTAATGTGCTGTACTGTAGCATTCTCCAGGTCACCTCCACTAATGATTAACCAACACGCTGAGGAAGTTCAGTTCCCACAAGAGCCGCATGAGAAGAAATCACACAGCCCCTGTGAGTGATCTCATCAACAGAGATACGGGAACGGATATTCCCTTAAAAGGCAGGTGAAAGAAAAACTATTTTTGTCAAACCTGAATACTGTTAAACTCGCTATCTGCCAGTCTAATTTTTAAATATTGCCTAAAGTGTATTCAATAAAGACATAAAGAGTGTGAGGCTTATTCTATCAGCGGCCGCAATGGGAACAGAACCCAAGTGTCGTCCTATAACTAGATTACTGGAGCTACTCTGACGTGAAGCATGGTAATAACTAAGCTAATATGATGGGAGTTTGTTTTCATAGAGCTCTATTACATTCGGCTGGGGCGTACAGTGTGACGGGGAGCCGCGAAGCGTGACATTTATAGCAAAGCGGTAGCGAAAAAAGAGGAAGTGCATTATAGTCTCCTATCCATCAGCTCTCCATTGAAGAATTGATTCAATACTGAGCATAAGAGCCTATTAGTGGCATACCGCTAAATCAATTGTTCTTGATATTAAAGCATAGAAGTATTTTTATATCCTATTTGTATTATTAGTAATGCATGTTTTAAAATGATCTTTTATTTGTAAAAGAGTACTTTTTATCCTGAAATTGTAAGTGTCAGTCCATCAGACAGTATGATCTAATTAGACAGAGGAAGATGATTGTGACCCAAGAGCACTTGAAGACAATAGTCTGCATCATCTGACCACAGTGACTCTTGATATCACATGACGGGCTAAGGGTTTACCACAGAACACTTATTGTGAGGGGTGCCATCCCAGCTGCATGTGCGCTTGCCACACAATGGGGCATCAAGTCGTACTTTGTCTTCAGTTTCATTCAAGCAGATATTTTATATACTTTTGCTGCATATTGGACACAGGTTAAATATCACAACAAGAATTTTAATCTTTTGTTGGACATGGTTTACTGTGCTTTCAAATTAGGGCATAAATGATAAACTCAGATAATTAAAGAATTACTAATTTAATTTGAACATTAAATAGCATTATATGTGCATGTGTGAGGTAAATTGCTTTTTAAGTTGCAGGGATAACTGTAAGTAAGACATTTGTAGGTTGATTTCCTCTAAAAGCGTAAACACTGTGGCTCTGTGATGCTTTCAAAACATTACTTTGTTTGTTTGAGCATCCTGACCTGCCCGACAACAGCAACATTGGCTCAACCAATGGCGTGAGTTGGTGAGGACCAATAACAGAAAGGGGAGTGTTCAAGGAAACCTGTTTGAAAACAATCTTTTAGTTTGTTGATGCTAGTGACATGTAGAGGAAAAAAAAAACTTAGTTAAACACTTTTTTTTGTTTTTCCCCAGAAAGAAAATAGGGGTTAAGGGGTTACAACTGTAAGGATAAGCTAAACCGTCCCTAATGTGTCCTTTAAATGTCCACCACTATCTTATAGCATTGTCTGTAGCTTTGAGTGGCATTATAATGGGAGCATGAGGTGAGCTGGCAGTCCACACTGCAGGTCAGTGTGAGGTCAGAGAGGAAGAAGTGAAACCAGAGCCCGATCCTAAGATGTGCTAGTGTAGCGTGGCACAAGCTAGCAGCCCAAAGATAAACAACAGTAAACTAGCCCTCTGTGGGGGAGCTGTGTGTGGACTTGGGAGGCCAGGACCTCCTGGCAGTCACGATGGCAGCTCTCTATGCTCTTATTGATAACCTTCTTTTCTCATGAGGCAGGGGAGATAATACACTCCTGGAACAAGGGTAAAGGGAGATGAATGTTAGACAATAGACGGTCGCAGTAAAGGGACCATCCGCGCAGTCTTTGAACTTTTCCCTGTCTCCAAAGGACAATTAATAATGAAGGCCTTTGGGGTAGGTCACACCAGGCATGGACAAGAGGAGACGAGAGAAGAAACAAAAGGGGAAGAGAAACCTGGAGAAGAGGGGGACGTGTTGGATAATTGATTTTTTTCGGGGGAGAGTGTTGCTGGTCAGAACATCTTATATTGCATCATTTACATTGTGCTTTTCTTGTAGATATTTTAATGTTAAGTGTGCGATTTTTTTATATAAAATTCTACCTTAATATGAAATTTTAAGTAAGCCTTAGAATTTTAGATTTTCTCTAAAAGTATAAACATTGGTTCTGTTTGTTTGTGCAGCCCGACAACAGCAACATTGGATCAACCAATAGCATGTATTGTGGGCGGGGACAATCTGTTTCACCAACCAATGGCAGACGAGGGGAGAGTCTGTTAATTAAAGCCATTAATTTTGCAGTTCCGTTTGTTGACGCTAGCGGCGCAGAAATTACACACTTCACCTTTAAGTATTCCCTCAACTATAACGGTATCTTTTTAACCTTGAAATTTCACCACATAAACAAAACTCATATGTGAGTGGGAAACAAACAAAGTTTTCGAAGTTTCATTCACTTAGTGTGATAATAGCCACGGACACCTGATAGCCTGAAGATACCAAGACGAGAACTCTTGAAGTCAAAGGAGGTCTGTGTGAGTGTACTGTGGGTATATGGCCACCAACACGTTTTCAAAAAGGCTCAGAGATCACAGGGACCAAAGAAAGACAGCGAGAGACTAAGCCTCCTCTATGCTCTCCTCAGCCGGTTCATGGGAGGAGGGTACAAGGACTGAAGACAAGGCGGGTCTGGGGCAAGTTGGGAGGGAGGACACTCAGGGGGTTTTGACAGAAGAGCCTTGAACTATTTTGTGGCCGAAAGATGAGACCTTCCCAGAGCTGTCATAAAAATGTCTCCTTATCCCAGTGGAGCCCGTGGACCCCACCCCTCTTAGAACTCTTCAATGGTGCCTGTGATGTGATACAGTAAGTGTGAAGACGGCTCCTGAGAACCAGATGCCACAATTACAGGGCCAGGAAACGCCACTTTGGCTAACAATGCGTAACTGTGCTGCAAGTTTTAACAGGTGTTCACTTTCTTTATACGATTAAATGCTCTATAACTTTTCTTTGGATTTTAAAGGATTTGTTTGCCAAATATCTTTTACACTCCTGTTTTTCCAAACCCCCTACGCTGTTTGTTTTTTAGTGAACCACAAAAAAATAAGTTTTGTAGAATGTTTATGCAGCTCTTTTCCATGTAAGATCAGTCCAGCTCTAAAAACACCATAAACGTGGTCCAAACGAGTTTTGGTCTTATAGTCCGTGTCTTCAGTAGCCATACAATAGCTTTATATGAGGAGTTAAATTATTAAGCACTGACAATTTTCATTTTTTTTAATTTAAGATTTAATAATTGCAAATGTTAAGTATACAGGTTTACAAGGACATGGAGAGAGAAAATAATGACCAAATTTTCATGTTTAATTGAACTACCCCTTTAATAAAATATAATTCTAATGTGTTCATTTAGCTATGCAGGATAAACAAATGATGTTCCCAGACAACAGTTAAGCAGGCCTGTTAGGCTTGATCATATCTGCTTTGTACATAGAGAAACCCCTTCAGCGAAGAGATAACACTTGCCACATTGCTGGCGGCTCTGTTTGGGAGAAAAGACGAGAAAGGGGGTTTCTCTTGTTTTTTTTTTTTTTTTTTGGGAGCCTTTCAGGGTCCGGACATCATAAGCTGTGTCTATGCAAATGTCCTTGATTGTGTTCATTTGTGCCATTGTCCAGCTAAGACAAACAGAGCAGTAATTAGGAGAGAAACGATGGCGTTTCGAGACAGCGCGATGGAGGAGGAGCCGAATGAAGGATAAACAACTTGAAAGAAAACAGCAAGCTTGGTGAGCACAACACACCAAGTGCATTGAAGGCAATTAATGAAGCTCCTTTAATTACGGCCTTTGCTCATTCCACCATGAGGAATGTGACAATTATGTCATTAAAAAGTTTGTAATGGGAAAGTGAGGGGTGAGTACATTTGAGAGGATGAAAGACACAAGGCAGCGAAAGGAAGTGCAATGAAAGAGAGGGAGAGAGAAATGACAGGGTCCAACTACAAAAAAGAAAGTCTCAAAGGAGGAGGAAGCACATTACTGGTGCACATTGACAGACTAGATTAACATCAAACGATCAGCACAACAGAGGGTATATTCATTCAGGAGGAGCTAGCAAGGTGGAACTTTGATGATGCTAAATTTGGCAGAAAGAGCGACTTGCTGAATCGGCGAGGGTTCCAGTTTCATGCCTCGCAATGTGACAGGTGGAGAAGAGAAAATTTAGTACAAAAAAGCCTCAGCATGAAGTGTCCCTTTGCACCGCTAAAGGTTGTGTGACCTCTCTCTGCGGCACAGACTTGCTGTGGGATGTCGTCGCATGCTAGACGAGACGCGACGTGAGGCGAGTCAGCCCGGTAGGAAAAAAGGAATAGAGTAGGGCGCTGAAATTTGCATTAAAGATTGAATTTTCCTTGCATGGAAAATGAGCATTTGGGAAAGTCTTTCAGGTCGTCCTGCTTGTACACCTGTGCAGCCTTTGTGGCTCTTGATATGCAAAACAATCTCTCCCTCGGTTCGACTTCTCTACCAACAACAGTCTTATTCATGGTGCCCTGCACTTTCTTCCACAGCCATGCAAATCTTGCATTTATATATGAAAATAGGGATCGTGTCCCTAAATATCTTCCTGGTTGCGAAAGGTGTGGTGCGTGTTCTATGTACCTGCAATCACAATAAACCTTGGCTTTGACCTAATCTAAATGAAAGTGAGGGGAGGGGGAGGGGGCCAAATTTTTGCTAATAGTCAGCTAAATGATGATGATGTTGTAAGGATAGTGTTTGAATGACCAGAGTCCCAGTGGGCAGATATTGATAGTGAGCTGAGCGGTAAATGTGAGCTCTGCAAATTGTATTTGACAAGGACACTTGGGCCTGAAGCATCGCTCCCTGTTTGCCTCATCAAACAGACAGATGCATGACTGTGTTTCGGCCAAAAAAAAGGAGAAAAAAATTCTTGTTCACTTTACCCCGGGAGTATGGCGAGCATGGGGGTGGGGCTTATGGGATGAACAGCTTGCCATTCATTGTCTAATCATATAAAGAGATCATTTACCTGTATTAATTTTAAAGCTTTGAACTGCACTAACATTAACGGAAAGGATTCAAAGGATTCATAATACCTTATGCATCACTGCGTGAATCTCACCTCATAATACAGTGTGGCCTGATAATGTGAATGCAGTAGTGTGAAACAGAGGTAACGGACGAGGGCTCACCTCAAAATCGTTGGCCTTGTTGTAGTGCATGTTGAGAGCACGGAAAAGCTCGCAGTCCCGGCTCACGCTCAGCTCTTCTGTCCCTGTCACGCCGTCGTTGATGGACTGCCGAGCAAATTTCTCCATCTGGATGTAGTAGAACTCACGGAAGTTGCTGAACCACTTGATCAGCTGAGATGTGATGCAGCGGTTGAACTTTGAGAGAGGGGGGGGGACAGAAACACTTGTTGTACTTTTTGTTGCTGTAGGTTCAGCACAGAGAAATGTATTTGATATTTACAGAGTGCCTTTGTGCTCATCAGTAGATACAATTTATTTATTTATTAATAATAAAAAAAGGATTTTCATAATTGTTGATATTATGCATTTTCCTTATGACACAAGCTATTTAGATGAAAAATATCACAAGATTTTTTTTTTTTTTTTGAAAATCAACAATTTTCTTCAGGTAAAACATGTAACAGATTTAATGTTAGTCTCACTTGTTTTATTGGTTTTCATAAAAAGCACATT
Source organism: Sinocyclocheilus grahami (assembly GCF_001515645.1). Taxonomy (NCBI): domain Eukaryota; kingdom Metazoa; phylum Chordata; class Actinopteri; order Cypriniformes; family Cyprinidae; genus Sinocyclocheilus; species Sinocyclocheilus grahami. Next base: position 646,045 of record NW_015505337.1, read on the forward strand.
AACACGTTCTTTTTTTCAGGAAAAAAATATAAAACTAAAGAATACAGTATATAATCTTTTATTATTATTCTTTTTTTTTATTTTTTAGAAAAATTGTCATTTCTTTCTTCAGAAAAAAACTTATACCAAAAGGTTCCCACTATTTCAATCTGTTTTTACTGAAAACTAATAAAATCAGGTGTGACTAACCTCTAATCTGGTTAGCCAGTGAGACCCTTAAATGTCAGGACAACAGATAAGACATTTGTTTCTACAAACGTGTTTACTTCACATTGTCCTTGAGGATGATGGGTAAGCAAACAAACCCGTAGCCGAGACAGATTGGTCAGGGGGTGTTTTTTTTTCCTCCAACAAGGCTTACACGGTCGGTGCGGATATTTGCTGTTGTGCGCAAATGCAAACAGTTCAGGGTTGAGTAGATGAAATTATAATTGTGTCAATAGCCCATAATGCAGTAACGGCAAATTTACATATCAAGTAGCCGAGTTAATTCTGACATGCCTCAGGGTTTTTTTCCCACATTAATAATCGAGTGAAGTAAGTGATCAAGTAAAGGGTGAAATTGAGTGAAGAAATCTAAATTACATGAAAACATTGCAACAAGTACGGCTCTAGTTAAATAGTTCAGCTCGGCAGCTCAAAGCTGGCCTTCGTACGCAGTTGTGGTAGCTATATTTGGAGCGCCTGATCCTAGACCAGTAAATACACAGTACTCTGTTTGCCCTGTGTACTTGCCTCATGACCTCAGCAAATGACCTGTGCGACAGCCTTTGGACCTTTCTGTGTGTGCGCAGCTACATGTGTATGTTCATGTGTGTGTGCAAAGCCACGGCTGCCAAGAGTGTGAATGTACAGGACAGCTGAGTTGAATGTAGCCAAGTTAAAAGCTATAAATCCAGCGGGCTTTCTGTTGGCTGCTCTGACATGCAGCCTCCTGCCTTTTGTCATTATGGGTGTTCATCAAGCCTTCATTGCCTTTGCCTCCCCTTTCTATACCCTTAAAGAGCATTAATCAAAAATCAACAGCGAGCACTTATCTATCTGTGGCCATGAGAACATGCAGGCCTCTGTTTAGATGACAGCTGAGGAGAGAGAGATCGAGCATGAGGAGAAAAAAAAGAGGAAGGACAAGAAACAAAGAGGGGGGAGGGCGGCCGTGTTTTTCGAGGGTAGGTGTAATTACCGTGTAGAAACTTACCGTCTCCGTGCTTGCAAATTTAAGATAATGAAGCGAACGAGAAATCATAGCGGGGAATCCAAATCGGAGAAAGAGTCAAAAGCCACGACGGGCTGATAGGTTTCCCCAAAAGGCCAGCCGAGAGCATAATTACCGCACCACCGTGAGAGTTCTTCTCCCATAATTCAGCAGAAAATGATTAAGTCGTCATCCCAAGGCATCAGTCTGCAGAAGTTCAAACATGTACTTAACCTATCCAGGAATTATACATTTGGCCTGTGTGTCGCCTCTGCCTTCTTTCAGCCTAACAGCGAGCGAGAACAGGGGTTGAAAAGAAAGAAAGAAAGAGGCGGAAAAAAAGAACAACCAAAGAAGCAAGGCTATCTGATCTCTCGCTTACCCCCGTTTCAATAGATGTTAAACCTATTAGGATCTACTGAACTCGAGGGGCTTCTTTTTTTCCGCTTTATCTGTGGAGCGAAATGCACTGTCCAAATTTCCAGACACTGAGATAAGGACCCCCAGCCCCCATGACGACTTACTCCAGCCCCCCACCATCCCCTTAATTCTTTTAGAATAAGAAACAAAACATTACAAAATGATAGCAGACTGCTCACTGGGGAATGAAAATTGCTTTGACATGGAGATTAGGCTCTTCTATTGTCATAAGACATTGTCTCATATGAGTGGGGCTTGCAGAAGAGATGGATAAAAGGCGAGAGAGGGGGGAATTTTTTTCTAGAATGGCTAGTGGATGACATAATGGAGAGCGCAGAAAAGTAAGTCCGCATGACATCGTTTGGCAGAGCTGTATAAAGGGAGATTTAAAAAGCATTGTTGCCGAATAGAAATACCAGAGATTCAGGGGACAATGGAGCCGAGTTGCTGGAACGTGACAACTCAGCAATTAAGGATCATGTCATCTGCTTGTCAAACAAAAATAACCAGTCTAGCTCTCTCAGCTCTCAGCCACCCCATGGAACAAAACACTAAATGATACGTCGTTGCACAAAAAACACTTGCGAACACTCATTTCTTGGTGGGATTGTGGGAGAGAAAGTGAGATGGGTTGGGTTCGAACAATAAGTTCTTTTGCATTCCGAGTCGAGCTCTTAAATTTTATAAGTAACTTTTAAAAAAGTTTTTAAAGTGTTGACATGTTGTAATTTTATGCACCTATTTTATTTGAGGAGCACCAATGAAATTCTTCACTCACCTGGTGCTCTAAACATTATTTTTATTATTATTATTAATTTATTTATAATTCCTGACTATAACATTGCAATATTTTTTTGTGAAGCTGCTTTGAAACAATATGTATTCTGAAAACTGCCATACAAACTTGAATTATTATTAATTATTAAATTTCATTATTATTATTACTAGTATTATTATTATAAACATTATACATTGTCTTGATACTTAATGGTAACAAATATATATACTTTTTTATAAATTAACATTTCAAGTAATATAAGCTATAATATATATTTTATAAATATTTTGTACATTTACAATACTTTATACAAATAAAAAATATTTATTTTAAGTAATCCAAGAATGATAACTAATGGACTTCACTTTTCTAGAAGAAAGTGTCTAGAAGAAATTTTGACTAGAGCATGTATATGAAACCTTTTTAATTACAATAAATGCAACTTTATTAGGATTGTATTTAGTTTTTTTTTTTTTTGTATTTTAAGCTTTTTTTAGGTTGCAATCACAATCCACTTGCACATACTTTGATCAGCATGACGAATCCGCAAGATGCTTTTGTATGTATGCGTAAAAATCTACACCCACACAAACACACTAGTTTCATAAAAAAATCTATTATTCTATCATTTCCAGTGCTGTTCTAAGAACACCAAACTCGATGCTTCCCATGGGACACCTCATCCTGTTATTCTCTACCCCCACAAAAAACCTTGTATATCCAATGAGCACGCTCAAAAGATTCATAAAACAAATCAGCCTGACGCCTGTGATGTGTCCGGGCAGCAGTTGACTCAGAGAACAGTGTACGGGGGCGAGAGCGTTTCACACACTCTTGCTCACGGGCCTGTGAAAGATTATTCCTCTGGTGACAGAGATCCGCTCTTTCCAAGACACCGGGGCAAGACTTGACCTGTCACTCCACACGTTTCCTCTGTTAGCCATGGACAATACAGGCTTTCACACATGCCTGGTGGGGACGCTACTTATATGGGGGTCTGTGCATTTTTTTATACAGCCGTAATTAGTCAGTAATTTATGCTTAATTCCCTTACATGCATACTAGTTGATCCAAGAAACACATGCCACCTATTGTTCCCGTCTGCTTAAGCAGCCCTGGAAAACCTTCTCTCCCAGGACACTGACCTTGTTTTGCAAAATGTTAATTTAATGTGTACAGAATTTCACCGCCTTGTCTAAAGGGGAATTATAATTGGGCCTTCTTTAATTTAAGGCTTTGATTAACTTTCTCTTTTGTGGCTGAAAATTATGGTACAAACTATATGAATTAGAAGAGGTTTTTAGGTTTTCTTAAAATCAGAGTTAAAAATTAAAAAAGGACTGTCTGTCAATAAATCAGCTTTCTCAAATATTACATTCATATTATTTTCTAGATATTATATCATTCCCTATCAGAGCATAAGCGCTAACAGCGAGCGATGAATGGCAGTACATTCACATGAGTATTAAGCTGCTGGCAGATTTAGATGGATGCAACAGAAGCATGTGTGTGAGGATGAGGTGGTCACCCTGGACCCGGCACAGGGGCAGCTGGGAGTGAGAGGACCCTGCTCTCCTCATTTAAATAATGTGGCCTGAATCTGTCACATTATTTCTCCTCCGTATGCTCCCTGTATGACGCATCAACAACAAATTAAGTTGTAAATAAAAGACAATCACTGCCATTGTTTTGTTTGTGTTGTTGTGCTCCATTTTGTTTGTTGTCTCCCTCCTCCTCCTCCCCATCCCCTCCCGCTTTCGTTTGTTAGTTTCTGCCGAACCTCTAATTTTCTCAGCTCTTATCACCCTCTGCCTCCCACTTCCACAGATCAGTTGGGGATGGGAACTCTCGGAAATTATCGTCCCGACAAGTTAACAGAAACCGAGACTAGTTATCTGTAGTGGCGCGACCAAAAAAAAGAGGTAAAAAACGTAATCTCACGATCAGTGTTTAAAATGAAAGTGTAAGTGAGTAAAAGGGAAAGTGGGACTTGTGCTATGCCGTGTTGTTCTCCTCTCGGAGATTAAGGCCAGTTATTTTAATTGGGGGGTGGAGGGGTCGGGGAGCCGGCTGTCTGTCTGTTTGGAACCCATCTGGACCAGTGGGACAGTGCTACTTCACACGACATAGTTAACGGTCAATGGCAAACTCACCTTCACGTCTGAGAAGAACATCTTCAGCATGTTGGAGCTGGGGTAGCGTGAGTAGAAGAACATCAGCTTGGCCTTTTTCAGATGGTTCGGAGAAAGCCCCTCTTGGATTTGAAATTTGAATGTCAAGGAAATTTTTAGAAATATAATTATTTTAGACGTTCACCGGCAGTAAACCACATTTGCACTTCTTTATGATGGCCTGATGTTAAATAAAAATATCAAACAACATATAAACATAAAATCAGCCAACCTTACATCTTTCATGTATTTATCAAAAAAGCTAATAATTACACCATTGCAAACTATCCCTAATTATTTCCATATTCTGACGACTTTATATTAACACCTACAGAGTCCCAGTCAATGTAGCATTGCAAGTCAATAAACGTCTGCTTATCCCAATAAAATGCTATTTATCTGGAGGTGGCACTGCCCTCTAGATTGGTAAACAGAGGGCAGCTGAGGGGGGTCCCAGGAGAGACCGTGGCTAACCAGAGCCATCTACCCATTACAATTAGCCCCAACCCCCAACCCTCCACCCTGAGCCTCCTGGCACGGCCCCCGCTCTGCCAGTTAGGCCGGCTTTAGCCACATCTGCGCTCCAGACTGGCCCAGCCATTTCCTCTGCAAATTAACGGCTTTATAATTTATCAAAAATGAAGATGCATGTGGGGCTAAATCAATGGGCCCCCACAAGGTCAATTAAGAGGCTCACCCAGCGCTCGCCTAGCCCCCACCCCTTCACTATAAAGCATGGCACCACACCGAATACGGTACATCACTGTGTCTGTTATGTAAAACGCTAAGCGCTGGAACAGTTGCAAGTTATAAGAACAACAATAAATGCATCTACACGTAAGGAACACTAAAAATCGACTGTCTGTGCAATTTCCAACAGTGAGCCTCTTTAATAATGGTGTGCATGTAGATTGACGTGTTCCTTCTGCCAAGAGAGGAGGAGAGGAGGAAAACCCTAGGTGACCTCCATTAGGCTGATAGGGAAGACCAAAAGAGCATTACTCTCTTTCCTACCATCTGTCATAATGCATACAGCAAATAACAGCAGTGAATGACAGCGAGGGAGGGAAAGAGAGAGAGTTAAGCTGTCTTTTTCACAACAAGTCTGATTTTTCAAGGACCTAAAGGCTCATTTAAAAACCAAGAGAAGGGAAAAGCCCAAGCAGTGGGGCCGCTTCTCAAAAGTGCTTCTTCATGAAATGGAGCGAATAATAGACCGTGTTGGAGTCTGGAACGAGAGGGCTGATAAACACCTTCATAGTTGTATTTTTTTTTCAAGAGATTAATCACATTGAGATGCTCTTGGGTCTAATGGGTGTCGCACATTGAAAGCAGTGAGGAAGCATTCGCAGTTACCACTGTTCAATCTCTACGCAGTATTTACAGAGCGATGATTATATCAGTTTATTCTGCCCTTCCTCTGCTCTGTTAACAACATTCATAAATCCCAGGTATCTCATTACTCAGTGCCATTAACATTCAAGACATTTACTTTTAAGTAAAACAAACAGTCACGGATCTTGGGAACAATGTGTTGGGGATGACTCGACGGGGCTTGACTCAACTAACCCACATTTTCTACAAGTAGACCTGGCTTCCAAGAAAAATACTGCTGTTTCTAGGATACGTAAATATTCGAAATGACAAAATAGATCGAGTAAACACTGGCCCACTGAGTGTTAGACAAGCCGGCCCATAGTCAACATGAATGAAGGACATAATGCAAACATGAATATTAAGTATTTCAGGGGAGGAGATCTATGGGGCAGCTGTGGTTTATAGCTAAATAAGATACTACATAAACAACACCACCATAGATGCACTGCATCATCAGGCTTTTTTAGGTCTGGTTTTGTATTAAGCATGTTGCATGTAAGGGAGACAATAACTAGTGAAATGTGATCCAACAGCCAGGTGTAAGGAGAGAAAGGAGGGAAAAAGGACATAGGGATGCTAAATCCATAAATTAATGCTAGACATCTGTTCAGCAATATGAAAGATTAGAGCAACAAATGTACTACAGCAGAGACTTTAGCTCTTGCTTAGAAAAATAGAATAGGAAGCGTTTTTAGATTGTCAGCTGGAAAAAAAATACTTTGATGAATCACTTCTGACATAAAAATATATAAATTAGAACAGACTCGAATTGTGTCATTCCTCCGACAAAGTGATTTTGAAATCGAGAAGGTCTTTTATTAAACCACTTTGGCAAGCGAGTTTGAAAAGTGATCTGAGCGATGTCTTCATAGCGCACGTTTTCTTTGCTTCACTTTAATTGATGAAACCTGAATCTACGTGCAATAGCTGCCTCAGCACTTGAGCATGGAGCTAGCGCAACCATGAACCTCTGTCCTCGTCTACTATATTAGACATGCAAACTGGCTTCACCTGCCGCCCACCCCCACCCCATTCTTACAACAGCCCTGTGCCAGAGCTGTTCGGTCTCTCTATATGCAAATGATGGGGGAAACTGAACAAGGCTATTTTTCTTGAGATGCAAAGAGAGCACGTGACAAGGAAGATCATGCTGCCCATGGCTGAAGATAATTGGCTGCTTGTTTCTTCTAGAATTTGAATAGAAATTCATATTTGATTAAACACCCTATTTTGCAAATATTGAGAAGTTGTCGTTCAGGTCCCAACTGTGCAGGTGTGCAAGTATACGTACAGAAATAATAGACTCTCTCTGAGCTGAAGAGTGCTTACTTGGTGAATTCTCTTTGCGTCGTTAGGATCAACTATTTTGCCAGTTAATTGTAATAAATAATGTAATCATGCAATTAATAAATTAAATAATTTAATATTTAATCTTCAGATTCAAAATGACTGTTTAATACTTTATATTGAACATTTGGTTTTGTTCATTTTGACAATTCGAAGCTTATCAAAGATCTAGTAGCCATTTGGCAAAAGGTTAAAAATAGGGAAAGGGATGAAAGAAAAGCAGCTACCTGCAAACACCTGTTCACACCAGAGAAACAGGATAAAAAGAAAAGACCTACTGCCAGGCAACAGCTATCAGTGTACCTTTACCTAAAGCAATCTGGTGGTGTTCATAAGAAATAGGCTTTGTTGTTTTCTTGAGCTCACATATAATGTAAAATAAAAGCAAATAAAAGGGAGAATAAATTTTTTTAAATTACGAAGCTCAACAGTAGGGACTTTTTTTACCCTTGTTGCCGTTGACACCAACTGAGCACAAATCCTCCTAAATGAAGCGCTCCTCCACTGACAGAGATCTTTTACCATCCTTCTAACACAACTTTCTAGGGCCTCTAAGCAAAGGATCCCACTTGTCCTTTTACTTCCTGGCTTTGAAATATGATTTGCTTTGAGCATTTATGTACAAAGTCTTGCATGCGCTGTGATGAAAGAGAGGGTTTTATTGTGAGTCTCCCTGTGATAGTGTGAGAACAGAGAAGATGGGAGGTATCTTAGCCACGGCGGGGCCTTTCAGCACTTCTCCATATAGCGCACACTTAAAAGCCTCCATCTACTGAGCTCTTTTTAATCTTTGGACTACTAGAGGAACACTGATTGTGAATGTGCCAATTAATGGAGATTCATTGAAATTAAGTTTACGTCTTTTAAGATCTGTCTGTCATTCATATGGTATTTAAGCTGCACTCTCATCAGAGCTGTCTCAATTTTTTTTTATCTAAACAAATAAAAATACAATTATCATAAAATGCTTTTTTTTTTTTAAAGGATATTGTACTTCCTGAATATGGAGAGATGTCAGACATGTCCTGAAGGTCTCCACACTCTGATTTGATAAGGGACAAGGACAAGCCTTCATTCCCTGGGTGTGTTGGTGAGATGGAACGATGGTGGCTGAGGTGGTTGGACGACATCTTGGTCCGTAGGCTGGTGGTCTCTCTGGACAGATCCAGAGACTCAGGAGAAGACCTATCCTTTCCTGGGTAATGCACTGTTGGGGCACCTAAGGGGCTCTGGAAAGGGTAGCCCATTAGAGGAAGGGGGAAAGGATGGCGGAAAGAGGGAGGACTAAAGCCCATTGTGGAAGATAAGGGTGAGGGGTGCAGGGAAGGATGGTGGTGAGCCCCAGGTGTGGGAAGAGACCCAGTCTGATCTGAGGAGTTCTTTCTCACTACCAAAGGCAGGGCCTCCGTTTGGTCATTCGAGTTGGGCACCTGCATGCTAGCAAAAGTGTCCAGAGGATTAGGAATGATGACATCACCGAAACATTGCAAGCGCTGGTTGGCAGTATGAAAGTTTGGGTTCTCTCCATTGACTGCGAAACGATCAGGGGGCATCTGCAGGGGTGGGAAAACCTGAGGAATTGGGCGTGGAGGCTTAGCAAAGACCTTCACCACGGTGTCCACTACTTGGGACATTGCTGTATTGAGCTCTTGTTTTAGCGTCTCTGCTAGCTGTTTGCCCTCTGCATGCATGGAGGTTGGTCCCTGGTTCTTTCCTCGTGAGCCATCACGCTTGGGTTTGTCCCCCTCTGTCGCCATGTTCTGCACCCGAATAAGTGCACATGCTCGATCCAGGAAGTGCCCCGGATCCACATCAGACATCTCGTTGTCGGAGCGATCTGGGACAGAGCCATGGGCGCGATTGTCCATTCTATCAGAGCGCATGCTGTCTTCAGAGATGTTTCCATCTTCGTCGTTCTCAGAGTCAGTGCTGTCGTAAATCTGGTAGAACTTCTCTTGCAGTTGCCGGAGCTGCTTCTGCATGTCCTCCAGCTGCAGTTTCAGTTGCCGGCGTTCTTCGTGTTTCTGCTCCTTGCGCGCAGAGACGAGTTGCTGGAAACTCTGTTGCTGCTGCTGTGGCAGTTTCTGCTTGCGCTTGTTTTCCCGGTAGTTCTCACGAGGACTCGGGGGCTGGGCTACCCCCTCGCGCTCATTATCACCAGCACGGAGTGTGACGCTGGGAGAATGGCTCATCCCACGGATGATGTTCTCCACCCGGGCTCGTTTGGCCCTAAGATGCTCATCTGTTAGCCTCTCCATTTCAAATTGGGTCATGGAGGGCCTGTTGAATGGTGAAAGGCACTCCTGAGGGCTGCCCCGTGAGGAATTGCTGCAAGCATCCTCCTGCTGGATCTCTGAACCGGTGCTCGAGAGGCCACTTCCCTGGAAATTAGGCTCACTGCCACCATTTTTGGTCAAATTGTTTTTCAGAAGCTGGGAGATGATGGTTGCCCCAGGAAAGGGCATCATAGCGTCTTCATAAGAGTTCGCCCTCTTCAACAGCTTGCGAAGCACGTTGGACTTCTCGCCGTCTGCGTGCTGCACCACAGAACACTCAACATCCTGCTCGGAACCGTGGGGATTCATGGCACTAAGAAAGGTTGCTTTTGCTCGGGTGAAAAACACAGATGCTTGCCCAACAGTCCTCTTCACTCCTATGTCAACTCTTCTTTTCTTGGTTTGTCTGCTTATGAGGGATGTGCTGTCATGGTCAGGCATCACTGGAACTGCTATTCTGCCATCTTTGAAAGCCTGTCAGCTGGGCACAGCTCGAGAACCCTGGGAACCTAGCCAAAAAGAAAGGACTGATGAATAATTTTCTTTATATGTCTCCAAGTTTCTTGTGGCCAATGCTAAATGCAGTTTGAAATAGACTAATGTTCTAGAGAACAACACAGAATGTATTAAAAATATTTGAAGTCAGTCTATAGTATACTAAATAAAAACTGACAAAGAGGTTGACCACAAAAAGTATATAATAAGGATCAGTTACAAACTTGTCATTCAAATTATTTGAATAATCTAAAAAAAAAAAAAGAAGTCATACACAAATCTATGTAGAGCTGCACACCAAAACGTATTCTCATGTAAGAACCAGTTAAAAATCACACTGCTCTGTTTAGCCAGACATGTCCTGCTACTATTGTGCTCACACAGCCAACATGCAGGCTTTGTTCACTTTGGTAAGTTTTTAGGTACCTTTGATATTTGCAAAGACTCTTACAGTAGCGGCCTTAATATTATATTTTGGAGATTAGCAGACATATATGTTCCCTCATCTAATTAAAAAAAATCATAAAACAACAAGTAGGCTATAATACAACTCATGAATAAAATTCTGGGTTTACAAAAACAATTGGTTTATGGTTGATCAAATAAATTCAAATCAAACCTATTTTGTGGATAATATAGTGTAATAAAAGCTAGTTTTACAAGTTGACGGTGACTTAAGTTTGGCCAACATTATACTAACGCTTAAATCAGATGATAATAAGTATGAGTTCTCCGTGCATATTAAAAAGGCTAATATGTAGCTTTGATCGTTATGAATGTAACGCACTTTAAATAGACTAGGGTATTTCGTCTTGCACTGAGCATAAAGTGCACAGCTTTGCTAAGCAGGTATTGAATAACGCGACTACTTCCTCCAAACATACGAATAAAACGTTACAGGGAAAAGAAAAAGTCCAGTAATTTAAAGTGATAGTGTCTTCATATTGACCAGCACGGCCAGGTTTGCAAATATCTAGAATAAATATCTAATAGCCTATTCTGTGACATACACCATACGACGAAGCCTATAACTTAAAACAACTGTGCTTCAAGACGCACCGATTAACATAGTCATAAGTTTACATTTACAATATGAAACAAATCGGAAATACTGCTTTTGCTGCCAGTAAATATAGACACCTGACAAGTCAAGAAAAAAAGGCAACAAAACCTGTTCGTTTTAGACGTCTTTCACCTCGTACGGCCATTGCGTCCTATGCGCACCTTTTCTTTCCAAAAATGTCAAGCTGTTTAACTTCAATTCAAAAAGTTGTGATAGAAAATGTAATTCATAGTACATATATATGTTAACGCACACGATTCGGTTGCTGTGTTAAATAGCCAAAACATTTAGTCACCATGCAGCAAGTTCTCGGATATAGGGGGTTTGAACCTTTAAAACCCAAGCACCCCACTCAGTCTCTCAGCCAACCTAGAGACCCCTAAAACGGCTAGATTTGATCAGTAACACCTTTAGTCATTTTTTCAGTAACTTTTCGTCAGAAACATTAATATTTATATATATATATATATATATTTAAATATCCTTAGTTAGAAAGTTCAAGATTAGTTCATAGTTAGAAATGTCATAACATTTTAAGAAAATTATGATTTATATATATTTTTTCTCCTCGCAGCCCTGATAGAAAATCCTGCCCTAAGAGGAATAGGGTAAAACGTGCGTGACATTCATTTTGACACTAAACATCTGAAACAGACTTTACGGCTTTATATACGCCGGCAATTCTTTCCTAAACATACGATTTTGATGTACCCGCAAACTGAAGCAAAGCTTGATGTATCTGTCTTTCACGTCAGAAAACGACGATGATGATGATGATGAATAACGCGTCAAGCTGGAGTGGCAGTAAAAGTCAGAGGCGCAGTATAAGCGAACGCTCCTAAGAATAAAGGTTCATCAGTGGTTCTTGGCAACACCTTGGTTTCAGCAAATAGCCATCGTTTCATCAAGAACCATTCTTTTTTTATTAGTTGGCAGTTTGGAAGATCAAAAAAGTTCTTGATATTACATTATAGGTTCTTCACTGTCGTTGTTTCTCGGCTCTTTAACGCAGTTATAACAGGCTTTCTGATCAACTAATGAATAATAAGCTCTTTGTGAAACTTAAAAGATTCTCCTATGACAACAGTCTGGAAACCCTATTCTATCGAAACCTTTATTTTTACGAGATAGCCTACCGTAAATTCAGCGAGCGCATCTGTGTAAATTATGCGGTCATTTGTTATTGTCATAAAACAACAGACGACTGACAAAAAGCAAATGGAAGTAATAAAGATACAGAAAATGTAACAACGGCATTAAGACCACAAGAAACGGACTGTCCTATCGCGAAGAATAAACGGCAAGTTCAGAACTGAACGTAAATGTTTCGCGTCGCCTCCCCAAAGTCTACACGCAATATCACAAGAGCGTATTTATACTTACTTTCCGGAAAACGTAAGGATGCAGTCCCTTCTAAATGACACGGGTTTATGAGAAAGTTAACAGCAACCGAAGAGCGTGAAGGATAAAGTGATACAGCGCATCGCATGAAAAGTCATCAGTAGTCGAACCCAACTCAGCGCCAGCGCAAATGACAAGGTTACTTACTCTGAAGATGAGAGCGAATTGAGCTTCTTCGCGATAGTGTAACAGAGAATACAGAGGGCTGTTCGCCCTGTGATGAATATTGTAATTTCTCGGGACAAGCGAGAGCGAAGAGAGTGAGCTAGAGAAAGAGCTCTTGTGCGCCGCTCCTCTCTCTGCATGAAAACTGTATGTCTCAGCGCACGCGGCCAGGAGGAGGCTGAGAGCGCGCGCTCGCACCAACAAGATTCACTTTAAGACGCGGCTGAAGGAAGCAGGAAGACGGCGCGTCATAATCATTGTGATGTAACGCTCGCACCTACCAATAAGAGCAGTCCGCTGGATTTAGAGGAATACAAAACAAGTGAAGTTGAAGACTCCGCTCGAGCAAAAACGAGTGATACGGGGACCTTTGTGGGATATCTGTAAGGATATGCACTTTTTTCAAAAATATGTTCTCTGTGTGGATTTTGTTAAAGTTATTCTTTACATTATGTGCAAGCGCTGTTTGTGCTGACTGAAATGTATACACTCCTTCAGTGTAGATGCATGCTCAGCATGATGCATTTGAAATATAAATCGCACCAATGTGTACTATTAGGTGCACTTGCAATGCAACTTTAATTTTCTTCCCAGAAAATTAAATACACGAAATATATATATTTTTCTAATTACTCTCGTATTATTTCTGTATTATAATATCATGCAATTCATGCGAATAGTATATTTCATCACCATGTTTAAAAATAAGACCCAACTCACAACATTCATCAAATGTGGTATGCAGGCCCCGAGAAGTGACCGCAGCCTCGACCTCGTGCGTGCCCGGGTTCGTGAAAATAGTTTCGCTTGCCAAGGTTGTCTTTGAGCTATGGGCTTCTTTCTACTTAAGACCTTGCTCTAACTTTAGATCCCTCCTCCTAGCCTCCACAGTCAACAGATGAAGAATATGCTGAAGCTTTGACATGTTCTTATTGTTATCTGAATACGGTTAAATAGACTTCTTCCTACTAGGATAAAACCGTAAGATTATCCCCAAAACGCATGGGAAGTTCTTATTGTAAAATAAGGCATGCATCCATCATGTGTGCTTTTATGACCAAGGCAAGCATATATAAATAACCAGTGTTTTATAATCGGTCCCTATCTGAATGAACATTTGACTGATATAACATAGTATCTGTAATAGAAGAGAACAGTAGTCTATTGTCTATCCTAAGTTTGATTTACGCACAGAAAATGTACACCGACTGTTGCTGTGTAGCAGACGTGAACATTATCAAGTAACTTGCATTTACATCTGTCTTGCTCATAGATTTGAATTAACACGCTAAAATAAAGTTCTGCTTTATGGAAGAAAAAAACCATAGGATTATTTGGACACATTATTTAGAGAGCCATTAGCCAATCAAATGTTGATTTCTCACCATCCTATCAGGTGCTTCAGCATGTAAGCAGATTTCTCAAAGCCTTAACCTACTTTTCTGTAGTCGCTGTTCCTGCTCTTTGTTGAAATTAAAAAGTGTATTCAGAACGCAGCACATTACTGGTTTTCCTCAGTAAATGTAAAAGTTTCCCCCTCTTCTTGTTTTGTGGTTTAAAGCCACTGCATTGTGTTCTGTGACAGCTCGTTTGAACGAAATGTGAAGTGACCCTGCACAGCATTGTGAGTAATGATTAAAACATCTTTATTGATACAAAACAAATTATGTTATGCCAGGCTACATGTAAAATAAACCAAGCAGTTCGTGTGATACCAGACGTAATTAATTGTGGTATCCTAAAAAATCCGCTATTGAAAAATCCTCCAAAGCACATTTCAGTGGTCTCATTCATTCCAATGCATGTTTGGGCTGTCAGAGCAGCCGTTTGACCTATTAATGAGATTATTTACTGTACGTGTTGATCAAAATTCTTTAGGAAATTTGGGTTAGAAAAGCCATTTGCAAATGCAGTCAAAACAAAACTTTGTATTTGTATTATTATTATACAAATTATTATTTGCATTATTATTATTTTCGATTATTATTCACATATGTTATTATCTATATTAACGATTTTACTATGTTACATATTTTTAATAACATGCATCCCTCGAGATTTTTACCTGATGGTGAGTATTTTTTCCCGACAGTATTCCTTCTTCAGTACGTACAAAGATTGACTAAATTATGTGTTTTTATTTTTATTCATAACTTAAAAAAAACTTTCCTTCAAGTTTAGAATAGGATTCACTCTCACAGCAACAAGCCCTTTTCTTTTCCTTGAACGAGGACAAAAGGAAAGGCGTGTTGTTTCCATGTCGCAAGCAAATGTTATTGTGAGTGAATAAACGACTGGGTATAGGCAGGATTTTAGCTGCAATGAATTTCTTTTCCAAAACAGGTGTTCCAACTTATTTTGTTAGCATCTTTCCCCAAAGGCACGCTCGGAGTGCGAGCTTAGTGGAAAAATACATGACAACATTAAAGCAATAATGTTTGGAGAAGGAAAACGCCTCTTCGGTGTAGAGGAAACCTGTTTATTAACACCGCCACCTCTGATCTCTCTGTCACCTTTCTGCTGGACACTCAGTCGCTAAATGTCTTGGCCTCGCTTGCATTTCACGAGGGATAAAGACTAAGCACTTAAATGTCATATCGAATATCATAATAAATGTTAGATGTGTGCGGAAAGTGATTGATTTCATTTTACGCAATAATTCAGTAGTTGTCAATGCCATTGCCAAGTTGGACTATTCTTGCATTAAACTGTAGCTAGAAATAGAATTAGAATATATTTACAAAGAGACTGAAAAAAAAGTTTATTTCAACAGAATGATTACACCGGTTTCTCTACGCCGTCTATTTGAAAAGACAATGTGCTCACCTGCTCTTCCACAGACCTTTTTTTCCACCCAGCCCACACATTACGAGAAAAGAAGGACTTAAAGATATCGACATAAATTACTCATTTTAATTTAGAAATATTTTTCTGTATTTGGAACTGGACATGAGTTAAATTCCGATAGCATTGCAACTTTAGGCTATTTGCTTTCTGCGCCTGAGTTTCTGCATCCATTCTCCTGCTTCAACGCTGCACTGAACAGGTACAGTTAGACAGCTATCAGTTAGACTTCACTCTGTGTACTGGCTATATATCTCCACTGTGCGAATTATTTAATTGCTTTAAGAAAGTTGACGTTTTTAAGGTAATTTCTGTCAGTAATGATCGGATGAATTTCGTCTCGCGCAATCCGAATTGTTTTTGGCGCCCCTAGCGCATATTCAGTAGTAGCGTCAAGTATCTTAAAATGTTCTAAACAAAACACAAACGATTTTGTTGTGTAGTAACGCGATAAATGATAACAGTAGCAGTGTTGGGGAAAGTTACTTTTAAAAGTGATGCATTACAATATTGCGTTACTCCATAAAAAGTAACTAATTACGTTACTTAGTTACTTTTTATGGAAAGTAATGCATTACGCTACTTTTGCGTTGAAATGGATCATCTAAGGTCAGAAGCAAAGACATTGGTTAATAGAATGGGATTAAATACATAAAGGATATTTGTGTTGTTTAACATTTAATTATTGCAGGTTTGCATCATATTTCGAGTTGCATTATTTTTATTAATTTTGAGGAATACTGAATCTGTTTTTTTTCTTTTTTTTTCGTGAGTTAGGGAGATGAATTAATGCATATTCATATTTATTTTAGAACTACAGTAACATCTTCTGATTTCTCTCAAAATGGGGACAGGAGAGCTGTCAATCAATAAATTGAAAAAAAAGTAACTTGCGTTACTTATTTGAAAAAGTAACTCGGATATTCTCTTGTAAATTAAAAAGTAATGCGTTACTTTACTAGTTACTTGAAAAAAGTAATCTGATTACGTAACTCGCGTTACTTGTAATGCGTTACCCCAACACTGAACAGTAGCCTACTTGTGTTTGTTGATGTACACACCGATACTGACAGCGATCGAACAGCTGTTGCTATGGTTACTACTCGCGTAATGGCGAGTTCTGTTCGCGAGCGTTTACATTTAGCGCAATCTTAACTTGTAATCAAATTTTGTGGTTAATTGTACGGTGTTTAAAACGCTATTGAAAAATATAAAAACACAAAAAACACCTTTAGTAGTCACTTCCTGAATACGTCCCCCCACCTTCGCACCATCCCAGCAGGCACACAATGTCATTGACGTTGATATTTGGTTAAATTTCGGTTGCGACGTCGGGTGACCAAAATTCAATGTAAATTCAACGTCTAATGTCAATGTTAAATTGATGTCCAATACCGACGTCAGCTGACGTTGATATTTTGTTGTTTTTAGGTTGTGTAACCAAAATCCAATACAAATATTGACGTCAACCCGATTTTCATTTTCAACCAAAATGCAACGTATGTCTGACGTCATGTCCAACGTCAACCTGACGTTACATAGACGTCCGGTGCCTGCTGGGATGCTTTTGCTAGGCTAGTAATTATTTCAGTAATTATCTTAGAAGTAAAACTGAGTGAGATTTGTGGCTTTATTTGATTATGTAATTATTAATGTCATCTAAATATAGACAGATATTTGCTTTTGAACCAGAATTTATGT
The DNA here is from genome assembly GCF_001515645.1 of Sinocyclocheilus grahami. Taxonomy (NCBI): domain Eukaryota; kingdom Metazoa; phylum Chordata; class Actinopteri; order Cypriniformes; family Cyprinidae; genus Sinocyclocheilus; species Sinocyclocheilus grahami. Next base: position 663,278 of record NW_015505337.1, read on the forward strand.
TTTGAGCCTCTTTTTAGAAGAGGTGTATTTCAATTGTTTAATTGCAGTGGAAACACTGTTTTTTTTGTTTTTTTTTAATAAACAGCTCAATCTAGCCTTCTATTTTTTTGTGGCAACATGACACTTTTGTGGGTAGTTGTCTAAAGGCCATCCGGAAACACAGCTGACACTGAGTACATTTCTATTCTATTTCATGTGTTTTGCTCAGGATAAGTTCGTGCTGTGGTGTTTCCGAGATGCTTCAGTTATTCATAGTAAGCTGGTGCGGTTTGCATAACTGACTGAGAGAGGGTTTGTATAACTTTAATCCATCCTGCAGTTAGAGCATACATTTATTCAAAGGACCGAAGTTGATAGCCCAAATAAATTAGCAATTCAGATGCAATATCAACAAACAAGGCGAAAAAAAGAAGTCAACTGGGCTTCATATGTCACTTCTGTGGATTACAGATGTCCTGGGGGCTAGTGGTAAAGAGAGGATCAGTGGGATAGACTGCCAACAGATAAACAGTATCTAATGCTGTGTGGACACTGATGTTGCCCTTTCATTCTGATCTATGACCTGGTACCTGAACCCTAACGCGAGACACCAACTGCTCTCAAATGTACTTTAAAGGCTCAAACAAACACAATCCTTGAGTACTGGCATAAGTTTATGTACTCTACAGGACATTTTGTACAAGTCTTTTGCCTCAAAGTCTGTGTGCTGATATGGCAGCAATATGTGTTTCTTTGTCTCTGGCTGTGAAGCACTGCATAATTGTAATATTAGTCTTGTTCCATAATATTCCATCACGTCTCTGAGCAGAACAGATAATATCCTCCACCTTACTAATCACGCTAAAATTGAAAGGCCATATGAGGCAAAGAGAATAGAAGGGGAGAGATGTAATAAGACTAGATTAGGGGTGGCAGCACACAAGAATAGATATAAAAAGGGGAATATTACTGCACTGTAGATGCTGTTGTGCACAAATTCAGTCAGCTTCCTGGGGCCATCAAGATTCAGGGAGTAGCTATTATTCTACACATTAGCGCAGGCTAGCTAAAAGCTCTTATGCTTGAAGGGGTCTTGGAGGTCTTCAGGAAAAAGGATGTGGCACTAAGAGTGGGCAGTGTTTAAGAGACCCCTGGTACTCCGCGAAAATGGGAGGCTCTCGATGTGACAATGTGACATGCTGGATTAATTTACAAGACTGTCGGAGCAGGGCATCGAATATGGCATATCGGGATGTGGAAATGATGTTATGACATGTAACCATTACTGTCACACTGAAAAATAAGGAGGGAAAACAAAAGAACAGGCTGATGACAAGACGTGAGGTAACAGAATGGCTTTACAACATGTAAGGTGTTTAAAGTATGGCTGGAGGTTGAGATATTCCCTCTAATGTGACTGAAGTAAGTTCAGAGGCTGTATGTATAAAGGCGCTCAGATTAAAAATGTAATCTTAAATGTGTCAAAATTCTAAGAATGACGTCAATTTTACTCTTATTCCTAGACTTAAGAATTAGAGTGATTCATAAAGGTTCCTAAGTGTTAAGACTAGGTCTCAAGCTCCTAAATTATGTAAGAGAGATGGAGAGGTCTCAAGACGAGTAACAAGACAGCAGCAAAAAGGAGGAGACAAACACTTCCCAACGAAGATATGACATATTGGAGTTATATGAAGATATGGAGTTGATAAAATGATGCAAACTTGATTGTCAAGATAGTCCATTTGTTTTTGTAATTGACAAAGTAAGAAATTTAATTAACTCTTCCACTCTACAAGTCAATGCTCTAACTGCAGAAATGAAAGTAGTAATTCATTTTTTTGGCTGGAAAATTGGAAAAATGCAGCAATGCACCGGTGATGACACAGTAAGCAGGGTCTTGCATATTGTGGCACTAACCCCACCAAACACAACAGTGGCCAAAAGTGATGCGTGGATTTTTTTTTTCTCTGACCCCACTCTTCACTTAAACCATCAAAATATGAAGGAAAAAAAAACACTGACCAATTTTGCCAACTGCTTTCAATTGAAAGAAGCTAAAACTGGTCACTTAATGTTGCTAGATGACCTCATAAAGGTGAGTTCACTGATCTATATTTATATTTATATAGATCAGTGAACTCGCCTTTATAACGTCATGGGAGAGAAATGTCCAGTTTGTCCAAGAAATTGATTTTGATTTTTGGAAGTCACTAAATCTAGTGACAAAATCACTAAATTGGCAACATTGGCACATTGACTACAACATAGGTTATTCATATTTCATTGGTCCTCTTGTTTTTGCATGTGTTCATAATTTCTTTGTATAACAGCATGGTCAAAAAATTATGACCGCACAATTTGGCATGTTTCATTGCATTATGATCACAAATAAAAACAACTGATTCTAAGCAACTACGCAATATGCATACAAAATCTTGCACTTTTTAACATTTTTAGGTAAGGGTGAAGATGTCAAATTTCCTAGGCCGGACATCACTTTTGGCGACTAATATATGGTAGTTTATTGACTTTCCAACTGACTGCCAATACTGCAAAAACAAGCCACTTTTGTGAGGATTGTGGGCTTTCATGGAGTTGTTGGAACCATTGATGGAACTCATGTTCACATCATTGCTCCAACTGTAAACCAACAGAAAACGAAACAGCAGTAATAATTTGTCATAATTTTGCACAATGCAAAGCATTTAAAAAGGCATTTAAATATTAAAATATTTCAGTGTCTTAATTAAATTACTTTATTGTAGTTACATTAAATGATTGGTGTTGTGCTGCTGTGACTTTACATGAGCAGGCTCACTATTGGCTGATTCAGAGGTCGAGGTCGGCCATTTTGTGTTGACATCATTGTAGTCCTTAGTTCACAACACTTAAGTGTCACCTCAGTCAACACTTAAGAATCAGTCTTAGACTTTACTAAAAGATGCTTTTAGCTTCTTTATAAACGTTTCCTACTCTTAGAAGTTTTTGACACTTAAGTCAAAGCTTAAGTCTATTCTTAAGAGCATTTCTGAGAAGTTTTATACATAGGGGCCCTGGACTCTTATGGGACTGATGAACCCCAGGCTGTGCTATCAGATATACCGGCTTAATTCTACACGATTATACCTACTGTTTACTGGTAAACACTAACAATCAATGCTGTTTCATGCCATGGACAGAGTGAAGCCTTAATGCAAACACACTCTATGTTGAAAGGTCACTTTCTTCAGCTAAAAAAGTGATAGTAGGATAGAAAGAGAGAGAGAGAGAGAGATCTTTATTAAATTCGCAGTTTGTACATTAAAAACGCATACTATTTTGGTAGGCATGGATAGAATAAATGAGATTGCAAGAAAGCTATATGCACTTTCAATATTGGTATTTAACAAATCTATTGATCTAGTGGAATATAAAGTTTAAATCACAGATTGTTTTGGTCTGTAAATACTTAGCTTAAGAAATGACAGCTAAATACATTACTTTGAAATTCTCCTCTTTCTGTTTGTCTCAAGGCACACAAAACAATTTAGGAAGACTTTTAAAATTATTCATTTGTGCAACCTCCAAAAACAATCCAACGCTTTAAATGGTTGCTTATTCCATAGTGTCCACATGCATTTATTAATTTTTCTGCTGTGTTTTTTCCCGTTAAATTCACTGCCGAGGTCTTAAACGTAACACGTAATTACACAATCGTGAGCTCTGCCTGTGATAAGCTTTTGAATGAACGAGTAGCCGCTGAGACTAAATTGCTCTCGCTCTCCTGCTCCCTCCTGTCGCGTCTGGCCGTTAGGTCAGGGTTTGAGGCGAGTTGGCAGTGCGGAGAGGACCAGGCCTGGCCCCGTGCCTCAGTGCCTGCGGGACCCTACCCAGACTGCCACGGCCCCTCTGGCCTTCAGAATGAATAGAGGTCTTCAGACACCAGTGCCCTGGACTCTTATGGGACTGATGAACCCCAGGCTGTGCTATCAGATATACCGGCTTAATTCTACACGATTATACCTACTGTTTACTGGTAAACACTAACAATCAATGCTGTTTCATGCCATGGACAGAGTGAAGCCTTAATGCAAACACACTCTATGTTGAAAGGTCACTTTCTTCAGCTAAAAAAGTGATAGTAGGATAGAAAGAGAGAGAGAGAGAGATCTTTATTAAATTCGCAGTTTGTACATTAAAAACGCATACTATTTTGGTAGGCATGGATAGAATAAATGAGATTGCAAGAAAGCTATATGCACTTTCAATATTGGTATTTAACAAATCTATTGATCTAGTGGAATATAAAGTTTAAATCACAGATTGTTTTGGTCCGTAAATACTTAGCTTAAGAAATGACAGCTAAATACATTACTTTGAAATTCTCCTCTTTCTGTTTGTCTCAAGGCACACAAAACAATTTAGGAAGACTTTTAAAATTATTCATTTGTGCAACCTCCAAAAACAATCCAACGCTTTAAATGGTTGCTTATTCCATAGTGTCCACATGCATTTATTAATTTTTCTGCTGTGTTTTTTCCCGTTAAATTCACTGCCGAGGTCTTAAACGTAACACGTAATTACACAATCGTGAGCTCTGCCTGTGATAAGCTTTTGAATGAACGAGTAGCCGCTGAGACTAAATTGCTCTCGCTCTCCTGCTCCCTCCTGTCGCGTCTGGCCGTTAGGTCAGGGTTTGAGGCGAGTTGGCAGTGCGGAGAGGACCAGGCCTGGCCCCGTGCCTCAGTGCCTGCGGGACCCTACCCAGACTGCCACGGCCCCTCTGGCCTTCAGAATGAATAGAGGTCTTCAGACACCAGTGCACTGAACTGAGGCAGCCTTTTCAGCAAACAATCCTATCTGCTTCCTCTCCACTCCAGTCCTCCTGCAACTTCACTGAACTCGTCCAGTTTGTCAGGGGGGCTTATTTTTGTTGTTTTATTTCCATGTTTGCCACTCTGTGAAGAAGAAGAAAAAAAGGACCTAGAATGCTGGAAATGGCCCCGAAAAAAATACTGAGGGGAGAGGACCTTTTGAAAGGGTTGTTGCATCATGGTGTTAGGCTTGATGAAATTGTCAGCTCATGCATGTGCTTGTGGATCTGATTAAAATGAAAATAAACACGTTGTTGCTATTAAACGGATGTTTTGAAGAGCAAATTCGCTTAAAACATGAGAAAAGAGAAAAAAAAACATTTTTACAGTCTGATCTGTTGATCTACAATACATGATATGGAAAATTGTCTGGAAATCTGTTTGGGGAAAATGTTCATTTATGTCTACATTTCATAAGAGAGGATCACAGGTTCAGTTGCTTATTTGACTGTATTCATAAACTTCTGTATTGTCCACATTAGAAGAAAGAAAAGGAAATGCTTGCCGGTTAAACAACGCTTTAAAATTATTTGTGGCTACATTTTTGTAACTGTATTTGAAAAAGTACTGTTCACATGAGCATCATCATCACAGAGAGACAATGTCACAATATATCATTCTGTGTGCTATGAACACTTCAATAGCAAAAATGGATGACAGAGATCCGGAGAATGAATAATCGTAAAAAACAATAGACAATTATTGTTCATCCCCTGTGTTTTTTTAATCAAATTGCTGAACACATAAATCGCTACTGAGACAGTCCTTAGGATTTTTTTTTCTCCTATAAAAATGGGGATAAAGGATTAATTCGAACATCGAGAAAGTAGGCCAGTCATGGCCTCTACAGCAGCGCACTTAATGAAAATCAATTAGGATTATGCTTATTCTTCCCTCACTGAAATCACAATACACTTTGCCTCTTTCTTCAGATAAGCACGTAAGGAAAAGCCTTAGGCTGTTTGGACGGTAACAAGGATATTACGCCGACATAATATAGTGAAAATAAGTAAATAATTACTAATTAGGCTTATGCTCACTCTACCTGAATGAAATTTGTCTTGAAGGAGGACATGATACTTTACTTACTGTACTGAACATGCAACGGTTAATGCCTGATTATGTTAATGCAAGTACTAATATGTCTATTTCTGACTCTGGATCAAATAATGCGCTGTTTAAATTGACTCAAGTGGTAATCTATTTGATTAGGGGTGGAGCCACATCAGGTCACAGCTGTGAGCAACAATGTCTACATTTAGTTTGCAGAAAAGGAGATTTGTGTCCATTTGATGATGGGTAAGAAGGTTAGAAAGGTATAGGATTATTGTTGTTGGAGTTAAACAATGTTAAATGAAAAGAAAAAAAGGCTATGTCTAGGCAATCATCACAAAAGACACATCTTATTTGTATTCATAGTATATGCTAAATATGCAATGGTGTTTCTTTGAGATTGTAGTTGGTTAATGGCATCCTGCTGGAATTTGGACAAATCAAATGTTGATCTGGCGTCAAAATAAATACATTTGTGATTAAAATTATAGATCAGTATCAGATGCCTTTGAAATGTCCACTAGTCAAAAATTGTGAAGAGAGGATCACAGGTTCAGTTGCTTATTTGACTGTATTCATAAACTTCTGTATTGTCCACATTAGAAGAAAGAAAAGGAAATGCTTGCCGGTTAAACAACGCTTTAAAATTATTTGTGGCTACATTTTTGTAACTGTATTTGAAAAAGTACTGTTCACATGAGCATCATCATCACAGAGAGACAATGTCACAATATATCATTCTGTGTGCTATGAACACTTCAATAGCAAAAATGGATGACAGAGATCCGGAGAATGAATAATCGTAAAAAACAATAGACAATTATTGTTCATCCCCTGTGTTTTTTTAATCAAATTGCTGAACACATAAATCGCTACTGAGACAGTCCTTAGGATTTTTTTTTCTCCTATAAAAATGGGGATAAAGGATTAATTCGAACATCGAGAAAGTAGGCCAGTCATGGCCTCTACAGCAGCGCACTTAATGAAAATCAATTAGGATTATGCTTATTCTTCCCTCACTGAAATCACAATACACTTTGCCTCTTTCTTCAGATAAGCACGTAAGGAAAAGCCTTAGGCTGTTTGGACGGTAACAAGGATATTACGCCGACATAATATAGTGAAAATAAGTAAATAATTACTAATTAGGTTTATGCTCACTCTACCTGAATGAAATTTGTCTTGAAGGAGGACATGATACTTTACTTACTGTACTGAACATGCAACGGTTAATGCCTGATTATGTTAATGCAAGTACTAATATGTCTATTTCTGACTCTGGATCAAATAATGCGCTGTTTAAATTGACTCAAGTGGTAATCTATTTGATTAGGGGTGGAGCCACATCAGGTCACAGCTGTGAGCAACAATGTCTACATTTAGTTTGCAGAAAAGGAGATTTGTGTCCATTTGATGATGGGTAAGAAGGTTAGAAAGGTATAGGATTATTGTTGTTGGAGTTAAACAATGTTAAATGAAAAGAAAAAAAGGCTATGTCTAGGCAATCATCACAAAAGACACATCTTATTTGTATTCATAGTATATGCTAAATATGCAATGGTGTTTCTTTGAGATTGTAGTTGGTTAATGGCATCCTGCTGGAATTTGGACAAATCAAATGTTGATCTGGCGTCAAAATAAATACATTTGTGATTAAAATTATAGATCAGTATCAGATGCCTTTGAAATGTCCACTAGTCAAAAATTGTGGATTCATTCAAATGCAAGGTTTCCAGGTTTTGCTCAGAGCGTGCTGCATTTATTTGGGTCATTTTCCATGGCTTGGTAAAACGGAGAGGTTTTTTTTGGCCACCCATCCACCATATTAAGCACCCCACCTGCTGATGATTACCCATAAACACTTCTTTCTGCTGAGATGTACCTGGCAATTAGTCTTTGAAATGCCCCATGCTTGATTTACCTTAGCAGTACAGGTGAATGGCGATGCACTTAAACTGCTCGACCTCTCGTGGTGCATTGCGGTTTGTTTACAAGCTTTTTTTTGGCGCTGAAATGAAAAACTGGGAAAACAAATAAAAATAAAACAGTGTACGGGATGCTTATAATTATTCTCCCAGAAGATTTGCTTCCATAATTACAATGCGATACTGACATTTGGAAAAATGCATAGAGGTCTGCTCGGAGCTGCCACGCAAAATATAAATGCGTGTTATTATAGTTTGTAATATGGCCTGCGTCATAGATGTAAAAGAATAAATGACAGTGCAGTTCTTCAAAGCCGTATTAGTTCAAAAACATCAGTGAAACAGGAAAAAAAAACATGCAGTCTTTTGCTGAACAGTGGTGTGGGCATGTAAAGAAAGCAGGACATCTGGCTGGTGTACAGTGGCAACAGGTGTTGTTGTTTTTGAATGGAATCTGTGTTAGTAGGCCTGACTGATTCACCTCTACTACTAGATACAAGATAAGAAAAGCTTTTAAGAAAGATCAGATGTGATGGAGTTTTTCTTTTTCAGAAAAGAAAGAAAGAAATGAAGCAGTGGTTCTCAGTCTGGTCCATTAGTTGACCTGAAAAAAAAATCATAATTGTAATAATAATCATATTGTTGACAAGAAGTCCTAAATAATTAAATCAATCAATTAACCAACTGGTTAATCAGTTCAAAACATAAAATGATTTTTTTAACTGACAGTTTTTTTTAACAGTTATAGTAGTCGGTTCAACCTCTTAGCTACACCGATTTACTCTGAAAGAAAAAAATCACTCAGATTTCTTGAAAAATGACAAAGAAATGGCAAGCAACATGGTAAACTGAATTAAATGTTACATTTTGAAGTAGAATGACTGCAATAGTATTTTCTTATAAATTCTTAATATTTGTTTTATTTAAAACATTAAAACAACTTAAAAAATTTTTTTTTAAATAAGAATACAATTATGGTTTATAAGTGTATCTGCTTCAAGATAAAGTTTAAAGGTTTAAAAAAAAGATTTTTCAAAGCTGTAAATAAAACAGATTTATTGGAGTATGTTTTGCAAGGAAATGTCTAATTCATTGTGTTACTTGCTGTTTCTTCAAAATTATTAGTGATATTTGCTAGGAATTTCTGATTGAAAATTCCTGCACCAAAAATATTTTCAACACAACATTTTTCAGCATGTTCCACAATTTTTAGTAAAGTGGTCTGCCTTCTGAACAACTTTGAGGACCTCTTCTGTACAAAAGTTTTGCTTCTTTTATTTGATTGGATTATTGTACAGTGACAATATTCTATAATGACAATATCATATATAATGATGTATACTTGATTGTTTTACGAAAGGAACAGTTGGTAAATCAGTGTCTTTCAGCGAGTGGTGATAATGGATGTTAGCGAGAGAGAGAGGGGGAGAGAAATTAAGCGTGTGTTGTTCCTTATGTTAAGGTGATGTGTTGTTCTGCTCATTACCAATGTTTGACCATATGACATGCATCATCTGAGTGTAATGCATTATCCATGAGCTCAGCCTCTCCAAGGAGCCAATCGACTTTCTCAACCTGCTCCTTCTGGAGAAAAACAAACAACAGGTGCGTGTACCCGTGTCCTCCTCTCTTTCATGTCTTATTCCGTCTGCTGCCACCTTACGAGCATGAAAGGCCGCATTGTTGCAGCAGCGAGGATGATTTGCGAGCTAATTTGTTCAGAATGCACTGTATTTTGACATATTTTGAATTGCTCATGACTGATTGTTTCACTAATCGCCTTTAATCCTTTTATTTGATGCTTAACTACTTGATCTTAGCAAATTTCCTTCCCCTTCCATTTCCGTACACCTGATTTATGGGCTTGCAGACATGAATTTTGCCCAGGCATAAAATGAGACCCTCAAACCATAAAGCTGCATCCTTCTTTAAAGCTCTCAAAGACTTCCTAAAGGGAAAAAGTGGTCATTTCTGCTAAACATCATGGCAGCACATGAGTGAAGGGCAGTGCGCACCTTTTCCGTACACCACCGTGAAGCATAAAGTAAACCATAACATCCTGCATATTGTGTGTCAGAGCCAGGAGAGGTCACTTCTGTTCATCTGAGCGCGTGAGCACGTGTCTAAACTCTGTCTTCAAATAGGTCTGTCCGCTTAAGCCATTTTGAGGAAGAGTGACTACTTCCTGTCTGAAGAGCTAAATAGGGGAAGTGGTCATTTAACAGAAAGATGGGCCTCTCAATGTCTAATTTTGTGGTGTTTTGTCTGGAGCAGCACTGGTACCTGGGGACTAATTTTGGCTTGAAAAATAGTCCCTGCAGGCAAGTCTTGTGTTTTTGGAACGGAAAATATGTGAAGTGTCCCTAATTACTACAGTATGCTCTGATGCCTTATCCTGTGCGTAAAGAGGCACCACAAATTATCTCAAGTTTTTTGATGAATGAAAGTCAAAAGTCACCGCAAGCGTTTTTTTACTTTAAAAAGTTCCATGAGCCAGAACACTTTAATGTTTTGATTTAAAATCACACCTAAAAACCCATGTAATATCTTTTGTTATAAGATAAAAGGGCTTGAGTTTTTAAGAAAAACTCAGCAACCGACTGACGTCCATTAATGATTTCTGCGCATGTAGGAACAACGAACTAAAAGGTTCTTGTAATATTTATGTTTTTGTTCTTTTTTAATGGTCTTATCCAATAATGGCGCTGTAACAGAGCCAATGAATCCACAGTGGGAAAAACAAGAGAGAGCAACCTGTGTAGTTTGATTTCCGAACAAATGACTTATAAATCAGTTCGATTAGTGAATCAAAAACATAAAGCGCTACCTGTGATGTATGATTCAAGTAACTCTAATGAACTGACTCTTTTTAATGAAAACAAAGACATACACAAGTACAATTGTGAATCCAACCAATCCTGAGATTCTTGAACGAATGACTCTTTTGAGTCGTTTTTTGAGCAAATCATAAACAAAAGTCTGGTTCTCAAATTAATGACTCATCAGTCAAATTCTCTCTCTCTCTCTTTAAAAAAAAAAATCAAACACATTTGCTTACAACTTACTGTATTGTTGTCCATAAGACTTGTGAGATTTAAATTAAAATTAAAAAGAGTTTCTGTTCATTTGACATCGCGTAGTTAAAGATTACAAGTTTGATAGTAATATGCCTGTTTTATAAAAATGAAATGTTTTTTTCTTGTTTGTTTATTATTATTATGTAATATAGGCCAACATCTAAGACATTATGTTATGTTATATCATTTTAAAAAATGGAGTTATTATTTCAAATATTTCTTTGTTAGAATTCCGGAAAGAATCGTTGACAGAAGAGTTAAAGAACTGGATTATTTTTAAACAAAGCTCGCAGAACCTTCACAGCATCTAATTGGGAAAATGCATGCTACAGAAAAACTGATCCCAGCTGTAGGACACACAAAAAAAAAAAAAAAAAATCTTTAGCACTGAGTATAGATCAAACTTCTGCGACAGTGAGAATGATTTCACATTGTCCCCAAAGAGGAGATTTTCCCTTGATCCTTAACTATGGGTTGAGGACAGTCACTTATGTATGAAGTTGTGACAAGCCATAATCCCTGGTGATCATATCTCACAAAATAGAACAGAGAGAAGAGGAATCAGTTTGGAGCATTGGCCCATCTGCCACAATCACCCCACTCCAAATGACTTGGCATCAGCATTCCCTTTCAGCTCACAAATACACAGAAGTGCCCGATATCTTGACCCACTTCATTGGTTTGGCCTCTATGAGGATGTCAGTTGAAATGCACCAAAGAATCGATGGCTGTTTGACTAAGGAGAGCCCGTTTTTGTTTCATACTTTGTTTTAAGACTCTGTGGAGAGGATGCAAGTGGAATGAAGAGAGGACAGGAAGGATGTTAAAGGGGATTATGCATGTGTGGCATAATGGGCTAGCTTACTCAAACAGACACTAGCTTCTTTGGGTTCAGTCAGTCATGTATAATGGGGATGACATGCAGTTTATTTTGGATGATGAGGTAATTTCGAGTGGTGGTTTAAGAAAAGAACCGATAGATTGTGCAGTGATAACCTTTTTGTTCATCCTATTATGGGGAAGTGTTGGGCAGTAAACACAGAGGAAGAACGGTGTGTCTTCCTATAATCATCAACAGGCCATAAAATGTTATGTCATGAGAAAATAAAAGGTTGAAAGAGCTAATGAATGTGGCGACCTTTGTTTTTTCTTCTAGGTCTTCATCTCATATTCTGTACTCACTGACCACAGAATGTTTTATAATTCAACAGATCATTTTTCAATATTTGGGGGACCTGACAGCAAATTTCACCAGACATATTTGTGTGGTTAAGCACAAGCTAGATTTAATAGTCATGTTTTGATATAATAAGTAAACATCTGTCACATCAGAATCATTAAATGACACCAGGGAGGCTCAGTGCATATGCCTCACGTAATGCATCTAAATCAAACAACAAACATGCCTTACATAATGTATTTTCAACTTTTTTTTTTGTCTCATATTGCATGCAATTTGTTGCTTCTTTCAGAAAACAATGCATTGGGAATTCTCTTCTGTTCTGATTAAATGTGAATGTAAATAATGTTAAATAAGTGAGTATTATTTTAATCAATAAATTATTTATGTTAAACATGTTAATGTGTATGATGTTTGTTTTTGTAAAAAATTTTAATTGACCAAAATAAAAATGGTTAAATCAAAACTTTATGGACGTTATTTATAATGAATTTGGTATTCATGCAGAATCATTTTCAACCTTTATTTTCCTAATGTAAAGTCAAGTGTGCACCGTGTAAGATACCTCCAAAATATGATTTAACGTAATAATATGTTTCTCAGTTTTCTAAATTCTGTAAAATCTGTGTCAAGGATGCAAAGGATCTCTTGAGCAGAGCCAAAATGTTGCTTTTCAGCAAAGTAAATGGACTGTGCCCAAAAGTGTCAATTAGTTTTAAAAGGCCCAAAAAAGCCTGCACAATGGTCCTCTTAATGTATGTGAACTACACTTACCAGATGTTCTTTTTGTTTCAAACAGTTGCCTTGTTTCATGTGAGATTGAACGGTTGGAGTGGTTTAGAGTATCTTTTCCAACCATTAGTCATGGCTAACTCATTAAAACAAATACTTGATTCTTCACCTTTAAACCCATTCTTGTTAAAATAGATGGAATAACTGAGGAGAGTCAGCCATCCAGCAAGAGTCCGCAGTGGGAGGAAGAGACCAGTGGCCATTTCTGAGAATTAGCTGGATTGCTTCCTTTTTTGTATCGTATCTATTGTCTAAAGGAGAAATATGGTTTGTTAAAGCGACACACAAACGTACTGAAATGATTTGACAGAACAAAGAAAGCACTGCGATGGAGTATTGTTACGTGTTTCGAAGGCAAGGAGCACTTCACTTCCATCACGGACTAATCTCTCACTGCAGACTGAACTGAAAGTGCTATGTTATCCCCATTTCTCTGTTTTGGTTTCTGAAAGGACATAATAAATACAGTTTAAGGGTCAAGAGGGTAATTTGCCACGATCATAGACCCTTATATATATATTAAACTAGAATGCACTTTCACAATCTGCTGGACAATAGAGATTTCCCATCTCCCATCATGCCCGGATGTCTGTACACACCAGTGCCTCACAATATACATGCATAATTTTTTTTTTCATAAAACTATAATCACTCAAATCCTGATTTTCAATCCCTTGGCTCAAGCCGACAGTTTAAATAAAATCACTCCAATCCCATGGGTAGGAGAAATGAAAAGGACAAGGATTAAAAATGGTCAGACCTCTTTCTTCTCTCATATTCTCCCTGGCTCTGGATTGGATCACGACCCTTCTGTGTGTGCAGCTTAAGAGCAGACGGTGAGCTTTCACTTTTTTTGTGTGTGTGTGGAGCAGGAATGGGCTTACAGTATTTACTGAGGGACTGGGAGGAGTGTGTGCAACATGGAGCCTTAATGCCATAATCCCACATCATTAGGGTTAATAGGAGACGGGCCTACAGGAAGTAGGAAATATTTTCAGACACATTGGAATTGTGTTATGGCAGTTGATTTAATATCTTAATATACACAAAATGGAAATTAATATAGTGGAACATGAGGTGCTAATACACAGAACACATGATTTTATTGTTTTGACATGCATTTACATCTATTATAAAGAAAAGCGATAGAAGATCTTGCATTACAGTGATAAAATAGTTTTTAAAATTATATAAAAATTATAAAAATTATTTTACTATATATATATATATATATATATGATAAAAATTGTTAGCATATTCTATAATTATTCATAATTATTTTATATTATAATTTACAATTAATAACTATATTACTTATATTAATATATTTCTAGTATAATAATACTTAACAGTAACAGGTGTGTATTTATGATTTTTTTTTACAACACAGCTCACCCAATCAGAATTTAGAGCTAGAACTATTTATAAGTTTTTGATTTCCTAAATACTTTCTAAAAATGTAGTGTGCTTTGGAACTCATTGTAAAGTAAACAGGCTCTCTTATTCCAAGCTGATTTTCAACAGTATTTGTTTATTTATTCCGTTATTGCAGATCAGTCTAATTAAAAACTCTATCCATAATCTCCAAGCCTCATTTACATATCATATAAATAGAGCATTGTCTTAAATCATTGTCCTCATCAAGATACAATTCAAAACAACTAAGTCCTTAAGACACTCAGTATAATTACAGTAAAGGTTAATTAAATGCTTTGCATACTTTAATAATAGAATGTGTGTGAGAGCTAGTTTATATTGAATTAATAGAAGGGGACACAACTGGATGTGGAAGTCGTCGACAAACAATACATGAATTTTGTAAACAAATGTGCAAAATCTACCTAAGAAGTTTTAGGTTATAAGTATACAACTCAGGGAAGTATAAATAAATGTACACCTAATGAATGTCACATGATTTGTACCTAAAAGGTCAAGGATGTCTACATAATGTCCTCTCCCAGCTTACAGAGTGGGACGGGAGGGTGGGGGAATTTCTCTGTGTGTTAGGGGGGTGGGAGGTCTCAATCTTCGAGACATCTGTCACAATTTGCAACTTGTATGCTTTTTTTATAAGCTGTTGATTTCTTGCATGACTGCCCAAGAACTGTGATGTTAAAATGTAGCCTACATTGCACAGGGCCACCCCTTATGAGACGAGTAATCTTCCCCTCCCTCCCTTCGCACTGTGAACTTTATCATGGCTGTATGTTGTGGCAAAATCCCTTTCATCGGATCCCCAGATTAAGGCATTATTCAATTTATAGATAATACAGTAAAACAATGAAATAGCCCCTTCAGCACAGGCCAGTGGGTGCTTTAGGATCTAGGCCTGTCGCTTGTGAAACTTTCCCAGGACAGTCTCCCAGGGCCTTCTCACTGGTGTTTCAGTGTAATATATATATATATATATATATATATATACACACACACACTCACACACACACACACACACACACACAGTATATGTATAACCGATATTCAGCAGTCAACATTTGAAGTGGATCAGAAAAGTTAATCAAAGTTGTCCTAAGACTAGAACGCATTTTGGTTATTTATAACCAAATATATATATATATATATACCACTAATAAAACTAAAAAAACGTTGTGATGAACAGAAATGCTAATTTGACAATAAATTATTTTGTTCTGTAACATTATTGAAATAGATAGTAAAGTTACATTTAATTGGTTCAATAAATTCACTAACATCTCAGTCACTAACATCTCAATGATTCATATGAGACAGAGACAGACAAAAGAAAGGCAAGCATGTTCTGCTATTACCTCAGTTCATTCAACTGTAAAGCTGAAATGTGTTTTGACACATATGTGATGAAAATGTTTCAACACGCTAAATTACTACCTGTAGCTTGTTACTATTGCTAATGAAAAAGTTTACTTAACCACTACTTTGTTAGTTACTCCCCAACATTGGTTCAAAGTTTCAGAAAAACAACAGAATAATGTGCTGTCAGAAGATTTGAGATTGCATGCGTTATTATAGTATGAATACGGTAAACACTATCGTCAGACCTTAAGCCTGCTTAGATACAAACATTGCTGAAATCCTTATCTCTGTCTCTCTCGGAATTTGTCTCATGGCCATCTGTTCTTGTTTCTCTGAGAAGGAGCTTGGCGTTTAGAGCGTTCATTAGAAAGTAAAAGGCTTTTTCTACTCTAAATCTTCCGCTGTGGCTGGGTACGAGGGTCATGGCTTTAATATCCTCAGCAGTGGCTCCTCTTACTCCTGGGCATATGTTAGGAGTAAGTTAGCATCTGCTTCTTGAGTAAGGATCTGGGATGGCCTTCTGTGCCAAGGATTCTCACATACAGGACTGCCAGTGAAGGCTAAAGTCTGTACAGCAGCCGCTAGAGACACTGCTCAACTTTCCGTTTTTCTGATTTGACAGTACATGTTAAGAATGTGGTTTATACTGTAGAAACTGAATAAATGACTGAATTTGTTTTGACTTATAGCATGTCATTATCTATCTATCTATCTATCTATCTATCTATCTATCTATCTATCTATCTATCTATCTATCTATCTATCTATCTATCTATCTATCTATCTATCTATCTATCTATCTATCTATCCATCCATATTTAACAAGTGATATTGTGATATACACTCTAAAAAACACTGGGTTAAAAACAACCCAATTTGGACTGAAATGTATAGAAACGATTATGTTAATTGTCAGTTGGCCAGAGGTTTAATACTTAATACAAGGGCTGGGTAAATATAGGACAGAACACATATGGGGTTAATTTTACCCAGCAAATTGGGTTGTTTATTTAACCCATCATAATGGGTTGATTCATTTTTGTTATTACTTTATACATGAAATAATGATAACAGATTAACTTAAATCCACTAAACTTTTGTAAAATGCTCCACACAACCACTGGTTTGCATGATAACTTCCTTTATTTTCCTTTATTTATCATTTACAGCATTGTTTATCATTTGTATGTATACATATTGCCTATTTAAACTCATTTAACAAACATTAAAAGTAAATATTATGTGTATTTATATATACATAATAAATATACACAGTACCCACACATATATTATGTAAACAAAAACTTTTATTTTGGATGCGATTAATCGTGATTAATCATTTGACAGCACATATATATCAACGTGATCTCATGATATTTCGTATGTATTTTACGTAAAATGTGGTTCTATAAAACGTACATTTACTTACGTTTTTACAGGCACTAAAACGTACAAATACTTACGTATTTTCAGCCTCTAAACGTACAAATACTTGTGTATTTTCAGCATTTAACGTACAAAACTGACGTATTGACACCTAAAAATGAATCCTTATGAATACTGAAATCGCGGTTTTAATTTTATTAGTTTTTAGTTGTCATATGAATTAGCTTGTTTTCAATTTCATTATTAAATTGTTTAAGTGTAAGTTTTATGCTTGTAAATGTTACGTATTAATACATACGTATAAACATGAGACCAGGCTGTATATACACACACACATACAGTATACTGTATATATACCAAATGCTGTTCTTATGAACTTTCTATTCATCAAAGAATCCTGAAAAAAAATTTAATTGTTTCCACAAAAATACTGAGTGGCATAAATGGTATTCAACATTAATAATAAGAACTATTATTAATTATAGAGCACCAGTAATAACTAATAATAATTTAGCAGCAAAACAGCATATTATAATGATTTCTGGTGGATTATGTGACACTGAAGACTGGAGTAATGATGCAGAAAATTCAGCTTTGCCATCACAGGAATACGTTTTAAAGAAAGAATGTATTTGAAAGAAGAAAATACATTTTCAAATATATTCGAATAGAAAAGAGTTATGCTAAATTGTAACAATATTTCACAGTATTACTCTTTTTATCGCGTTTTTGATCAAATAAATGTAAATGTAAATAAACAAATTATCAAATAAATCCTTGGTGGACATAAGAAACTTTAAATAACTTAAAACTTAAAATAATTTCAAACTTTTGACTGGTAATGTCTACATATATGTATATATATATATATATATATATAGAAAGTTTTCAGAATAACATGTAGCATTTTACACCTGTTATTTATTTCACCTTTTAGCAAAGCATAAACAGCATGAGGCAAAAGTAAATCCAACAAACATTACCCTCTGACCCAACCTTGACCTGTCATCAGCCATTAGCAGTGGTCTACAGATGAACCCAGACCTGAGGAAATGCTCTGTGGTGTGTGTGTGTGTGTGTGTGCGTGTGTGTGTGTGTGTGTGTGTTTGTGTCTGTGTGTGTGTGTGTGTGTGTGTGTGTGCGTGTCTGTGTGTGTGTGTGAGTCACCGGCAGGAAGAAGAAAAAAAAAACCTTCACAGAACATTTCTGGGAAGTTCGACCAATAATGGCTGTTCTGAAAGAAACCAGCAAAATGGACTGAAATATACAGAAACGATGATGTTAATTGTCGGTTGGCCAGAGGTTTAATACTCCAACTTTATCAGAAACCGTTCTTTAAGTAAACCTTTCGGAAGACCCAGGCAAAGCAGCTTTGTGCAAATAACAGGAAAACCTTGCATGTCATTGACACAAAGCATTGCCGTTATGGACAGGCTTTGAGCTCAGATGGAAAAATCACATGAAAGAAAACCGCATCTATAATTAATAAGGAAGAACTTAATTATTATGCATGTTTGAGAGAAATAAAAAAATCCATTAGAGACAAAAAGAAAAAAACACACAGTTTGAGTTGCTTTTAAAAAGTCTTATTACAAAGACGAGGAGAGGGGGCACTTGTGCTTTTAGTCTTAATTTAGAGAAGTCTGTTAAGGGTCTGCTCCTTATGTGCAGTACTTTACCATCATTGTTCAAGCCTCCATTGCTTTATGCATACATATGAATCCTGCCTGAAAACATAATCTAATTACCATAAATGGCCTTAGATTATGAAGGTCACTTTTCCCCACTATGAGCAAAAAACATTTCACATTTACCTTGCAACAAAGACGTAAGGAATAATAATTCAAAAAGGAGTGAGCACGCTGTGGTCTTGCCAAGGCCACTCAGGACTTGTTGACTGCAATTAAGTTAGTGTTTTATTCTTCATGGGGTGAATCTCAAAATATTCTACACTTGAGGGTCTTCGGGGACAAAAAATGAACCTCTATTAAAGTGCTTATCCAGTATTCTGTGATGAAAGACTGTAGTTTAAATCTAACTGATGTGGGTTTTTGAAAATGCATTGATTTCAAAATAATGAAGAATGTCATGGTTACGGCCGAACTCTCCATTAAACACAGGAAAAAGTGCAAATGTGCGTTTGTTACCCTACGGATCCATGTCTACCTTATCTAAAGAAAAAGCGCTCTACTGGATGTTTAAATGTATATTTTTGTTTGAAATTGGAATTGGAAGGATAGTTCACTCAAAAAATAATTTACCCTCACCCTCGTCTATTGATTTTGTGAACACTTTCGATGATGATTTTCTTTATTCTGTGGAACACAAAAGAAAATATTTTGTATGAAAACCTTTACTTTCATTGTATGGACAAAAAGTATTCCAGGAAAAAATATAATTGAAGAGTAACAAAATCATTGTTTAAGAACTGTTTAAGAAAAACTAAGTGTAAAACTAAGTTTTCAGCTATTCCAAATAAAAGAAAACTTAAAAGGGTCATATGATGCTGCTAAAAATAACATTATTTTGTGTATTTGGTGTAATGAAATGTGTTTATGCGGTTTAAAGTTTAAAAAACACATTATTTTCCACATACTGTACATTATTGTTTCTCCTCTATGTCCCGCCTTTTTGAAACGCGTCGATTTTTACAAAGCTCATCATTCTGAAAAAGCGAGGTGTGCTGTGATTGGCCAGCTATCCAGTGCGTTGTGATTGGCCGAATACCTCAAGTGTGAGACGGAAATGTTACGCCCCTCGCCGTACTGTGATGCCGTGTCCGGCCGGAGCGACGAGACAAAACCAATAAAACCCATTACAAACGAGGCATTTGTTGCATCCAGTGGGGACATAATTACTGATTATAATGACTTATACTGTCTTTTTACGCGTTGCGTTGCATTGCATTGCGCCGCGTAAACATAAAACCCTGTCTGCATTTGTGATCAGAGAAATGACAAACAACAAGTGCTACTCCACACTGCCCAAAACTCGCGTTTGAATCATCAGTGGCAAATGATAAAAGAAATCTAAGTCTAACGTTACTCTCCCAGGATCAGTAAACGGTCCTCCATAAAATGTGCCGGCGATCCACAGCACTAAGTTGAAGTATTCCCTCAGCGACCAGCACAGATCAGCTCTAGGCATGACGAAGCGGATATCGTCCTCTTTTGGAAGACCAAACAAAGTAGTTTTGCTTTCACAATGAAGCACACAGCGTCTTCACGACATGGCAGCAGCGGCAACAACAATACTACAGCGAGAATAAAAGTTACGCCTTCTTTCTTTGCGTGAACTTTTGGGCGGCGTTATGCAAATCTTCCCACATAGTGAGGTAGGTATGTGGGGGCGTGTTCGAACGAGCCGTTTTGGGTTAAGAACTCTTAACTTTTATAAAGAATATATCTTTGGATTTGAGACTTTAGTCTTTGCAAATTTACAGATCTTCTTTATGCACCAAGAGCTTGTAACACTCCAAAGAGAAAGGAAAAAATGAAATCGCATCATATGACCCCTTTAAGTCAATGTAAAAAAAAAAAACATAACATATGAATTGTACTATTGCATATTTTTCATAATTTAATTTGACTAGCTTTGAAAAAATGTGGTTCAGTTCATGTTTGTCTATTTTGGTCATACATGATTTCCTGTTAAAAAAGAGTACGTAATAGTTTGAAGAAATAGTTTGCCCCAAAGTGAAAACTCTCATTTCGTACTTACTTTCATGTTGTATTATTCTCTGAAAATCTTTACACCCACTCTGGCTCTCCTTGAAGTCCTCATGAGTGTAATAGTGATTCATGAACAAATCTTTTGGTTCTTAATTAAGTTGGATTTTTTGTGTGCATTGACTGATACAGTTCACAAAAATGACCTTGAATGATTTGTTCATGAGTTCAGCTCATTTGCAAGTTGATACAACTTCAGAAATCTTCTATACTCAATTTACGGTTATTCATTATCAGGTAATTATTAGACGGCAAACTTTAAGTCAATGCAATCTGACTTTTTATTTTAATAATTGAATATATTCAACTCAATAAAGTCACGCAAACGGTTGCAGTCATTCTCCTCATTTTTTACAGTGAGGACTGATGTCCTCTCTCTCCTCCAAAGCGAAGAGATTAGTGTGAATAAATAGTGGAGAAAAGGGACTCAGGTGCATGCGGTTTGGGTGATCTCACCCCGTCACACATGAGCACACATGACAAAAGTGCCCGAGGCTGGCAGGCCATCAGACCTCTTTGTCTTGTATGTGTGGGAGTGTGTGTTCATGAGACTTTCCAGGCCATGCCAAGTTAAGGAGGTTTGGGCCAACACCTCCTGACAAGAGCAGATCAGCATGGAGAGAAGAAAGTAGATTGGTCTTTCTCTGATCTTGCTGCCTTCCAAAGCATCCATGTGGCCTGTTCAGTCAGGACCATTACAGTGACTGCTAATATTCAGGCTCCTTTTTATTTTTCATTGTAGTGGTGGTCAGGCATTAAATCACTAAAGAGATTGTTTATCTTCAACATTTTATTTTACACATTTTTATAAGTTTTTATTTTGGAGTCCCAAAAACCTCAATGAAGTATGTTTAAAATAATAATAGTAATGTCAAAAGTAACCTCTTATTTCCTTTCAGGGCTTTTTAATAAGTTTACATGACCTAATCAAAACTTAACTGACTCTGTTTTACCACAATTCATGACTGGTATGACTGGAAACATAAGCTTGTTTTCCTTTTGAATTAGGTTTACTTTTCTTACTCCATTGGCAGACATTTTGTTGTTGTTGTTGTTTTAAGCTTAAACTCACTTAATTTTGAAACATAAAAGACTTTTAGCTTCTTAAATGCATCTTGATTTAAAGATACCTGTACTGGAAAACAAGGCAAAAA
This sequence comes from Sinocyclocheilus grahami, assembly GCF_001515645.1. Classification (NCBI taxonomy): domain Eukaryota; kingdom Metazoa; phylum Chordata; class Actinopteri; order Cypriniformes; family Cyprinidae; genus Sinocyclocheilus; species Sinocyclocheilus grahami. Next base: position 685,195 of record NW_015505337.1, read on the forward strand.
TCCTGAGTAAGATAATCTTTTTTTTGCAGTGTAACGAGTTCTCGTAAGTGTTCAGTATATTTAGTGAGAAATTAAAAGGGTGTTGGGGTCTGCAAACAGAACATGAGGGTCAATTCATCATGACCTTAAAAAGAGTTCACAGAGAGCAATGCAGCTGCAGTCACACTGTGCAAAATTGTCCGTAATGATCACACAGCAGGAAGTAGTGCCCCGATCCACCGGCCCAGCTGTCATACAGCGTGCACGAGATCTCTTTCACCCAAGCCAGTCATGTCAATTCTCCTAGCAACCCCAGGAATCCACGTAATGAAGTTATTACACGTTAACACGCTTTCACACACTCATCTGCGCGCACACACCAATACAGATGCGCGCGAAATTACACGGCGTATCCTTGCAGGGGTGAGGCTGGAGTTGAAACGCTAAACTAGGGCCGCCCGAAAAAAGTGAACCTGTGAGCCAGGCGGAGTGGTGCACTTTTGGTAGGCGCTGTGTAGTTGTCAGCCTCTTTGATGTCGTCGGATTGATCTGGCAAGAGCTGGGGGCTCTTTGTTTCTCTCGGCATCCCCGCGAGCTGTCTGATCCCACAATGCAGCGCGACACAGAATCTCTGGGGTTACCATCATCTGGGCAGGATGGGCGGCTCGCAAGAGAGAGCCTCGCTGGATTTCTCCCACGTGAGCCGGCTCTCCAGATGGCCTCAAAGAGTCGAGCGAACGGCTCAGCCAACATTTCAGCCCCAACACACACAAAAAGGAAGCAAATGCACTCTAAATATTTTATAGATATTCCACACTCCCTCAATGAAGGAATGACAGACATTGCATATCATAAAGCAGAATAAAAGAGATATTTTGATGAAAGATTAATCACATCTTTTGTGGGAATTTTCAATACTAGCGCTGTTTACTCGTTCCTGATGAGTGGAGAGCACTCAGAGAGAGTAGGGAGATGAAAGAAGCACCTTGGTTGATTGTTCGAGAGCGCCTTTGGATGGCAATCTGAGAACGAGATCAAATAGTTGCGCGTAGTTTGATTTCATGACTTTTGTGACCGTTGGAAAAGGGCCCTGTGAAATGCCGGCCCGATTCGGTCGGTTTCAGGAGAATTCAGGCTCTTGATCGAGAGCACTATGGGCATGTCTTCCAGCGTTGTGACTGTTGGAAAAGGGCCTTGTGAAACAGCAACTCGGTTTGGTCGTTTTTGGGACAATCCAAGAGGAGCAGTGTGGGCGTCTCTTATGGCCGGATCGGTCTCCGAAGGTACGTCTGTGGCACCAACTCATCCGTCGAAACCAACGGAAGCAGTTTCATTCATAGTCTCGCAATTGGCCTTTTCCGTATCTGATATTTCAGCCGCACGTCAATAGTGGCACTGATGCTCAAAGTAATTGGTGCTTAATTTGTACATAAACAGCAGAGGCAGTTTCAATCACAGCCTGTGTCTTTAGAAATCATTAATCTCTAATTAGGGCCAGTTGGGACCAGCAGTTAGAAGGTTAAAGAGGTTCTGACAGCCCTAATCATTGCTCAGGAAGCTGAAAATATATGCAAAGTCTCAGCAGATGGGGCGAGATCAGCCTCTGCCAAGTGATAACTGTTATTCCTTTGCACCTCCAAAGCTGTCATCCTAATAGGCACATTTTGAATTTATTAATGCTCTAGTTACAGTGTCTGCACAGTCTCTAATGGTATGTCAGCCGGAGAGTGTAAACCAAACGATTAACTTGTATTACCTGGTAATGATAGAAATGTTTGTCATGATTACACTCCCCTCACACAAATTAGCACAAGAACGCTCAGACCAAGAGGGAGACCCCTGAACGACTCTTGAGCCAAATTCGTGTCTTGCGTTTGCGTTTTTTTCTCCCTTTGATCTGTTTGTTGTGACATACTGCGACATGCTTATTTATTTTTAACCCGTTCTTTTCTAACAAGAGAACAACAGCTTGGTGCTAAGTGATAGAGCGCTTCGGGCAAAAGAGACCCCGACAAATTAGCGCGTGCACATTCTCCGTCTGTTACAACATCTGATCGTAGACCGCATTCTCTTTTTTGGCTTCTCAAATGTAGCTAAGATTTTAATATCTAGCTCTTGGTGCCACAGATGTAAAATTAACAATTAACTGGGCAACTAGGAAGAAACAAGCCACTCTTTTCTCCATCAAACAGGTGGCCTTGAGCAATGAAAAATGCGCTAGTTGTGCTTAGCATCAGCGCTATCGTTCAGACAGCAGCGATACGTAAAGAACACTTTTCTCTGGCACACATAGCAAATCCCACAGATGTAGGATGAAAATGCTGGTGGAGTAAAACAGATTTCCCCCCGCAGATCATTTGGAAAAAAAAATACTAAAAAAATAAATAAAAACAACAACAAAAAACATGATTAGATGAACTAGACTAACTGGTGAGAATAATTGGCATGCTAGTAAGCAGAGTGCATGCAGTGGTAATTATACACTGCAGTTCTCCGTCCACAGAGCAGGTACATTAACTGGCTAGCGGAAAGAGCAAATTACACTGAAAGCTTTCCTCACCTCAGCCAGTGAGGCTTTGAGATAATAACTTCTCTAAAATATATTCCACTCACAAATACTGCCCTCCTTTCATTCACGCTAGTGGATGCTGTCTCTAAAGACGTGTATTACTATGGCGATGGACACACATCTAGAATATTCAGCTATAATTTGCGTTTAGATTTACATAGATGTTAAAAATCAGGAGCAAACTTGCTTTTGCAAGACATTAACTAAAGAAATAAATGATGAGTTATAATTTTACACAGCAAACCAAGAGAACACTTAAAATGAAAACAAGAGTGTTATGTACCTTTTTATTTTTATTCATTTTATTCTAGTTTATTTATTTATTATATATATATATATATA